>NC_057812.1:448716060-449043529 GCF_018294505.1 Triticum aestivum | reverse complement strand
CTTGCCTGGTTGCTCTGGCAAGAGAGAGGGGTCGTCAACACCGTAGTCGTATTGGGTAGCAGCGGCGTCGGTCTCGGTGTCTAGCGAGAGAAGAGGGGGAAGAAACAATAAATATCAAGCAAACAGATGCAAGACATGACAAAGCGTGATGTTAGGTGTGCCCTAACACGGTATGAGGTGGTACCGGTGAAGGGGGGAAACATCCGGGAAAATATCCCCGGTGTTTCGCGTTTTCGGACAAACGAACCGAAGGGGAAAAATTGCGTGTTCGCTATGCTAGGGATGCGTGGCGGATGAATGGGCCGCGTATCCGGATTCGTCTCATTGTTCTGAGCAACTTTCATGTACAAAGTTTTTCATCCGAGTTACGATTTATTTTATATCAATTTTAAACCTTTTTAAACCATTTTTAGAATTAACAGAATTAATTTAATTCTAAAATGCATTTATGACATCAGCATGACATCAAGGTGGCGTCAGCACTCAACAGTCAGTTGATTGGTCAAACTGACGCGTGGGTCCTACATGTCATATGTTGTTTAGTTAATTAACAGTAGTTAATTAGGTTAATTAAACATAATTAATTAAGTTAATTAATTACTTAGTTAATTAATATTTTTATTTTATTTTATTTTATTCTAGCATGGGTTATTATACCTGGGGGGGGTATTTGCTAAAGGGGATTAGCCCCTAATCTGGATAGGGCCGGCCCCATCTGGCACGGACTCAACCGAGCCCCTCCAGTGGCTGGGCGCGCACGGGAGCAACGAGCTCCGGCGGCCAGGGGGACGGAAGTGGGCCGACGCGCATTGGGGTAGGGGGCCGCCGGCGCGGGCAGGGCGCAGCCGCCGAGCGGGTGAGGAGGGCGCGGCGCGGCGACACGCAGCAGTAGGAGGAGCGGCAAGGCAGTTGAGGCCGAGAGCGCGCAAGCGGCCAGGAGTAGCGAGCGGTTGCAGGCGGACGAGGCCAGGCGCGGCGCGGCCACGGGCGCAGGCGGGCAGCGGGAAGGCTGGGCAATAGGCGAGCTTCGGCGGGCGCCAGCGTGCAGCAGTAGCAGAGTGCAGCAGCAGGAAGTAGCAGAGGATGGCCGGGAGCAGCGGTAGTGGTCGGCAGAAGAGCAAGCAGGCGCGGGGCGAGGAGCCGACGAACACGGGCAACGTAGGGGCGCGGCCAAGGGCGCACCGCGCGTGTGGGAGTGCGGCCAGACTAGTAGGGGGCGGCGAGCACGGGGCGGACCCGCACAGGAGCTCGGGTGCGGCAAAAGTAAGGTCCGGCCATGGCGGTGGGGGTGCGGCATACGGCGACGGATCGACGGAGTAAGGGACGGGATCGGACGAGGGGCTCACAGCGGTGCTCGTGGAAGGCTCGGGGAGGCCGGGGTGAGCAGACGGCGGCGGATCGGGCGGCGGGGTCGCGGTGGCCGTGGCAGGGAAGATGACCCGATGACGGGGCTGCACGGCATTTTGGCCTCGATCCACAGGCGAGGACGAACTAGACGAGGGTGACAAGGCTCCGGGGCACCTTCTTGTAGCTCGGGGAAGCTCCGTTGCACGTCAACGACGGTGACGTGGTGACGGCCGAGCTCGGGCAGCTCGCGCGAGAGGGAGAGGTAAGAGGAGAGGGGAAAACGAGGGGAGTGGGGGACTAGGGTTTCTAGGAGGGAGAGAGGGGCGTCCGAGGGGACTAGTAGGCGGGGGGGCATGGATGCCCGGCGCGTGTCCACGGCCGGCCATGGCGCCGTGGATGCGTTGCCACGATCCCCCCTGATGAACAGAGGAGGGGGACGGCAGTAAGTGGGCCGGCCTTGTGGCTAAGGCCCAGGGAGAAAGCTGGGGGGGTCTTTTTCTTTACTTTGAAATCCTTTTCTATTCTTTTCTCTTTTGTTTTCTTTCTTTTGTGTTTTATATTTACTTTTAGCACTAAACCATATTTCTGAAAAATGTGTGGCTGGTCTCCAAAATCAGTAAGCAATATCCCTCACTGCCACAAAAAGTTTAAACCCGAATAAAATAGTTTAGTATTTATAGGCATTTAAATAATTGTTTTGTCGCTGTTTTATCTACTGTAGTGCATTTAAATATTTTATTTAAATATGGGTTCTTCACTGTGATTACGTATGCAATATTTGTCATACCCCGAACATTTTGGTCTTAACCTTTGAAAACTTCTGTTCTTTGCCTTTAAATTCAAATTTGAATTTGGATTAATTTTGAACTAATGCGAGATTAACAACAGTAACTGTGGTGACGTGGCATCATTAATGTGGGATTACTGTAGCCTAATTATCCGGGCGTCACATCGTTATCTTTTGACCTTCACAGATGATTTGAGCAGATATGGGTATATCTACTTAATGAAACACAAGTCTGAAGCATTTGAAAAGTTCAAAGAATTTCAGAGTGAAGTGGAGAATCATCGTAACAAGAAAATAAAGTTTCTATTATCTGATCGCGGAAACGAATATTTGAGTTACGAGTTTGGCCTTCATTTAAAACAATGTGCAATAGTTTCACAACTCACGCCACCTGAAACACCACAACATAATGGTGTCTCCGAACATCGTAACTGTACTTTATTAGATATGGTGCGATCTATGATGTCTCTTACCGATTTACAACTATCGTTTTGGGGTTATGCATTAGAGACAACTGCATTCACGTTAAATAGGGCATGGTCTAAATCCGTTGAGATGACACCGAATGAACTGTGGTTTGGTAAGAAACCTAAGCTATCGTTTCTTAAAGTTTGGGGTTGCGATGCTTATGTGAAAAGGCTTCAGCCTGATAAGCTCGAACCCAAATCGAAGAAGTGCGTCTTCATAGGATACCCAAAAGAAACTGTTGGGTACACCTTCTATCACAGATCCGAAGGTAAGATCTTTGTTGCTAAGAATGGATCCTTTTTAGAGAAGGAGTTTCTCTTGAAAGAAGTGAGTGGGAGGAAAGTAGAACTTGATGAGGTAATTGTACCTTCTCTCAAATTGGAAAGTAGCTCATCACAAAAAACCATTCTCGTGATGCCTGCACCAACTAGTGAGGAAGCTAATCATAATGATCATGAAACTTCGGATCAAGTTACTACCAAACCTCATAAGTCAACTAGAGCACGTACCACACCCGAGTGGTACGGTAATCCTGTTCTAGAAGTCATGTTATTGGACCATGACGAACCTACGAACTATGAGGAAGCGATGATGAGCCCAGATTCCGATGGTTTGAGGCCATGAAATCTGAGATAGGATCCATGTATGAGAACAAATTATGGACTTTGATTGACTTTCCCGATGATCAGTGAGCCATTGAGAATAAATGGATCTTCCAGAGGAAGACGGACGCTAATAGTAGTGTTACTATCTACAAAGCTCGAATTGTCGCAAAAGGTTTATCAACAAGTTCAAGGTGTTGACTACGATGAGATTTTCTCACTCGTATCGATGCTTAAAGTTTGTCCGGATCATGTTAGCAATTGCCGCATTTTATGAAATCTTGCAAATGGATGTCAAAACTACATTCCTTAATGGATTAAAGAAGAGTTGTATATGATGCAACCAGAAGGCTTTCTCAATCCTAAAGGTGCTAACAAAGTGTGCAGGCTCTAGCGATCCATCTATGGCCTGGTGCAAGCATCTTGGAGTTGAAATATACGCTTTGATGAGTTGTTCAAAGCATATAGTTTTAGATAGACTTGCGGTGAAGCCTGTATTTACAAGAAAGTGAGTGGGAGCACTACAACCTTTCTGATAAGTATATGTGAATGACATATTGTTGATCGGAAATGATGTAGAATTTTTCTAGAAAGCATAAAGGAGTGTTTGAGAGGATTTTTTCAAAGAAAGACCTCAGTGAAGGTACTTACATATTGGGCATCAAGATCTATAAAGATAGATCAAGACGCTTGATAAGACTTTCGATGAGTACATACCTTGATAAGATTTTGAAGGAGTTCAAAATGGATCAGTCAAAGAAGGAGTTCTTGCCTGAGTTGTAAGGTATGAAGTTGAGTAAGACTCAAAACCCGACCATGGCAGAAGATAGAGAGAGAATGAAAGCCATTCCCTACCAGACCTATTGTGTACCTTGCCATGAGTTTGGCAAAGGGGTACAATAGAGATCCAAGAGTAGATCACTGGACAACGGTCAAATATTATCTTTAGAGGACTAAGGAAATATTTCTCGGTTATGCAGGTAATAAAGAGTTCATCGTAAAGAGTTACATCGATGCAAATTTTAACACCGATCTGGATGACTCTGAGTCTCAAACTGGATACATATTGAAAGTGGGAGCAATTAGCTAGAGTAGCTCCATGCAGAGCATTGTAGACATAGAAAAAAATTGCAAAGTACATACTGTAAGTGCATCTAGTGCCACCCCTAGTTGGTTTTGGAGTATTGACGACAAACCTAGTTGAGGAACTAATGTGTTTGTGAGAATTGCAGGATAACACAGGTAGAAGTCCCTCACTGATTCGGTTTTCCTACCAGAGATGACCCCTAAAAATGTGTGAAGACATTGAAGCCAAAGGTGGTATATGAAGATATTCACATTGAAGACTATGACAAGAGAAGACACCACATGAAGCCTATGGAGCTCGAAGACTTAGATCTTTCGTAGTTCTTTTTCTTTTGTGTTGAGTCATAGGAACCACCGTACTGTTAAGTGGAGTCCAAGAGAACCAGTCAGAATGACTGAAGTGATGCCTAACCAAAACATATGTCTTCGAGTGAAGACTATGAGAGAGAATCTTGTCCAGAGTCGGACAAGTCAGCTTTGCTTGTAGCCCAAGTAAAGTTGCCGTGTGAGTTTGAAATCTGACCGTTGGAACACGTGTCAGTTCCTTAGTGACCCAGGGTCATTTCGGACAAATCAGGTCGGGTTGCCAAGTGGCTATAAATAGCCCCCCCCCCCCACAACCATAAATGGTTGGCTGCTCAGATTGAGAGAACGGCTTTTGTCGTGAGAGAGCAACCCACCTCGAAGCCTTTGAGAGAGAATTCCTTGCGAGGATAAAGCCCTAACCAAGGTCCTGCTAGTCTTTGGTGGCAGAACTATGAGGCTATGCTTCCAGCTGGCCAGATTCCTACCTGGAGAGATTTCACTGAGGCTTTTCGCGAGCATCACATTCCCCAGGCCCTCCTTGATCGCAAGAGAGTAGAGTTCTGTAGTTTCACCCAGAGTAAGATGGCTATTGATGCTTATAGCAGAGAGTTCGAGAACCTTGCCCGCTATGCCACAGAAGAAGTGTCCACGGACGCCAAGAAGCAAGCTAGGTTCCAGAAGGGTCTCAACCCCAAGTTGCGTCGTGATCTCCACCTGCATCATTGTGATACATTCCAAGCCCTTGTGAACAAGGCCATCAATGCAGAGACAGCTCAACTCACTTACGAGGAGTCTCGTAAGCACACCCGTAATTTGGGATCTTCCTCTGGCTCTAGTTCCCAGAAGCGCCGGATTTGGGTTCCAAACTCCGCTCTTCCTTCCGGATATGCACCGAGGCCATCCTATGTGGTGCCTTCCCCAGCTCAGTCATATGTTCCACCCAGGCCCACTGGTAGACCGCTTGTTAGTGCGGGTCCCCGTCCAACCTCAGGGACTTGCTTCACATGCGGGAAGCCAGGACACTATGCACGTGACTGCTCTCAGACTAGTTATGCTCCACCCCAGCCCGAGAAGACTGTTGGCTGCGTTAAGCCATCACGCAAGATGAACAGTGTTAAGTCAGCCCCCACTGAACGTGGACGTGTGCATCACGTCTCAGCTAAAGACGCTCATGATGATCCAGATGTCGTTCTTGGTACACTCCTTGTCAATTGTCACCCAGCATCAGTTCTATTCGATACTGGAGCATCTCACTCCTTCATTTCTGAAGGCTATGCTCGTTTGCACGACATGTCATTTTGTGATATGCCAACTCCGCTTGAAATCCAAACCCCAGGGTCTAGATGGCAGACCACCAGAATCAGCCATGGTAATGAAATCCTTGTTGACAGACTTGTATTCCTTGCATCACTTGTAGCCCTCAAGTCCTCAGATATTAACATCATCTTGGGTATGGACTGGATGACAGCTCATCATGCCAAGATTGATTGCTACACAAGATCTGTTCAGCTTACACACCCATCTGGCAAGTTAGTCACCGTCTCCACTAGAGTTGCAAAGCGTCAGCTCTATTCTCTTAATGCCAGCCCTCTTCCAGACCTTGACGATATCCCGGTAGTCCGTGACTTTCCGGATGTCTTTCCAAAGGAACTGCCAGGTGTTCCACCTGACAGAGATGTAGAGTTCGTCATAGATCTTATCCCAGGAACAGCTCCAATCTCCCGGAGACCTTACAAGATGGCACCCTTAGAACTAGCCGAGCTTAAGAAACAACTTGATGAGTCCTTGCAAAAGGGTTTCATCCGTCCTAGCTCTTCTCCTTGGGCTTGCCCCGTCCTCTTCGTCAAGAAGAAGGATGGTACGGATCGGATGGTTGTAGATTATCGCCCCGTTAATTTGGTTACGATAAAGAACAAGTATCCGCTCCCCAGGATCAACGACCTGTATGATCAGCTCGCTGGATCCTCGGTCTTCTCCAAGATGGATTTAAGGTTAGGATACCACCAAATCAAAATCAGAAACGGGGACATTCCCAAGACAGCTTTTGTCACTCATTATGGTCAGTACGAGTACACCGTCATGTCCTTTGGTCTAACCAACGCCCCAGCCACATTCTCCCGCTTGATGAACTCGATCTTCATGGAGTACTTAGATAAGTTCGTCGTGGTTTACCTCGATGATATTCTTATCTACTCGAAGAACGAGGAAGAGCATGCCGAACATCTTAGACTTGTGTTAGAAAAACTCAGAGAGCACCGCCTTTATGCCAAGTTCTCCAAGTGTGAATTTTGGTTGCCAGAAGTGACCTACCTAGGCCACGTAATCTCTGGTAAGGGCATTGCTGTCAATCCCGAGAGAGTTCAGGCTGTTCTCGATTGGACTCCACCTGAGACCGTTAAACAAGTTAGGAGTTTCCTTGGGCTAGCCAGTATTGTCGCCGCTTTGTTGAAAACTTCTCCAAAGTAGCCAAACCCCTCACGGAACTTCTCAAGAAAGATAAAAAGTTCGAGTGGTCCCCACAGTGTGAGTACAGTTTTCAGGAACTGAAAAGACGCCTGACTTCTGCTCCCATACTTGTGCCACCGGATTTCACTAAAGACTTTATTATCTACTGCGACGCCTCATGACAGGGACTAGGTTGCATTCTTATGCAGGATCGTCATGTGATTGCCTATGCATCTCGACAGTTGCATCCACATGAGGAGAATTATCCTACACATGATCTAGAGCTTGCAGCCGTAGTCTATGCACTCAAGACCTGGCGGCATTACCTCCTTGGTAAACGTTGCGAGATCTACACCGATCACCAGAGTCTCAAGTATATCTTCACCCAACCGGATCTGAACCTTAGGCAAAGACGTTGGTTGGAGTTGATCACAGATTATGATCTAGGGATTACCTACACCCCAGGCAAAGCCAATGTCATGGCCGATGCTCTAAGCCGTAAACCTTATTGCAACAATCTCATGTTGCAGCAAGGCCAACCACTTCTCCATGAGGAATTCTGTAAGCTTAACCTTCACATAGCTCCTCGCGGTTTTCTTTCTACCTTGGTGGCGAAACCTACCCTTGTGGACCTTATCATAGAAGCCCAGAAGCATGATACAGGGATTACCCGGATCAAGAGAAACATTAAGAAGGGAGTTGGTGGATGTTTCTCTATGGATGATCGTGGTGTTGTTTTCTTTGAGAATCGCTTGGTGGTTCCCAAGAAGCAACATCTTCGGCAGTTGATTCTTAAGGAGGCGCATGAATCTCCTCTCACGATTCATCCCGGTAGTACTAAGATGTATCAGGACCTACGCCAGAGGTTCTGGTGGACTAGGATGAAGAGAGAAATCGCTGAGTTCATTGCTAAATGTGACATTTGTCGTCGCGTTAAGGCAGAGCATCAAAGACCTGCTGGCACCCTTCAGCCTTTAGCTATTCCTGAATGGAAATGGGATAAAGTTGGTATGGACTTCATCACCGGCTTTCCCAGGACCAAGAGAGGGAATAACGCTATCTTCGTAGTCGTTGATCGTCTTTCCAAAGTGGCTCACTTCCTTCCTGTTCGAGAGAGTATCACTGCTAGTCAGCTCGCTGACTTATATATTTCTCGAATAGTGTCACTCCATGGTGTTCCACTAGAGATCAATTCGGACCGTGGCAGTCTTTTCACTTCTCATTTCTGGGAGAGTTTCCAAACTGCCATGGGAACCCATCTTTCCTTCAGTACCGCTTTCCACCCTCAGTCGAGTGGTCAGGTGGAACGGGTCAATCAAATTCTCGAAGACATGCTCAGAGCTTGCGTTATCTCATTCGGTATGGATTGGGAGAAATGTCTTCCTTTCGCCGAGTTTGCTTATAACAATAGCTACCAATCCAGCCTCAAGAAAGCTCCTTTTGAGGTTCTCTATGGACGAAGATGTCGAACACCTTTGAACTGGTCAGAAACCGGTGAAAGACAATTCTTTGGACCGGATATGATCCAGGAGGCAGAAGAGCAAGTTCGCATCATTCGTGAGAATTTGAAAACAGCCCAGTCTCGTCAGAAAAGTCAGTACGATCGTCATCATAAGGATGTGACTTATGAAATTGGCGACCAAGCTTACCTTCGGGTTACTCCTTTGAAGGGTACCCATCGTTTCGGTATCAAGGGCAAGTTGGCTCCTCGTTACATTGGTCCTTTTCGTATTCTCGCTAAACGAGGAGAGGTTGCCTACCAATTGGAATTACCCCCACATCTTTCTCGAGTTCATGATGTCTTCCACGTCTCTCAACTCAGGCGTTGCTTCTCGGATCCCATCCGCGGAGTGGACCACGAAACGCTTGATCTCCAAGATAACCTCACATACCGAGAGTACCCGGTTCGCATTCTTGATCAAGCAGAGCGTGTTACCCGACGTCAGAACATCAAGTTTCTCAAAGTTCAGTGGTCTCATCATTCCGAGAGAGAAGCTACTTGGGAGCGAGAAGATCGTCTTCGACTGGAGTACCCCGCTTTCTTTCCGTCGACCCCTGAATCTCGGGACGAGATTTTTTCAAGTGGGGGCGAGTTGTCACATCCCTAGTCTGGTATGACCTAGGCTAGTTAGCCATTTGTGCATCATATTTAAATTTCATTTAAATTTGAAATGAGGATTGGTGGAACCCTCAGAATCATTTTTTGAAAATGACCCAAATAAAAATTTCTCCAAAAGGGTCCAAGAAAATGCTCATGTTGCCCTCTGAAAATATTGGACAGAGATAAAAATCAAACCAATATTATCAGGACCTCATAAGTATTTTATTTTGGACATTTGGAATTAATACAATAATTATTTGCTTGGATATATAAATGTTATATATATTTTATATGTCCAAAAATTGTGCCATTTGTTGAGGAGCTCTGGAATAATACCATTAGCCCCTACAAAAATTGGCATAATAAAATAAAATGGTTTGGTATTTTTATTAAACCAAACAAATGTCAGAAAATTAGAAAAGAAAACAGAAAGGGGAGAGAGACTTACCTGGGCCACTTACCCGATCGGCCCAGTAGCTCGGCCCAGCTGACTGGCCGACGCCAGTCGTCCTCCACCTCCCGCCAGGAGGCCAGGGGCGTGTGGCCGGCGCGTGCGCATCGCCGTGCCGCCACGGCACCTGCCTGCCTGTCCTCCCCCTCGACGCCTGGACGTCCGGAACGTCGCCACGCGCTGCCCCGCACCGCTCTCACTCCCTCTCCCTCGCCCTCCTCCTCTCCCCCTGCTCTCTCTCTCTCACCCGAGAACCACCGCCGCCGCCGTTCGCCATAGCCATCGCCACCGACCTCCCCTCGCCTCCCCGACACACGCGGAAGCTCCGCCCCCTCGCCCTGAAGCTCCTCGTCGAGCCACGCACCTCCGGACGGCCTCCATCGCCGCTATCGCCCTCGTCTTCCTCCTCGGGCTCCGCCGTCCGCCGCCGTCGATTCGCCGTCACCAGGTCTCCCCCGACCCTGCTGTGCTGCTCTGCGTGATCGCCGTGAGCTTCTTCCCGTTTCCCCTCTCTTCTCCCCCCTCGTTTCCGCGCCGTAGCCCCGTTCCCCACCATGGCCGAAGCCATCGCCGCCGCAGCCCCTCGCCGTCGTGGCCAGAGCCACCGCAGCCCGTGCCTGCACCTGCCACCGCGCTCAGTAGCCTCCCAGAAGTCCAACGCCTCCGCCCGCAGCTCCTGCCATGCCCCACAGCCCGTTCCCGCTCGAAGCCGAGCTCCGGCCACCGCCATGAGCTCTGCTCCGGCGAGCTCCGCCGCCCCCGCAGCCTTCCGCGTGTTCCACTGGATGCGCGTGAGCGCGAGCTTCGCGTGGGTGGTCTCCGCCGCCCGAATGGTCGCCGGAACGGCGATCCCGAGCCCCTCCGCCGCGCTCGGCCTTGCCGGCGGCTAAACGCCGGCGAGTTGACCGGGTTTGACCCCCCAGGGTCGCTGACCAGTGGGCCCGACCCCCCCTAACCTTTTAATTAAATTAATTAACCCCTATTAACCCCCCTGTCACTGACGTGTGGGTCCCACACGTCAGATTTGACCTGGACAGCCGCGTTGACCCGCTGATGTAGTGATGACATCATGCTGACGCAATTATATATTTTCTGGAATTAAAATAATTCAGAAAATCCAGAAAATGATTTAAACTTCAAAAATTCATAACAATTCAACCGTAGCTCAGATTAAAATAATTTATATATGAAAAATTATCAGAAAAATGCAATCTTTCCATCTGTACTAGTTTCATGCATGACAAACCAACTTATACATGCTGAATATGAGAAAACACATTATGGCATATTAAGAGACTTAATTTAGTAATGCATTTGAACCTTTGGTTCAAAAGGACTTTAAACCAAATGTTTACTAGATGCATTAGCTCAAACAGCATCACATCTACATGCCATGTTCATGCATCATATTATTGCATATGATTGTGTATTGATTGCTGGCACCGTTCCTTCTCGATAGGTCCTGCTCCGGAGACGTTCCAGAGTACCTGTCTGTGAAGCAGTGCCTCCCTTGTTGTTTTACCAGGCAAGCAAACCCCCCTTGTTCATTTCGATAAAACCCTACTCTCTCGCTCCTGCTCTCAGTTATTGCATTAGGACAACAACGATTCATCTGCTACTTTGTGCTGCGGTAGTTGAACCCATTCCTCTGCATGACCTGTCATTGCCACAGTAAATAGTTGAAACCCACTAGCATGTGTAGGAGTTGATTGAAGCCATTGTTGTGTTCCTACCATGCTATGCCTGCTATTGCTTAGAGTTGTGTCAGGTCTGGTTCATTGGGAATGAATTGGAGTGTTACGATATGTTCTGATGCTGAGAGTGAAGTGTGTGAACACGATTTGGTAAAGGTAGCGGTGAGAGGCCGTGTAGGAGTACATGGTGGGTTGTCTCATTGGAACCGTCCCTAAGCACTGAGTTCTATGTATGTTGTCCAATGACTCGTTACTACCACACATTGGGTTCCGGTAACTCGACCCCTCTCGACTTATTAACCAACTTGGTCTCTGTCCAGGAGTCGCAACTAGTTTCTGGTGTTTGTAGGTAGTGCTATTTTTCTACCAAGTGGCACCCGGCAGGGTAGGCTTGGGACAGACTAGGCACACGTGGCCCGGTGTACCGAGTGGCACCCGGATGGTGGGCTCGGGAACCCTGTACACATCGTTTGGGGCCGTGAGCGACACCCCGGCCGGATCTCCTTGCGGATGAAACCCGAATAGGCGATAAACCTGGACTAGAGTCTTGTGTGGTTAGTCAAGTTGTGGCCGACACCCTCGCCAGGCTTCCGCTTGAAGGTTGCCGAGATACATGACGTGTACATGGCGGTAAGTGGCGAGAGCGTGTGTGAAGAAGTACACCCCTGCAGGGTTAACATGATCTATTCGAATAGCCGGGTCCGCGGTTATGGACTTCTTGGATGCTTACATGGTACATAGACAACTTGAAGTGGATACTATAAAATGCTCAAGACAAGTGTGAGTGCTATGGATGGCCTTCTCGTAGGGAGACGGGGATGAATCCATAGTAGTGTATTGTATGGTGATTAGTGGACTCGTGTTCGTTGTTTCACCTCAAGAGTTTCTGGTAGTCGTAGAACAGGATAGCCACAGAGTCAAAGCTGGCTTGCTGCAACTAAACCCCACATTACCTCTTGATACATATGCATGTATGATAGGATCTGATGTAAGTCTTGCTGAGTACCTTTGTACTCATGTTGCTTTATTTATGTTTTTGCAGCGGAGACTTCGGTCTTACTAGGGTTCTCATGGACTTCGACTAGTGGCTAGTACCTCAGCTACGATCTTGATCGGATGTTGTAGATAGTCAGGCTCTTCAGCCTTTTTCATTTGTAGATGTCTGTACTCAGACATGTAATGCTTCCGCTTGTTGCTTGTATGCTCTGTATGATGGGTCTTGTGACCCCTGTTTGCAATATATGCTATGACGGCTCTTCTGAGCCTTTATCTATATGAGTTGTTGAGTTATGCTGTGATGCTATGTTGTACAGCACATACTTGCATGTTATGCGTACGTGTAATGTGTATTGCTATGTGTGGGATCTGACTATCTAGTTGTTTATTCTTAGTAGCCTCTCTTACCGGGAAATGTCTCCTAGTGCTTCCACTGAGCCCTGGTAGCTTGCTACTGCTCCGGAACACTTAGGCAGGCCGGCATGTGTCCTTCTTCGATCCTGTGTCTGTCCCTTCGGGGAAATGTCACGCGATGAATACCGGAGTCCTGCTAGCCCGCTACAGCCCGGTTCACCGGAGTCCTGTTAGCCCAGTGCTACAGCCTGGATTCACTCGCTGATGACCGACACGTTCGATGCTGGGTCATGAATGCCTGTCCCTGTAAGTTAGTGCCACTTTGGGTTTACGACTAGCCATGTCAGCCCGGGCTCTTTATCATATGGATGCTAGCGACACCATCATATACGTGTGCCAAAATGCGCAAACGGTCCCGGGCAAAGGTAAGGCAACACCCGTGGGGATACCGTGCGTGAGGCCGCAAAGCGATATGAGGTGTTACATGCTAGATCGATGTGGCATCGAGTCGGGGTCCTGACAATTGGGCATCACTTAAGTCTTCTTGTCTGTGTGATCTGAAGACTTATTACACTTGAGGACTGTGCATCCTCCAACCGGTTAGGCGTCGCGTTCTGAGCATCCAAGAGACATTGTGGATTGCCGGTGAACAAAGTCTGTGAAGGTTTGGGAGTCTACCTTGAAGACTTACCAGAGTGATTGGGCGAGGTCTGTGTGACCTTAGCTCAAGGGGAATACGGGGAGGACTGGGTGTCCTGAGCTGCATGTTCAGGACTGGGTGTCCGGGACTATGTGTCCTAAGGTTTAAATACCTAGCCGCCCCAACTAGACGTACAGTTGTCACAGCAACTGGAACTGGTTCGACAAATCATTGTCTTCAACGAGTCACTGGTCTCATCTTCCCTTTCCTTTACTTACTGTTACTCCTTGTGAAGTCATTGTATGCGTGCACTATCTTTTGTCTTCACTGAGTGATTGCGTGTTTTGTTAGGCTTCATAATATCTTCCTCCCTGATCCTTACTACATTGCTGCTATTAGTCATTGTGCTTTCACTCTATTGAATACTTGACTATGGCTTGCCTAGTGTAGTCTACCTTCCGCTGCATGGTAATAGGTTTATTTCTACCGTTTGTCTTCATAACTTCCACGTTTTGAAGACTTTCATAAAGATCGCCTATTCACCCCCCCTCTAGTCGATATAACGCACTTTCAATTGGTATCAGAGCAAGGTGCTCCCTTGTTCTGTGTGATTCGGTTTAACCACCTGGAGTTTTAGCTATGTCGACTGCAGGGATAATTAAAGTCTCTGTTGCGTGCCCCATCTTCGATGGAACTGAATATCCCTACTGGAAGAATAAGATGCGCATGCATCTTGAAGCCATTGACGTCGACCTATGGTATGTCATCGAGAACGGCGTTCCAAGGCTGGAGAAGGTGTCACTGCTGCTGATGTCAAGAAATTCGTTCAACTGGACTCTACTGCCAAAAATATCATCTGTGGTTATCTGACCAAAGGACAGTATGGCCGTGTGAGTGCTTTGAAGACATCTAAGCTGGTCTGGGACTGGCTCTCCAAGGTCAATGAAGGCATCTCAACCCAGAGAGATCAGAGAATCAGTGTCCTTCGAAACCTCTTCAACCGCTTCAAGCGAAATGACAATGAGAATGTCCAGCACACATTTGACCGACTCACTGACATCACAAATGAGCTTCAAGCCTCGGCGCCACTGAGATCACCAAACATGAAGTCGTCAAGACACTACTAAGATCACTTGATAGTTCGTTTGACATCCTAGCCCTGATGATTCAAGAACGTCCTGATTTCAAGACACTCGATCCATCTGACATACTTGAGAGGCTCAACACACATGAGTTTTAGCTTTCTGAGAAAAGAGATATCTACGGTCCAAACTATGGGCGAACTCGTGCCTTGAAGGCAAAAGCTGTCTCCTCATCTGAAGAAGAATCTGACAGCAGTTCTGATGATCCTGAAGACATTGGAAGAGAACTTGCTATGCTTGTGAAGAAGTTCCAAAAATTCACCAAGAAGAAAGGCTTCAAAAAGTCTTCCCGATCAAGCTCAAGGAATGATGAAGCTTCAGCTCATGACTACAAGAAGAAAATATGTCACAAGTGCAAGAAACTTGGCCACTTCATCTCTGAGTGTCCACAATGGGACAATGAGAACAAAAAGAAGAAGAAGAGCAAGGAATATGACTCTTACAACACGAAGAAGAAGAAATACTCAAAGTCTTCTTCCAAGTCTTCCTCAAAGTCTTCATCACACAAGAAGAGCTCATCTGGCAAGGCACGTGCGTTTGTTGGCAAGGAAATGGATTCAGAGGAGGAGTCTGCTTCTGAGGAGGCGGAGGTGGAGTCTGAGGAGGAGTCCGACTTAGGTGTCGCAAGTCTGGCTACAGCATACGTTGCCAAGTCCATCTTCAACACTGAAGACAATGACTTCATCACTGACACCGATGCAAATGACAAGGACTACTCCGCTTCTACCTACTGCTTCATGGCACGCGGTGCCAAGGTAAACACACGCACTACTCACTATCAAACATCTAGTGACGATGACTCTGATTGTGATTCAAAACCCAGCTACAAAACACTTGCTAAAATTGCAACTAAACAACAGAAAGCTATGGAACATATTAAAAAACTGTTAGACAGAAGCGATGATCTGTTAGGTGCTGAAATGACTCGATCTAAATCCTTAATTGAAGACATAAAAAATCTTCACGTTAAGTATCAGGAACTTGAAAGTCGTCATGAAACTCTCTCAACAACTCATGAAAAGCTTTCCTATGATTATCTTCAAAGGAAGCAAGATCTTGAGAAATTGAGAGCGGTTCATGAAGATCTTCAAAAGGAAAACGAGTCACTTCGCGCCAAACAGATCAGTCCCGCTCAGGAAGGATTTGAACCACCATGTCTTAAATGCATTGAGCGTGATAATGCTACTTCTGTTGCTGAATGTTCTACTGCTACTACTGTTGCAGTATCTTCAACTGTTGATGTGGTAACTAACCCCTCTGTTGAGGATACCACTGCTATTGCTGATGAGAATGCTAGGTTGAAGA
This sequence comes from Triticum aestivum, assembly GCF_018294505.1. Classification (NCBI taxonomy): domain Eukaryota; kingdom Viridiplantae; phylum Streptophyta; class Magnoliopsida; order Poales; family Poaceae; genus Triticum; species Triticum aestivum. The sequence continues at coordinate 449,027,805 of NC_057812.1, read as the reverse complement.
CATTGCTTGAAACAGGGATGTACAAAAGTCTTAAAGGGCATCAGACACTATGTGATGTCCTCAAAAAGTAGATTCTGAACCGAAACCCGAGGAAAGAGGGTGTTGGGTTCGTAAGGAAAATGAATGCTGATGGCTCTTACTGGAAACCCGAGAAGTACCCCAAAACCATGTGGGTTGCTGCAAAGGAACCTTCAGCAGACCCATCCAATCTATCTGGCTTCACTTGTGCTAACCCCATTATCATTGATGAATCCTTTGATGCAAACTATATACTGTTTAAGAATCAGAATGGTGAAGTGTTTGCCAGGTACATTGGTACTAACTACAGGAATGGACCACCTATGAAGAAGATCTGGGTTCCGAAAAGGTGTCTGGAGAATCTTTCTGTGAATGTCATCATGACACCTCACGTGAAGAAGACAAACCTCAGACCAAAGGCTTCATACGGTCCAAAGGCTTCATACAGACAGAGGACTCACCTGAGTCGCACTAACGCAAATGTTTTGCAGGGAAACCATACTCAGGCATATGAATATGAGAGCGGTTCATCAAACCGTCATGTTCATAAGACCAAGAACTATTCTGCCTATTCTTATGAGTACTATTGTCCACCTGCAAGACTGTTTGTTAGGGCTCCAAAGCCAAAATTCTCAGATGCTGCACTTAGACTTATTGCTTCTCAGCCACCCTTGAAGATGTGGGTGGCTAAGAAAGCTTAACTCTCTTTTGCAGGGAAAGGTCTCCAGAAGAAAACCAAAATCGTCTGACGCCATTGCTGGGGACCTTAAACGTCTTGTAGGGCGCAAGATCAAATGCCCGAATGGTCTTACTATGTACTTCGTTCCTAAATCGCTTGCTACTCTCCCTATTAGTCCTAATCTGGATCTAAGCTTTCATAACCCATTGGTTCATCAAATGTTTTTGCTTCACAATGCTCTTGGTGAAGCCTATCCCCCTAACTGCACTATAGGGTACGACACCAGCGTCTTCAGAATGGATTATTGATAGTGGGTGTACAAATCACATGACTGGCAAAAGAAGTCTTCTTGTGGACTCAACTTTACATCCATCCGACAAGAGCCACATCACATTTGCTGACACTGGTAAAAGCAAGGTATTGGGTCTAGGTAGAGTTGAAATCTCAAGGGATCAACACATGGATAAAGTCATGCTTGTTGAATCCCTTGGCTTCAACTTAATGTCTGTCTCAATGCTTTGTGATTTGAACATGATCGTAATATTTGGAAAATATCGTTGCCTTGTACTAATGGAATCTGACAAGTCTCTAGTATTTGAAGGGTATCGAAAAGATGATTTGTACGTGGTAGATTTCTCAGCAGGACCACAGCTTGCCGTATGTCTTCTAGCAAAAGCTTCAGAATGCTGGCTCTGGCATCGGAGGCTTGGGCATGCTGGCATGAGGAACCTCCACACCCTGGCAAAGAAGAAGCATGTCATAGGCATCGAAGGTGTCAAGTTCAAGAAAGATCACTTATGCGGTGCCTGTGAAGCAGGGAAGATGATGAGGGCCAAACATCCCTCGAAGACAATCATGACCACTACTTGACCCTTCGAACTGCTTCACATGGATCTCTTCGGTCCCACTCATTACTCAACTCTTACTACTACTGCTTGCCTCTATGGCTTCGTTATTGTTGATGATTATTCTAGATATACTTGGGTGCACATAATCCTTTACAAGACTGAAGTGCGGGATGTCTTCAGACGCTTCACAAATCGAGCCATGAACAATTTTGGCGCCAAGATAAAGCACATCAGAAGTAACAATGGCATTGAATTCAAGAACACTGGCCTTGATACATATCTTGATATCTTGGGCATCACACATGAATTCTCAGCCCCATACATGCCACAACAGAATGGCGTCGTCGAACGCAAGAACAGAACACTCATTGAGATGGCCAGAACGATGCTAGATGAATACAAGACCCCAAGAAAATTCTGGCCTGAAGCCATTGATACTGCATGCCATACAATCAATCGTGTTTATCTTCACAAGCTTCTGAACAAGACATCCTATGAGCTCCTTACTGGCAAGAAGCCAAATGTCAGTTACTTCAGAGTATTTGGCGCAAGGTGCTGGATCAAGGACCCACATCACACCTCAAAGTTTGCACCAAAAGCACATGAGGGTTTTATGCTTGGATATGGAAAGGATTCGCACTCCTACAGAGTATTCAATCTCTTTCATTACAAAGTGGTTGAAACAGTGGATGTGCGGTTCGATGAGACCAATGGTTCACAAATAGAGCAACTGCCAAATGTGCTAGATGAAGTTCCATCCAGTGAATCAATCAAACTAATGGGAACCGGAGAAATTATACCTTCTGAAGCTCATCCTGAAGAAGAACTTATCATCTCAGCACCTGATCAACATGAAGACAATGCTCAGCCTGAAGACATTCCTTCTAACAACGATGATGATCAGCAAGAGCAAAGTCTTCGCCCAGTACATCCTCGCGTTGCCAATGAAGTGCAGATTGAAAGAATAATTGATAGCATCAATGCACCTGGTCCACTCACTCGTTCAAGGGCAACTCAGCTAGCAAATTTCTGTGGGCACTTCGCATTCGTCTCAATAACAGAACCCAAGAAAGTTGAAGAAGCCTTCATGGAGCCTGAATGGATTCAAGCTATGCAAGAAGAGCTTCAACAGTTTGAGCTGAATAATGTATGGGAACTAGTTAAGCGTCCTGATCCACGGAAGCACAATATAATAGGCACCAAATGGATATACCGCAACAAGCAAGATGAGCATGGTCAAGTTGTCAGAAACAAAGCTCGTCTCGTTGCTCAAGGATATACTCAAGTGGAAGGCATTGACTTCGATGAAACATTTGCTCCTGTGGCTAGACTTGAAGCCATACGCATACTGCTGGCCTATGCAAATCATCACAACATACTTCTATATCAAATGGATGTGAAGAGTGCTTTTCTCAATGGCAAGATTGAAGAAGAAGTGTATGTTGCACAACCGCCTGGCTTTGAAGATCCAAAACATCCTGACATGGTATACAAGCTCAACAAGGCACTGTATGGCCTCAAACAAGCCCCTCGGGTCTGGTATGACACACTCAAATATTTCCTGAAGAGCAAAGGCTTCATACCTGGTTCCCTAGACCCCACTCTCTTCACGAAGACATATGATGGTGAACTGTTTGTGTGCCAAATATATGTGGATGACATTATCTTCAGCTGCACCAATCAGAAGTACAGTGAAGAGTTTGGATATATGATGCAAGAGCAATATCAGATGTCCATGATGGGAGAGCTGAAGTTCTTCCTCGATCTTCAAATTCGACAACAACGCAACGGCATCTTCATATCTCAAGAGAAGTATCTCAAAGATTGCCTGAAGAAGTTTGGTATGCAAGACTGCAAAGGCTTCACAACACCAATGCCAGCCAAACATCATCTGGGTCCCGACGACAATGGTAAAGAGTTCGACCAAAAGGTATACCGCTCCATGATTGGTTCTTTACTTTATCTATGTGCATCTAGGCCAGATATTATGCTTAGTGTTTGCACGTGTGCTCGATTTCAAGCGGCACCAAAGGAGTCGCATCACTTAGCTGTGAAGCGAATTCTTCGATATTTGGCTCACACCCCAACTCTAGGATTATGGTATCCAAAGGGCTCAGAGTTTGATCTGGTTGGATTCTCGGATGCTGATTATGCTGGTGACAAAGTTGATCGCAAGTCTACATCAGGCACATGTCACTTTCTGGGACGATCACTTGTATGTTGGTCTTCAAAGAAGCAGAACTGTGTATCTCTCTCCACTGCTGAATCTGAATACATTGCTGCTGGATCTTGCTGCGCTCAACTTCTGTGGATGAAGCAAACACTCAAGGACTATGGCATTCATCTGAATCAAGTGCCACTTTACTGCGACAACGAAAGCGCCATCAAGATCGCCAACAACCCAGTTCAGCACTCGAAGAAAAAGCACATTGAAATTCGTCATCACTTTCTCAGAGATCATGTTGTGAAGGAAGATATTGATATCATACACATCAACACTGAAGAGCAATTGGCAGATATCTTCACCAAGCCCTTGGATGAGAAGAGATTTTGCAAGTTATGGTGTGAGCTAAATATCCTGGAATCCTCAAATGTCCTGTGATCAGGCACACATCCTAACCCTTATGCATATTGATGACTTAGATGTGCAACACACGAAGTAAAGTATATCTTCAATCAATGAAGACATACATTCTAAGTGTGAATACATTGATGTGGAATTGACTTCGGAGCGCCACGATAATTGTGCGCCGTGTCTGGGTCTAATGCTTCCTATACGGTGGGTAACGCCACCACCAAACATTCTGTTTTGAAGTGTTTGACTCATGGCGTTACCTTGCAATGTCTTCACATTTGGTTTGGCTTCAATCTCAACACATCTTCATGATTATCTTCACTATGTTGATTATATATATATATATATATATATATATATATGTATATATATATATTAGTGTTCTGTCCTCTACAACATTCACTTATAGCTATGTCTTCATTGTTGAATCTTTTGAACTAAGTGAATGTGATCGGACCCTAACCTCTCTATGCTTTCTATCTCAAATTCTATCTCTCCAAATCATATGCATTCTATTGAAACTGTCGAATGTCTTCTCTGCGTCCTTGTCAGCAGAAGATACAAAGACAACCATTAAGTCCGTTTTCAATGCTCATTCCTCCACATTAAATCCGGAGAAGTAGGAACGACAACCCGACAATCCAGGCGTGCGTGGGACGTGGAACAAACCCCAAAATTCCGCATAATGGCCACGTGTTCCTCAGATGCGAATCGCCAGGGGCACCTATGTAATAGCACAGTGCCGCCCCTGTACCTATAAATACACACTCATAGCGGTCATTATCTCTTCTTCCACCCTCGCATGAACCCTAGCGCCACCGCTAGCCCTCGACGACGCCGGCAATGAAGCGCTTCGCTGCTGCAACCTCTCTGACGCCGTCTTCACGCCGACCGCGGACATCGTCCTCTCCGTCGTCGCCGTAGGTGTCCTCCGTCGCCAAGTTAGGGCACAGAAGATCGAACTGATCGGCCTCATCTTCCACTTCGTCTAGCAGTTCTTAGTGTGGTAAATAAAACTTCCTTTTTACAACACCGTTGATCCTATGGATTTGTCACTTTCTACCACAAGCAGTTTCGATTCACACAAGTTAGATCTCTCTCATACTGCATCTCATAACATGCCTAGTATATTCACTTATGCTTCACAAAGTAGTTAGATTCCTCACTTGTACTGATCCGTGGATTCGTACAAATCTGGAACCAACTTCTTATCTATGAGTGAATGTCTTCGCACGATGAGGTCAATGTCTTCTAAACTGATTTATCATCAAAATCTTCTGAGAATGCATATGACCTCTTCCCCTTCCCTCGCACCTTAATGCTGTCACAGGTACATGTCCGTGGGAGAATCCTTTGGTTCTCATAGTCTGCATTCATTTGCAGAATTCTTACAACATCACATAAATTCTCCCGAAGCCAGTTCCTGTTGGTCCAGCAAGAGAAAACCTTTGAAGCCTTTGAACGTGTTGAAACCTTTCAAGTTAAAGTTTATGGCTTCAGAGAAAGCAGCAAGGAAGGGTGGCAGACAGCATCGTGGCGGAACATCCAGAGATCTGCCAGATGAACTCTCAGAAATGTACAAGACAGATCATGAAGACGATTACAATCAGCGCAAGACCCGAATCCAATGGATTCGAAGATATTGGGCAGAACATTGGTTCAAATACAGATTTGTTACCCGGGAGTATGCTGAGAAAAATGCCATCAAGAGACCGTGGGGAGACATCCAATACAAGAATCTTCTACCCAGGTCCAGAGATGAAGCCGTTGCTCAAGGCTTCTATCCCTGCATGGTCCGTGGGCCACAGCCAGCTGATGCACACCCATCGTCACTACTATGGTGTCGTGACGACAATCTGTTCAAGCGCAACTTCCAGTTTGCACAGAACTCAGCAAAACAGAACAAGAAGACTTTGGGGTTAGACTTCAACCCTGGTCCCTCAGCACCAAGGGCAGATGGCACACGAGATGCAGAACCCAATGTCATCGGTCCTTTCGACAACCTTGAAGGCCTCATCACCCGCATCTTAGTTCAAGGGACTACAGTGAATGAGCCTGCAGCTGATGCTGAATCTGAAGAAGCGCCTGCAGCGCTGAAGACAAAGAAGCTGAAGAAGCCTAAAGCTTCAAAGCCTGCCCCCTCACCAAAAATCTCACGGGCGAAGCCACTGGCAACTGCACCTCCTGAAGATAGTGTGCAGTCCGAAGACTTATCTCGCATCTCCAAGCCCCAGAAGGTCACGAAGACTCTGCCACACACTGGCCAAGAGCTAACTGCTGCTGCCATTCTGCGCAATGACGACATTGATCTATCAAGTGATGAAGATCTTGCAGATGATGCTCTTGAGCAACTCATCAAGAGCAAAGAAGAAGCAGAAATCTTCAATGATCTGCCTCTCTTTGATGTAACCATCATACACAACTTCATTGACGAGTGGTTCGACATGCCAAACATCAGCTTTGAAGATCTGCAGCTACCCATTGGCCTCAGTGTCGCCTTCCAAGGCGCAATTGCTTCAGAGCTAGCTATTGCCCAGCGCATTGTTGAACTGAAGCAAAAGATTGACTATGAAAAGGCTCATTTCAAGAAGCATATGGCCAAGCTCAGTGTGCAAGAAGTGAAGAACTTCAAGATCATGATGCACGAGCTCAAGGAAGACTTTCTAAAGAAACATGCAGAAGCTCAGGGTTCACGTGAGTGCATGAAGACTCTGGCTGATAGATGTGTGCAAGCCTATAATGAGGCTGAGAAGCGCAATGCCCTTGGGCATCCTGGCATCGACCCCAGGATGGCCGCAAAGAAGAAGAAGAAGCCTGCTACGACTGAACCCGATGCACCAAGGCAAGAAGCAGTTCCGATTGTCTTCCCAACAAGAATGACTGGCTCGAAGCCAAAGAGTCGGTCAACCGCTTCAGAGCTCAAGAAGACGAGGACTGCTGAGGCTGAAGCCAGGAAGAGGAAATACCCTGAAGCCTCTCCTTCTGCCCCTTCCAAGAAAAAGAGGACCAAGAAAGATCGGGCTGCTCCCATAGAGCCTTTGATAGTTGAACCTATTTCCATGGTTCGTCCTGACGCAGAACGTCAACTGACTGTTCATGAGCCTGCTTTCACAGAGGCTCATGAAGCTGAAGACTTTCCAGCAGCTGATCCCATCGCTGCTAAAGACATTGGTCAGCATGACAATGTAGAAGATGGTGCAGTCCTTCCTCAGAACAGCAAACTCACCAGCATTGGTCGTCCACTAACGCCAATTGCACAGGATGCTTCATGGGCAGATCGCCCACAAGAGGAAGAAGACTATGAGGCCCAGCCCACTCCAACTCCACAGGCGTCGCCCGCATTGCGCAGGCTTCGCAAAGGTCCAAGGCCTCAAGTCTCTGCTGAAGACATTCCGGCTGCATCAGCCGCGGAAGAAGAAGTACCACAAGTTGCCACTCCACTGTCCCACCAAGAAGCAGTTCTCAAGGAGAATGTGCTTGAAAATCTTGCGGCTGCCACAACCACCAATGAAGCTAATGTGGAGCCCTCCCCAACGGAAGAAGAAGACAGCGAAGCCACTAATCCTGTCACTTCTGTTCCTGAGTCTGCTGCCGGTCCCCAGTTCGACTATCATGTTGAGCACAGGCCTCAGGTACAGAAGCCAATCCCAAGATTGCCAAGGTTCCCAGGTCCTGCATTAGCACCTGGCTCCTTCAATGTCAATGGCTTCAGGGCAGACAACACATTCTTCGATAGCTTCAGGAACCCCTACTCAAGGGAAAGGATATCATCTGATTGGTTTTGGAGCTATCCTTAGCGAAGCTATTACTCATGCATTCTTTACAACCAAGGTCGCATCTTCCTACACAAGCGCCTTGACATTGAAGCCATCGCTGGTCTGCCCTGTCTGGAAGAAGCTTTGGATTGCTTCAAGGAAGTTGGACTATTGCCGTTCGTTACTGACCAAGAGCATTGGAATGAAGAGCCGCTGCTCCAATTCTATGCCACACTTCATATCCGCGGGTACAGCAGAGATCCGAAGACTTGGGTCCTGGAGTGGATGACCGAAAACGTTCATCACGAAGCCAATGCATTTGACATCATTGAGCTCACTGGCTTGCCCACTCCTAGCGATCTCTACGAGCATGGCTGTCAGCTGCATAGTGAAGCTATTGAGAGCATCTTTAAGAGGCCGGAACCTGATATGAGTCAGATGCTCAGCATGATGAAGCCATTGCCCCAAGATGCTGCGTATCCAACAGAGTTCTTCGTTGAAGACCTTAAGTATCTGCCAAGAACCATCTATCACATCATCAGGCGAACTCTCTGGCCCATTAAAGGGCACTCTCCAAATGCCAAGCTTGAGGGTGCAATGAAGACTTTGGTCGTTTATATTCTTCATGGCAAATGCTTCAATGCACATGACTTATTCATCCGCCAACTTGCTGCATCGGGCTCTGATCTGTTTGGCTTGAAGTTCTACGCCCCATGGGTAATGCGGCTAATTAAGCTTCACTCTGATATCTCATATCAGCCATCTGCTCGCAATCATAGGATTTTTCTGCCTGATGTGGATATCTCTACTGAAGCCATCTATCCTGAGCCTGCAAAGGAACCTCTAAGTCTTCACAATGTAGAGCATCAGAGTTTCTCACAGAACATTGAAGGAGTTGAAGCAGTCACTCGGGTGTATCCTTTGGCTGGCACTACACGTGCACCACGCCCAGCGCCTACTGAAGCCGCTGATAGCACAACTGCTCCAAGACCCAAGAAGCGCACTCATGTTCTCACCGACCGAGAGCTTCTTGTGGCTCTTCATCAGAAACAGGATAGGCATCATGACTGGCTGAAGCGTCAGATGAAAAGCCTCTTGGTGGATGTTAATCGCATTCGCAATCTTGCCACCAAGAATGCTTTCGTTGCCCATGAAACCTGTCGCCGCACATGGAAAGGGCTCACGATGATGTGTTCTGAAGCTGATCTTCAAGAGGATGGCTTCACTGAGCGATTCAAGTTTGACTCCACACCTCCTCGAAGAGCTGTGCTGCTAGGAACTCCATCCCTTGAAGACTCTAAGTTCTCTTCATCTGCTGCAACAGTGACTGCCAGAGTTATCGAAGATGAAGACGATGCTACTTCACCGCCACCTCCTTCAGCACGCGTCAACTCTGCTCCAAGCTCTTCAGCACCGCCAAACACCACCGACGACCCTGCTACTTCACCTACTCCACATGGGAACGAGTAGATGCTCTATGTCTTCAAACCTTTTTGGTCCTTGCTGACAAAAGGGGGAGAAGCATATGAAGTTGATAGTCTTCAACCGGGTCCATATGGGCGGGTGCTTTATATTTTGCTTCGTGCTTACAACTCCCGTTTTGCTACATTTGGTTCTTTGAGTTGTAACACTTAAACTCGATGGTCGTCTGCTACTTTTCTGCCACTTTGTTTTGCGAAGATAAATTCCGCATGTGCGACGATAAATTCCGCACTTAGATCATCTGCAGACGTCCATTTTCCATTATGCATTGTCATTATCTTCATATACTTTCACATGCATAGTGGATTGTCATCATAAGTTGAAGTGGATCTCCACAAGTACAACCTTCCATGTGCATTTGCATTCCAAAAGCAAATTACTTATATGCACATCTTCAGGGGGAGCCCTTGCAACTTATGAAGACAATTACTTATCCTTTACAATTTCACAGATTATATTCCCCGTTGAAAACTTCAACTAGTTTGTCATCAATCACCAAAAAGGGGGAGATTGTAAGTGCATCTAGTGCCACCCCTAGTTGGTTTTGGAGTATTGACGACAAACCTAGTTGAGGGACTAATGTGTTTGTGAGAATTGCAGGATAACACAGGTAGAAGTCCCTCATTGATTCGGTTTTCCTACCAGAGATGACCCCTAAAAATGTATGAAGACATTGAAGCCAAAGGTGGTATATGAAGATATTCACATTGAAGACTATGACAAGAGAAGACACCACATGAAGCCTATGGAGCTCGAAGACTTAGATCTTTCATAGTTCTTTTTCTTTTGTGTTGAGTCATAGGAACCACCGTACTGTTAAGTGGGGTACAAGAGAACCAGTCAGAATGACTGAAGTGATGCCTAACCAAAACCTATGTCTTCGAGTGAAGACTATGAGAGCGAATCTTGTCCAGAGTCGGACAAGTCAGCTTTGCTTGTAGCCCAAGTAAAGTTGCCGTGTGAGTTTGAAATCTGACCGTTGGAACACGTGTCAGTTCCTTAGTGACCCAGGGTCATTTCGGACAAATCAGGTCGGGTTGCCAAGTGGCTATAAATAGCCCACCCCCCACAACCATAAATGGTTGGCTGCTCAGATTGAGAGAACGGCTTTTGTCATGAGAGAGCAACCCACCTCGAAGCCTTTGAGAGAGAATTCCTTGCGAGGATAAAGCCCTAACCACCCAGAGCCAGAGAGAATTGGGCATCACTTAAGTCTTCTTGTCTGTGTGATCTGAAGACTTATTACACTTGAGGACTGTGCATCCTCCAGCCGGTTAGGCGTCGCGTTCTGAGCATCCAAGAGACATTGTGGATTGCCGGTGAACAAAGTCTGTGAAGGTTTGGGAGTCTACCTTGAAGACTTACCAGAGTGATTGGGCGAGGTTTGTGTGACCTTAGCTCAAGGGGAATACGGTGAGGACTGGGTGTCCTGAGCTGCATGTTCAGGACTGGGTGTCCGGGACTGTGTGTCCTAAGGTTTAAATACCTAGCCGCCCCAACCAGACGTACAGTTGTCACAACAACTGGAACTGGTCCAACAAATCATTGTCTTCAACGAGTCACTGGTTTCATCTTCCCTTTCCTTTACTTACTGTTACTCCTTGTGAAGTCATTGTATGCCTGCACTATCTTTTGTCTTCACTGAGTGATTGCGTGTTCTGTTAGGCTTCATAATATCTTCCTACCTGATCCTTACCACATTGCTGCTATTAGTCATTGTGCTTTCACTCTATTGAATACTTGACTATGGCTTGCCTAGTGTAGTCTACCTTCCGCTGCATGGTAATAGGTTTATTTCTACCGTTTGTCTTCATAACTTCCACATTTTGAAGAATTTCATAAAAATCGCCTATTCACCCCCCCTCTAGTCGATATAACACACTTTCACATACGGCTCTGAATGTGGCAGACCCGTTGACTAAACTTCTCTCACAAGCAAAACATGATCACACCTCAGTGCTGATATGGACTCGACTAGACGACAAGTCGCTGGTTGGTCCAATCCTTCACGGTACTTACAAAATAACGACAAACGGCGGCAGCGACCGTCATAGAAAATAGATAGCAGACGTAGAAGAATAATAGGCCTTTGGATCAAGGGAATATCAAGAAACCAAAGGAGTAGACTTGCACCAAAATTAACCCAAAGTTAATCACAACAGCGCAGCAGCAGCTGCTACCTCTTGAGCATTGTGTTGGTTTTCCCTGAAGAGGAAGGGATGATGCAGCAAAGTAGCATAAGTATTTCCCTCAGTTTATGAGAACCAAGGTATCAATACAGTAGGAGGCTACGCGCGAGTCCCTCGCACCTGCACAAAACAAATAAATCCTCGCAACCAACACAAATAGGGGTTGTCAATCCCTATAAGGCCACTTACGAGAGTGAGATCTGATAGATATGATAAGATAATATTTTTGGTATTTTTATGATAAAAGATGCAAAGTAAAATAAAGGCAAAGTAAATAGCAAAGGAAATAACTAAGTAGTAGGAGATCAATATGATAAAGATAGACCCGGGGGCCATAGGTTTCACTAGTGGCTTCTCTCGAGAGCATAAGTATTCTACGGTGGGTGAACAAATTACTGTTGAGCAATTGACAGAATTGAGCATAGTTATGAGAATATCTAGGTATGATCATGTATATAGGCATCACGTCCGAGACAAGTAGACCGACTCCTGCCTGCATCTAGTACTATTACTCCACTCATCGACCGCTATCCAGCATGTATCTAGAGTATTAAGTTAAAAACAGAGTAACGCCTTAAGCAAGATGACATGATGTAGAGGGATAGACTCATGCAATATGAAGAAAACCCCATCTTGTTATCCTCGATGGCAACAATACAATACGTGCCTTTTTGCCCTTACTGTCACCGGGAAAGGACACTATAAGATTGAACCCAAAGCTAAGCACTTCTCCCATTGCAAGAAAGATCAATCTAGTAGGCCAAACCAAACTGATAATTCGAAGAGACTTGCTAAGATAACCAATCACACATAAAAGAATTCAGAGAAGATTCAAATATTATTCATAGATAGACTTGATCATAAACCTACAATTAATCAGTCTCAACAAACACAACGCAAAAAGAAGATTACATCGAATAGTTCTCCACAAGAGAGGGGGAGAACATTGTATTGAGATCCAAAAAGAGAGAAGAAGCCATCTAGCTACTAACTATGCACCCGTAGGTCTGAGGTGAACTACTCACACTTCATCGGAGGGGCTATGGTGTTGATTTAGAAGCCCTCCGTGATCGATGCCCCCTCCGGCGAAGCTCCGGAACAGGCCCCAAGATGGGATCTCATGGATACAGAAAGTTACGGTGGTGGAATTAGGGTTTTGGCTCCCTTTTTGATCGTTTGGGGGTACGTGGATATATATAGGAGGAAGGAGTACGTCGGTGGAGCAACATGGGGCCCACGAGGGTGGAGGGCGCGCTTGGCGGGGGTGGGCGCGCCTCCCTACCTCATGGCCTCCTGTTTCTTTTCTTGACGTAGGGTCCAAGTCTCCCGGGTCTTGTTCGTTGAGAAAATCACGTTCCCGAAGGTTTCATTCCGTTTGGACTCCGTTTGATATTCCTTTTCTTCGAAACCCTAAAACAGGCAAAAAACAGCAATTCTGGGTTGGGCCTCCGGTTAATAGGTTAGTCCCAAAAATAATATAAAAGTGGATAATAAAGCCCAATAATGTCCAAAATAGTAGATAATATAGCATGGAGCAATCAAAAATTATAGATACGTTGGAGAAGTATCAAGCATCCCCAAGCTTAATTCCTGCTCGTCCTTGAGTAGGTAAATGATAAAAACATAATTTTTGATGTGGTGTGCTACTTGGCATGATTTTAATGTAATTCTTCTTAATTGTGGTATGAATATTCAGATCCGAAAGATTCAAGACAAAAGTTCATATTGACATAAAAATAATAATACTTCAAGCATACTAACTAAGCAATTATGTCTTCTGAAAATAACATGGCCAAACAAAGTTCATCCCTACAAAATCATATGGTTTAGTCTTGTTTCATTTTCGTCACACAAGAATGCTCTCGTCATGCACAATCCCGATGACAAGCCAAGCAATTGTTTCATACTTTAGTAATCTCAAACCTATAAACTTTCACGCAATATATGAGCGCGAGCCATGGACATAGCACTATAGGTGGAATAGAATATAATAAGGGGGGTTATGTGGAGAAGACAAAAAGGAGAAAGTCTCACATCAACGAGGCTAATCAACGGGCTATGGAGATGCCCATCGATTGATGTTAATGCAAGGAGTAGGGATTGCCATGCAACGGATGCACTAGAGCTCTAAATGTATGAAAGCTCAACAAAAGAAACTAGTGGGTGTGCATCCAACTTGCTTGCTCATGAAGACCTAGGGCACTTGAGGAGGCCCATTGTTGGAATACACAAGCCAAGTTCTATAATGAAAAATTCCCACTAGTATATGAAAGTGACAAAACAAGAGACTCTCTAACATGAAGATTATGGTGCTACTTTGAAGCACAAGTGTGGCAAAGTATAGTAACATTTTCTCTCATTTTTTGGGGGCTTTCTCTTTTTTATGGCCTTTCTCTTTTTTGGGCCTTTTCTTTTTTATGGCCTTTCTCTTTTTTTTATTCCTCACTTGGGACAATGCTCTAGAAAATGATGATCATCACACTTCTATTTATTTACAACTCAATTATTACAACTCGATACTAGAACAAAAGATGACTCTATATGAATGCCTCTGGCGGTGTACCGGGATATGAAATGGACCAAGAGTGACATGTATGAAAGAATTATGAACGGTGTCTTTGCCACAAATACTATGTCAACTACATGATCATGCTAAGCAATATGACAATGATGAACGGAATGATGGAAAGTTGCATGGCAATATATCTAGGAATGGCTATGGAAATTCCATAATAGGTAGGTATGGTGGCTGTTTTGAGGAAGATATAATGAGGTTTATGTGTGAAAGAGCGTATCATATCACGGGGTTTGGATGCACCGGCAAAGTTTGCGCCAACTCTCAATGTGAGAAAGGGTAATGCATGGTACCGAAGAGGCTAGGAAGGATGGAAGGGTGAGAGTGCGTATAATCCATGGACTCAACATTAGCCATAAAGAACTCACATACTTATTGCAAAAATCTACAAGTCATCAAAAACCTCGGTACTACGCGCATGCTCCTAGGGGGATAGATTGGTAGGAAAAGACCATCGCTCATCCCCGACCGCCACTCATAAGGAGGACAATCAAATAACACCTCATGTTTCAAATTTGTTGGATAAAGTATACCATACGTGCATGCTACGGGACTTGCAAACTTCAACACAAGCATTTCTCAATTTCACAACTATTCAACTAGCACGACTTTGATATTATTACCTCCATATCTCAAAACAATCATCAAGCATCAAACTTCTCTTAGTATTCAAAACACTCTTAAGAAAATTTTACTAACTTTGAATACCTAGAATATTAGGATTTTAAACAAATTACCATGCTATTAAGACTCTCAAAATAATCTAAGTGAAGCATGAGAGATCAATAGTTTCTATAAAACAAATCCACCACCGTGCTCTAAAAGATATAAGTGAGGTACTAGAGCAAAACTATATAACTCAAAAGATATAAGCGAAGCACATAGAGTATTCTAATAAATTCCAAATCATGTATGTCTCTCTCAAAAGGTGTGTACAGAAAGGATGATTGTGGTAAACTAAAAATCAAAGACTCAAATAATACAAGACGCTCCAAGCAAAACACATATCATGTGGCGAATAAAAATATAGCTCCAAGTAAAGTTACGATAGAAGTAGACGAAAGAGGGGATGCCTTCCGGGGCATCCCCAAGCTTTGGCTTTTAGGTGTCCTTAGATTATCTTGGGGGTGCCATGGGCATCCCCAAGCTTAGGCTCTTGCCACTCCTTGTTCCATAATCCATCAAATCTTTACCCAAAACTTGAAAACTTCACAACACAAAACTTAAAGTAGAAAATCTCGTGAGCTCCGTTAGCGAAAGAAAATAAAAGACCACTTCAAGATACTGTAATGAACTCATTATTTATTTATATTGGTGTTGTACCTACTGTATTCCAACTTCTCTATAGTTTATAAACTATTTTACTAGCCATAGATTCATCAAAAATGAGCAAACAACACACGAAAAACAGAATCTGTCAAAAACAGAACAGTCTGTTGTAATCTGTAGCTAGCGCAAGATCTGGAACCCCAAAAATTCTAAAATAAATTGCTGGACATGAGGAATTTATCTATTAATCATATGCAAAAATAATTAACTAAATATCACTTTCCAAATAAAAATTACAGCAGTTCTTGTGAGCGCTAAAGTTTCTGTTTTTTACAGAAAATTCAACAAGACTTTCCCCAAGTCTTCCCTACGGTTCTACTTGGCACGAACACTAATTAAACACAAAAAACACAACCAAAACAGAGGCTAGTAAATTATTTATTACTAAACAGGAGCAAAAAGCAAGGAATAAAAATAAAATTGGGTTGCCTCCCAACAAGCGCTATCGTTTAACGCCCCTAGCTAGGCATAACAATCAAGAATAGATCTAGGTATTGCCATCTTTGGTAGGCAATCCATAAGTGGCTCTCATAATAGATTCATAAGGTAATTTAATTTTATTTCTAGGAAAGTGTTCCATGCCTTTCCTTAATGGAAATTGGAATCTAATATTTCCTTCCTTCATATCAATAATTGCACCAATCGTTCTAAGGAAAGGTCTACCAAGAATAATAGGACATGAAGGATTGCAATCTATGTCAAGAACAATAAAATCTACGGGCACATAATTCCTATTTGCAACAATAAGAACATCATTAATTCTTCCATAGGTTTCTTAATAGTGGAATCCGCAAGGTGCAAGTTTAGAGAGCAATCATCAAAACCACGGAAACCTAACAAATCACGCAAAGTCTTTGGAATCGTGGAAACACTAGCACCCAAATCACATAAAGCATAACATTCATGATCTTTAATTTTAATTTTAATAGTTGGTTCCCACTCATCATAAAGTTTTCTAGGGATAGAAACTTCCAATTCAAGTTTTTCTTCATAAGATTGCATCAAGTCATCAACGATATGTTTAGCAAACGCTTTATTTTGACTATAAGCGTGAGGAGAATTTAGCACGGATTGCAACAAGGAAATACAATCAATCAAAGAGCAATTTTCATAGTTAAATTCCTTGAAATCAATAATAGTGGGTTTAGCAACATCTAGGGTTTTAATTTCTTCAATCCCACTTTTATCAATTTTAGCATCAAGATCAACAAATTCCGAATTCTTGGAACGCCTTCTAGGTAAAGGTGGATCATATTCAGTCCCATCATTATCAAGATTCATATTGCAAAACAAAGATTTAATAGGGGACACATCAATAACTTTTAGATCTTCATCTTTATTTTCATAGGAACTAGAAGAACACGCTCTTATAAAGGCATCTTTCTTAGCATGCATCCTAGCGGTTCTTTCTTTGCACTCATCAATGGAAGTTCTCATGGCTTTGAGAGACTCATTGATATCATTCTTAGGTGGAATAGATATAAGTTTCAAAGAATCAACATCAAGAGCAATTTTATCAATGTTCCTAGCCAAATCATCAATCTTAAGTAATTTTTCTTCAATCATAGAATTAAAATTCTTTTGTGAATTAATAAATTCTTTAATATTAGATTCAAAATCAGAGGGCATCTTATTATAATTTCCATAAGAATTGTTGTAGGAATTACCATAATTATTAGAGGGATTACTAGGATAAGGCCTAGGGTTGAAATTTCCTCTATACGCGTTGTTACCAAAATTGGTCCTACCAACAAAATTCACATCCATAGATTCATTATTATTCTCAATCAAAGTAGACAAGGGCATATCATTAGGATCAGAAGAAACATTCTTATTAGCAAATAATTTCATAAGTTCATCCATCTTTCCACTCAAAACATTAATTTCTTCTATCGCATGCACCTTTTTATTAGTAGATCTTTCAGTATGCCATTGAGAATAATTAACCATAATACTACCTAGGAGTTTAGTAGCTTCTCCTAAAGTGATTTCCATAAAAGTGCCTCCCGCGGCTGAATCTAAAAGATTTCTAGAAGCAAAATTCAATCCGGCATAAAAATTCTGAACAATCATCCACAAATTTAAGCCATGAGTAGGGAAATTACGTATCATTAATTTCATTCTCTCCCAAGCTTGTGCAACATGTTCATGATCAAGTTGCTTAAAATTATCGTTTCTAAGAGAGATGATCTTAGCGGGAGGAAAATACTTAGAGATAAAAGCATCTTTGCACTTGTTCCATGAATCAATACTATTTTTAGGCAAAGACGAAAACCAAGCTTTAGCACAATCTCTAAGCGAAAAAGGAAATAGCTTCAATTTAACAATATCATTATCCACATCTTTCTTCTTTTGCATGTCACACAAATCAACGAAGCTATTTAGATGGGTAGCAACATCTTCACTAGGAAGGCCGGAAAACAGATCTTTCATGACAAGATTCAGCAAGGCAACATTAATTTCACAAGATTCAGCATCGGTAAGAGGAGCAATCGGAGTGCTAATAAAATCATTGTTGTTGGTATTGGTGAAGTCACACAATTTAGTATTATCTTGAGACATCGTGACAAGCAAGCAAACTAACACACAAGCAAACAAAAAGCAAGCGGGCAAAAAGAGGTAAATAGGGAAAGAGAGGGAGGATAGAGAGAGAGAGAGAGGGCGAATAAAATGGCAAGGGTGAAGTGGGGGAGAGGAAAACGAGAGGAAAATGGCAAATAATGTAATGCGGGAGATAAGGGTATGTGATGGGTACTTGGTATGTTGACTTTTGCGTAGACCTCCCCGGCAACGGCGCCAGAAATCCTTCTTGCTACCTCTTGAGCACTGCGTTGGTTTTCCCCGAAGAGGAAGGGATGATGCAGCAAAGTAGCATAAGTATTTACCTCAGTTTTTGAGAACCAAGGTATCAATCCAGTAGGAGGCTACGCGCGAGTCCCTCGCACCTGCACAAAACAAATAAATCCTCGCAACCAACGCAAATAGGGGTTGTCAATCCCTATAAGGCCACTTACGAGAGTGAGATCTGATAGATATGATAAGATAATATTTTTGGTATTTTTATTATAAAAGATGCAAAGTAAAATAAAGGCAAAGTAAATAGCAAAGGAAATAACTAAGTAGTAGGAGATCAATATGATAAAGATAGACCCGGGGGCCATAGGTTTCACTAGTGGCTTCTCTCGAGAGCATAATTATTCTACAGTGGGTGAACAAATTACTGTTGATCAATTGACAGAATTGATCATATTTATGAAAATATCTAGGTATGATCATGTATATAGGCATCACGTCCGAGACAAGTAGACCGACTCCTGCCTGCATCTACTACTATTACTCCACTCATCGACCGCTATCCAGCATGCATCTAGAGTATTAAGTTAAAAACAGAGTAACGCCTTAAGCAAGATGGCATGATGTAGAGGGATATACTCATGCAATATGAAGAAAACCCCATCTTTTTATCCTCGATGGCAACAATACAATACATGCCTTGCTGCCCTTACTGTCACCGGGAAAGGACACCGCAAGATTGAGCCCAAAGCTAAGCACTTCTCCCATTGCAAGAAAGATCAATCTAGTAGGCCAAACCAAACTGATAATTCGAAGAGACTTGCAAAGATAACCAATCATACATAAAAGAATTCAGAGAAGATTCAAATATTATTCATAGATAGACTTGATCATAAACCCACAATTCATCGATCTCAACAAACACACCACAAAAAGAAGATTACATCGAATAGTTCTCCACAAGAGAGGGGGAGAACATTGTATTGAGATCCAAAAAGAGATAAGAAGCCATCTAGCTACTAACTATGGACCCGTAGGTCTGAGGTGAACTACTCACACTTCATCGGAGGGGCTATGGTGTTGATGTAGAAGCTCTCCGTGATTGATGCCCCCTCCGGCGGAGCTCCGGAACAGGCCCCAAGATGGGATCTCATGGATACAGAAAGTTAGGCGGTGGAATTAGGGTTTTGGCTCCCTTTTTGATCGTTTGGGGGTACGTGGATATATATAGGAGGAAGGAGTACGTCGGTGGAGCAACAGGGGGGCCACGAGGGTGGAGGGCGCGCCTAGTGGGGGTGGGCGCGCCCCCTACCTCGTGGCCTCCTGTTTCTTTTCTTGACATAGGGTCCAAGTCTCCCGGGTCTTGTTCGTTGAGAAAATCACATTCCCGAAGGTTTTATTCCGTTTGGACTCCGTTTGATATTCCTTTTCTTCGAAACCCTAAAACAGGCAAAAAACAGCAATTCTGGGCTGGGCCTCCGGTTAATAGGTTAGTCCCAAAAATAATATAAAAGTGGATAATAAAGCCCAATAATGTCCAATACAATAGATAATATAGCATGGAGCAATCAAAAATTATAGATACGTTGGAGACGTATCAGCAGCAAATCCCCGATCAAGGACCGCAGAATCTCATAATATTGGTGTCCCCCAACCTAGGACCTTTCTCTTGTAACTCTTGATAAAATAATTAATCTCCCATCAAAAAAGAACTCCCGTACACCAGCCGAAGCCAGCCCATTTTGTAGGCGAGGTCATTCCATGGAACGTAAAACAATTGGATACTGACTCTCTCTCTCCTACTTAAACTAAACAATATTTACCTGATTAAATATCTGGCCACTTGGTCACCTAAGATTAAAAAACGATCTAGTAAACGTAACTAGTGCTATGACTATACGTAGGAAATATCGATACCACATGTGCACTTCGTTTCCTAATTGATTTGGGATGTCACGATACTTAGACTGAAATTGCACCAATCATTACCCAGTTTGGTGTATGAAAATTCGGTTTTACCTCCTATGGCTCTACTAACTTGACAGAAAATTTGCCAGACAAATTTATACCATCAAATTTAGCATACGGTGCAACTCCCAGTATTCCTTTGTCATCATTCTTCTCCTCGCAAACAACACTTTGTTTCCTCTACTCTGCGTCGTAGCCAAAGAGCCTCTAGTGGCCACATCATCCCCTCCCTCTTGAAACGAAGCCGTCCTCAGTTTCGTGGTAGCTTTAAGAATTTTGTTTGGAACTGAAATAATAGCATCCACCTTGATAGCATTGGCAAACATTGGTCGCAACACATGTCGTTTACCGTTATTCCAAAATGAATAAGTATTAGACCTCCCATCATGTGTGGCACCACTATCATATGCCATGGCCTGCCCAACAGTAATTGACATGCATCCATTGGCAAAATGTTGCATATAACCATATCAGTATAATCGCCAATAGAAAAATTTATGAGCACCTTGTGGGTAACCTTCAACTTTCCAGTGTGATGCATCGACTCGACACAATGGGGCTGTGGGTGTTTCCACATACGTAATCCTAAAGCATCCACCAATCCCTTGCTGACAACATTTGTGTAGCTTCCACCGTCAATAATCAACTCGCAATTGGTATTGTTAATTTTGCACTTAGACTGAAAAATATTCCAACGCTGCCCCTTATCCTGAATGCGATCCTCTTGCACTCGTTTCACCATTAGTGAAGGATATGACTCAGCAGCTTCAAAACTCGCAACCACATTTTCAGCATCCTTAGATTTTTCACTAGAAGTGTCAGAAACTGCCTCTTCATCACTAGTGGATGCATAGCCATCTATCGTGAGCAACACTCTTTTCTCATTAGGACATTCACGCTTCATGTGTCCCCTTCCTCCACACTTGAAACACTCTATGTCACTAGTGCGGCCGGTCGACTGTGCACTAGAATCTACCATCGACAGTCCTGATTTTGAAGCATCCTTTTGCACGGAACCAAGAGAGCAATTTGATGATGTCGCCCTGGAGCTAGGACCGACATCCTCACTCTTATACTGCGAGCGTCGCCATGTGTTCAAAGTGGTACTGGGAACTGTGTTGACTTGGCACCACTTAATCTGCTGTTCTGCACGCACAGCTTGGTGCACAAGATCTTGTATGTTGTAGTAGACCACTGATACGTCTCCAAGGTATCTATAATTTTTGATTGCTCCATGCTATATTATCTACTGTTTTGGGCAATATTGGGCTTTATTATCCACTTTTATATTATTTTTGGGACTAACCTATTAACCGGAGGCCCAGCCCAGATTTGTTGTTTTATGCCTATTTCAGTGTTTTGAAGAAAAGGAATACCAGACGGAGTCGAAACGGAATGAAATCAACTGGAGAAGTTATTTTTGGAAGGAAATACACCTGATGGACTTGGACCCCATGTCAGAAGATACGGGAGCTGCCCACGAGGGTGGGGGGCGCGCCCCCTGCCTCGTGGGGCCCCCTTCGGTCCACCAACGTACTCCTTTCACCCATATATACCCACGTATCCTAAAACTTCCAGAACAGAGAAATAGATCAGGAGTTCCACCGCCAGAAGCCTCCGTAGCCACCGAAAACCAATCTAGACCCGTTTCGGCACCCTGCCGGAGGGGGGAACCCTCACCGGTGGCCATCTTCATCATCCCGGTTCTCTCCATGACGAGGAGGGAGTAGTTCTCCCTCGGGGCTGAGGGTATGCACCAATAGCTATGTGTTTAATCTCTCTCTCTCGTGCTCTTGAGATGATACGATCTTGATGTATCGCGAGCTTTGCTATTATATTTGGATCCTATGATGTTTCTTCCCCCCTCTTCTCTCTTGTAATGAACTGAGTTTCCCCTTTGAAGTAATCTTATCGGATTGAGTCTTTAAAGACTTGAGAACACTTGATGTATGTCTTGCCGTGGATATTTGTGGTGACAATGGGATATCACGTGATTCACTTGATGTATGTTTTGGTGATCAACTTGCGGGTTCCGCCCATGAACCTATGCATAGGGGTTGGCATATGTTTTCGTCGTGATTCTCTGGTAGAAACTTTGGGGCACCCTTTGAGGTCCTTTGTGTTGGTTGAATAGATGAATCTGAGATTGTGTGATGCATATTGTATAATCATGCCCACGGATACTTGAGGTGACATTGGAGTATCTAGGTGACATTAGGGTTTTGGTTGATTTGTGTCTTAAGGTGTTATTCTAGTACAAACTCTAGGCCTGTTTGTGACACTTATAGGAATAGCCCACCGGATTGATTGGAAAGAATAACTTTGAGGTGGTTTCGTACCCTACCATAATCTCTTCATTCGTTCTCCACTATTAGTGACTTTGGAGTGACTCTTTGTTGCATGTTGAGGGATAGTTTTATGATCCAATTGTTGGGGAACGTAGTAATTTCAAAAAAATTCCTACGCACACGCAAGATCATGGTGATGCATAGCAATGAGAGGGGAGAGTGTGATCTACGTACCCTTGTAGACCGACAGCGGAAGCGTTAGCACAACGCGATTGATGTAGTCGTACGTCTTCACGGCCCGACCGATCAAGCACCGAAACTACGGCACCTCCGAGTTTTAGCACACGTTCAGCTCGATGACGATCCCCGGACTCCGATCCAGCAAAGTGTCGGGGAAGAGTTCCGTCAGCACGACGGCGTGGTGATGATCTTGATGTACTACTGTCGCAGGGCTTCGCCTAAGCACCGCTACAATATTATTGAGGACTATAGTGGAAGGGGGCACCGCACACGGCTAAGAATATGATCACGTGGATCAACTTGTGTGTCTAGGAGTGCCCCTTGCCTCCGTATATAAAGGATCCAAGGGGGGGTGTGGCCGGCCCTAGTAGGAGGCGCGCAGGAGGAGTCCTACTCCTACTGGGAGTAGGACTCCCCTCCCTTTCCTTGTCCAAGTAGGAGAGGGGGAAGGAGAGAAGAAAAAAGGGGGGCGCCGCCCCTCCCTCCGTGTCCAATTCGGACTAGGGGGAGAGGGGGCGCGCGGCCTGCCCTGGCAGCCCTTCCTCTTCTCCACTTTAGGCCCATGAGGCCCATTAACCCCCCGGGGGGTTCCCGTAACCCCCCGGTGCTCCGGTTTTATCCGAAACTTCCCCGGAACACTTCCGGTGTCCGAATATAGCCGTCCAATATATCAATCTTTATGTCTCGACCATTTAGAGACTCCTCATCATGTCCGTGATCACATCCGGGACTCTGAACTAACTTCGGTACATCAAAACTCATAAACTCATAATATAACTGTCATCGAAACCTTAAGCGTGCGGACCCTACGGGTTCGAGAACAATGTAGACATGACTGAGACACGTCTTCGGTCAATAACCAATAGCGGAACCTGGATGCTCATATTGGCTCCTACATATTCTACGAAGATCTTTTATCGGTCAGACCGCATAACAACATACGTTGTTCCCTTTGTCATCGGTATGTTACTTGCCCGAGATTCGATCGTCGGTATCCCATACCTAGTTCAATCTCGTTACCGGCAAGTCTCTTTACTCGTTCCGTAATACATCATCTCACAACTAACTCATTAGTTGCAATGCTTGCAAGGCTTATGTGATGTGCATTACCGAGAGGGCCCAGAGATACCTCTCCGACAATCTGAGTGACAAATCCTAATTTCGAAATACGCCAACCCAACATGTACCTTTGGAGACACCTGTAGAGCTCCTTTATAATCACCCAGTTACGTTGTGACGTTTGGTAGCACACAAAGTGTTCCTCCGGCAAACGGGAGTTGCATAATCTCATAGTCATAGGAACATGTATAAGTCATGAAGAAAGCAATAGCAACATACTAAACGATCGGGTGCTAAGCTAATGGAATGGGTCATGTCAATCAGATCATTCACCTAATGATGTGATCCCATTAATCAAATAACAACTCTTTGTTTATGGTTAGGAAACATAACCATCTTTGATTAACGAGCTAGTCAAGTAGAGGCATACTAGTGACACTTTGTTTGTCTATGTATTCACACATGTATTATGTTTCCGGTTAATACAATTCTAGCATGAATAATAAACATTTATCATGATATAAGGAAATAAATAATAACTTTATTATTGCCTCTACGGCATATTTCCTTCAGTCTCCCACTTGCACTAGAGTCAATAATCTAGTTCACATCGCCATGTGATTTAACAACAATAGTTCACATCACCATGTGATTAACACCCATAGTTCACATCGATATGTGATCAAAACCCAAAGGGTTTACTGGAGTCAGTAATCTAGTTCACATCACTATGTGATTAACACCCAAAGAGTACTACGGTGTGATCATGTTTTGCTTGTGAGATAATTTTAGTCAACGGGTCTGTCACATTCAGATCCGTAAGTATTTTGCGAATTTCTATGTCAACAATGCTCTGCACGGAGCTACTCTAGCTTATTGCTCCCACTTTCAACATGTATCTAGATCGAGACTTAGAGTCATCCAGATCTGTGTCAAAACTTGCATTGACGTAACTTTTTACGACGAACCTTTTTGTCACCTCCATAATTGAGAAATATTTCCTTATTCCACTAAGGATAATTTTGACCGCTGTCCAGTGATCTACTCTTAGATCACTATTGTACTCCCTTGCTTAACATAGTGTAGGGTATACAATAGATCTGGTACACATCATGGCATACTTTATAGAACCTATGGCTGAGGCATAGGGAATGACTTTCATTCTATTTCTATCTTCTGCCGTGGTCGGGCTTTGAGTCTTACTCAATTTCACACTTTGCAACACAGGCAAGAACTCTTTCTTTGACTGTTCCATTTTGAACTACTTCAAAATCTTGTCAAGGTATGTACTCATTGAAAAAACTTATCAAGCGTCTTGATCTATCTCTATAGATCTTGATGCTCAATATGTAAGCAGCTTTACCGAGGTCTTTCTTTGAAGAACTCCTTTCAAATATTCCTTTATGCTATCCAGAAATTCTATATCATTTCCAATAGTAATATGTTATCCACATATAATATCAGAAATGCTACAGAGCTCCCACTCACTTTCTTGTAAATACAGGCTTCTCCAAAAGTCTGTATAAAGCCAAATGCTTTGATCACACTATCAAAGCGTTTATTCCAACTCCGAGAGGCTTGCACCAGTCCATAAATGGATCGGTGGAGCTTGCACACTTTGTTAGCTTCCTTTGGATCGACAAAACCTTCTGGTTGCATCATATACAACTCTTCTTCCAGAAATCCATTCAGGAATGCAGTTTTGACATCCATCTGCCAAATTTCATAATCATAAAATGCGGCAATTGCTAACATGATTCGGACAGACTTAAGCATCGATACGGGTGAGAAGGTCTCATCGTAGTCAGTCCCTTGAACTTGCCAAAAACCTTTTGCGACAAGTCGAGCTTTGTAGACAGTAATATTACCGTCAGCGTCAGTCTTCTTCTTGAAGATCCATTTATTCTCAATTGCTTGCCGATCATCGGGCAAGTCAACCAAAGTCCATACTTTGTTCTCATACATGGATCCCATCTCAGATTTCATGGCTTCAAGCCATTTTGTGGAATCTGGGCTCATCATCGCTTCCTCATAGTTCACAAGTTCATCATGGTCTAGTAACATGACTTCCAGAACAGGATTACTGTACCACTCTGGTGCGGATCTCACTCTGGTTTACCTACGAGATTTGGTAGTAACTTGATCTGAAGTTACATGATCATCATCATTAGCTTCCTCACTAATTGGTGTAGTAGTCACAGGAACAGATTTCTGTGATGAACTACTTTCCAATAAGGGAGCAGGTACAGTTACCTCATCAAGTTCTACTTTCCTCCCACTCACTTCTTTCGAGAGAAACTCCTTCTCTAGAAAAACTCTGAATTTAGCAACAAAAGTCTTGCCTTCGGATTTGTGATAGAAGGTGTACCCAACAGTATCCTTTGGGTACCCTATGAAGACATATTTCTCTGATTTGGGTTTGAGCTTATCAGGATGAAACTTTTTCATATAAGCATCACAATCCCAAACTTTAAGAAACGACAACTTTGGTTTCTTGCCAAACCACAGTTCAGATTGTGTCATCTCAACGGACTTAGATGGTGCCCTTTTAAATGTGAATGCAACTGTCTTTAATGCATAACCCCAAAACGATAGTGGTAGATCGATAAGAGACATCATAGATCGCACCATATCTAATAAAGTACGGTTATAATGTTCGGACACACCATTATGCTGTGGTGTTCCAGGTGGCGTGAGTAGTAAAACTATTTCATATTGTTTTAACTGAAGGCCAAACTTGTAACTCAAATATTTTACCTCTACGATCATATCGTAGAAACTTTTATTTTCTTGTTACGATGATTCTCCACTTCACTTTGAAATTCTTTGAACTTTTCAAATATTTCAGACTTGTGTTTCATTAAGTAGATATACCCATATCTTCTCAAATCATCTGTGAAGGTCAGAAAATAATGATACCCACCGCGAGCCTTAACACTCATCGGATCTCATACATCAGTATGTATTATTTCCAATAAGTTAGTTGCTCGCTCCATAGTTCCGGAGAACGACATTTTAGTCATCTTGCCCATGAGGCATGGTTCACAAGCATCAACTGATTGATAATCAAGTGATTCCAAAAACCCATTAGCATGGAGTTTCTTCATGCGCTTTACACCAATATGACCTAAACGGCAGTGCCACAAATAAGTTGCACTATCATTATTAACTTTGCATCTTTTTGGTTTCAATATTATGATTATGTGTATCACTACGATCGAGATCCAACGAACTATTTTCATTGGGTGTGTAACCATATAAGGTTTTATTCATGTAAACAGAACAACAATTTATTCTCTTACTTAAATGAATAACCGTATTACAATAAACATGATCAAATCATATTCATGCTCAACGCAAACACCAAATAACACTTATTCAGGTTCAACACTAATCCCGAAAGTATAGGGAGTGTGCGATGATGATCATATCAATCTTGGAACCACTTCCAACACACATCGTCACTTCACCCTTAACTAGTCTCTGTTTATTCTGCAACTCCCGTTTCGAGTTACTAATCTTAGCAACTGAACTAGTATCAAATACTGAGGGGTTGTTATAAACACTAGTAAAGTACACATCAATAACATGTATATCAAATATACTTATGTTCACTTTGCCATCCTTCTTATCTGCCAATCACTTGGGGTAGTTCCGCTTCCAGCGACCAGTCCCTTTGCAGTAGAAACACTTAGTCTCAGGCTTAGGACCAGACTTGGGCTTCTTCACTTGAGCAGCAACTTGCTTGCTGTTCTTCTTGAAGTTCCCCTTCTTCCCTCTGCCCTTTTCTTGAAACTAGTGGTCTTGTCTACCATCAACACTTGATGTTTTTCTCGATTTCTACCTTCGTCAATTTCCGCATTACGAAGAGCTTGGGAATCGTTTCCGTTATCCCTTGCATATCATAGTTCATCACGAAGTTCTACTAACTTGGTGATGGTGACTAGAGAATTCTGTCAATCACTATCTTATCTGGAAGATTAACTCCCACTTGATTCAAGCGATTGTAGTACTCAGACAATCTGAGCACATGCTCACTAGTTGAGCGATTCTCCTCCATCTTTTAGCTATAGAACTTGTTGGAGACTTCATATCTCTCAACTCGGGTATTTGCTTGAAATATTAACTTCAACTCCTGGAACATCTCATATGCTCCATGACGTTCAAAACGTCTTTGAAGTCCCGATTCTAAGCCATTAAGCATGGTGCACTAAACTATCAAGTAGTCATCATATTGAGCTAGCCAAACGTTCATAACGTTTGCATCTGCTCCTGCAATAGGTCCGTCACCTAGCGCTGCATCAAGGACATAATTCTTCTGTGCAGCAATGAGGATAAACCTCAGATCACGGATCCAATCCGCATCATTGCTACTAACATCTTTCAACACAATTTTCTCTAGGAGCATATCAAAATAAACACAGGGAAGCAACAACGCGAGCTATTGATCTACAACATAATTTGCAAAATACTACTAGGACTAAGTTCATGATAAATTTAAGTTCAATTAATCATATTACTTAAGAACCCCCACTTAGATAGACATCCCTCTAATCCTCTAAGTGATTACGTGATCCAAATCAACTAAACCATGTCCGATCATCACGTGAGATGGAGTAGTTTAATTGGTGAACATCGCTATGTTGATCATATCTTCTATATGATTCATGCTCGACCTTTCGGTCTCCGTGTTCCGAGGCCATATCTGTATATGCTTGGCTCGTCAAGTATAACCTGAGTATTCTGTGTGTGCAACTGTTTTGCACCCATTGTATTTGAACGTAGAGCCTATCACACCCGATCATCACATGGTGTCTCAGCACGAAGAACTTTTGCAATGGTGCATACTCAGGGAGAACACTTCTTGATAATTAGTGAGAGATCATCTTATAATGCTACCGTCAATCAAAGCAAGATAAGATGCATAAAATATAAACATCACATGCAATCAATATAAGTGATATGATATGGCCACCATCATCTTGTGCTTGTGATCTCCATCTTCGAAGCACCGTCATGATCACCATCGTCACCGACGCGACACCTTGATCTCCATCGTAGCATCATTGTCGTCTCGCCAATCTTATGCTTCCACGACTATCGCTACCGCTTAGTGATAAAGTAAAGCATTATAGCGCGATTGCATTGCATACAATAAAGCGACAACCATATGGCTCCTGCCAGTTGCCGATAACTCGGTTACAAAACATGATCATCTCATACAATAAAATTTAGCATCATGTCTTGACCATATCACATCACAACATGCCCTACAAAAACAAGTTAGACGTCCTCTACTTTGTTGTTGCAAGTTTTACGTGGCTGCTACGGGCTTAAGCAAGAACCAATCTTACCTACGCATCAAAACCACAACGATAGTTTGTCAAGTTGGTGCTGTTTTAACCTTCGCAAGGACCGGGCGTAGCCACACTCGGTTCAACTAAAGTTGGAGAAACTGTCACCTGCTAGCCACCTTTGTGCAAAGCACGTCGGGAGAACCGGTCTCGCGTAAGCGTACGCATAATGTCGGTCCGGGCCGCTTCGTCCAACAATACCGCCGAACCAAAGTATGACATGCTGGTAAGCAGTATGACTTATATCGCCCACAACTCACTTGTGTTCTACTCGTGCATATAACATCAACATATAAAACCTAGGCTCAGATGCCACTGTTGGGGAACATAGTAATTTCAAAAAAATTCCTACGCACACGCAAGATCATGGTGATGCATAGCAACGAGAGGGGAGAGTGTGATCTACGTACCCTTGTAGACCGACAGCGGAAGCGTTAGCACAACACGGTTGATGTAGTCGTACGTCTTCACGGCCCGACCGATCAAGCACCGAAACTACGGCACCTCCGAGTTTTAGCACACGTTCAGCTCGATGACGATCCCCGGACTCCGATCCAGCAAAGTGTCGGGGAAGAGTTCCGTCAGC
Organism: Triticum aestivum; assembly: GCF_018294505.1. Lineage (NCBI taxonomy): Eukaryota > Viridiplantae > Streptophyta > Magnoliopsida > Poales > Poaceae > Triticum > Triticum aestivum. The sequence goes on along the minus strand of NC_057812.1, from coordinate 448,998,067 downwards.
ACGACGGCGTGGTGACGATCTTGATGTACTACTATCGCAGGGCTTCGCCTAAGCACCGCTACAATATTATCGAGGACTATAGTGGAAGGGGGCACCGCACACGGCTAAGAATATGATCACGTGGATCAACTTGTGTGTCTAGGGGTGCCCCTTGCCTCCGTATATAAAGGATCCAAGGGGGGGGGGGTGCGGCCGGCCCTAGTAGGAGGCGCGCAGGAGGAGTCCTACTCATACCGGGAGTAGGACTCCCCTCCCTTTCCTTGTCCAAGTAGGAGAGGGGGAAGGAGAGAAGAAAAAAAGGGGGGGCGCCGCCCCTCCCTCCTTGTCCAATTCGGACTAGGGGGAGAGGGGGCGCGCGGCCTGCCCTGACAGCCCTTCCTCTTCTCCACTTTAGGCCCATGAGGCCCATTAACCCCCCGGGGGGTTCCGGTAACCCCCCGGTGCTTTGGTTTTATCCGAAACTTCCCCGGAACACTTCCGGTGTCCGAATATAGCCGTCCAATATATCAATCTTTATTTCTTGACCATTTCGAGACTCCTCGTCATGTCCGTGATCACATCTGGGACTCTGAACTAACTTCGGTACATCAAAACTCATAAACTCATAATATAACTGTCATCGAAACCTTAAGCGTGCGGACCCTACGGGTTCGAGAACAATGTATACATGACCGAGACACGTCTCCGGTCAATAACCAATAGCGGAACCTGGATGCTCATATTGGCTCCTACATATTCTACGAAGATCTTTTATCGGTCAGACCGCAAACAACATATGTTGTTCCCTTTGTCATCGGTATGTTACTTGCCCGAGATTCGATCGTCGGTATCCCATACCTAGTTCAATCTCGTTACCGGCAAGTCTCTTTACTCGTTCCGTAATACATCATCTCACAACTAACTCATTAGTTGCAATGCTTGCAAGGCTTATGTGATGTGCATTACCGAGAGGGCCCAGAGATACCTCTCCGACAATCGGAGTGACAAATCCTAATCTCGAAATACGCCAACCCAACATGTACCTATGGAGACACCTGTAGAGCTCCTTTATAATCACCCAGTTACGTTGTGACGTTTGGTAGCACACAAAGTGTTCCTCCGGCAAACGGGAGTTGCATAATCTCATAGTCATAGGAACATGTATAAGTCATGAAGAAAGCAATAGCAACATACTAAACGATCGGGTGCTAAGCTAATGGAATGGGTCATGTCAATCAGATCATTCACCTTATGATGTGATCCCGTTAATCAAATAACAACTCTTTGTTTATGGTTAGGAAACATAACCATCTTTGATTAACGAGCTAGTCAAGTAGAGGCATACTAGTGACACTTTGTTTGTCTATGTATTCACACATGTATTATGTTTCCGGTTAATACAATCCTAGCATGAATAATAAACATTTATCATGATATAAGGAAATAAATAATAACTTTATTATTGCCTCTAGGGCATATTTCCTTCACCAATTATGTTAGTATTGTTGAGGGAACTTGCACTAGCGAAAGTATGAACCCTAGGCCTTATTTCCTAGCATTGCAATACCGTTTACGCTCACTTTTATCATTCGTTACCTTGCTGATTTTATATTTTTAGATTACAAATACCTTTATCTACTATCCATATACCACTTGTATCACCATCTCTTCGCCGAACTAGTGCACCTATACAATTTACCATTGTATTGGGTGTGTTGGGGACACAAGAGACTCTTTGTTATTTGGTTGCAGGGTTGCTTGAGAGAGACCATCTTCATCCTACGCCTCCTACGAATTGATAAATCTTAGGTCATTCACTTGAGGGAAACTTTCTACTATCCTACAAACCTCTGCACTTGGAGGCCCAACAACGTCTACAAGAAGAAGGTTGTGTAGTAGACATCAAGCTCTTTTCTGGCGCCGTTGCCGGGGAGGTGAGTGCTTGAAGGTATATCTTTAGATCTTGCAATCGAGTCTTTTAGTTTCTTGTTTTATCACTAGTTTAGTTTATAAAAGCAAACTACAAAAAATGGAATTGAGTTTGTCTCATACGCTTCACCTTTTTAATATCTTTCATGAGTATGATGGAAAGGATAATTGTGCTCAAGTGCTAGAAGGAGAAATCTATAAAATGTTTGGCACTAAATATTTGAATGATGAGCATGATTGCAATGTTGTTAGTATGAATTCCTTGAATATCCATGATGCTAATGATATGCAAAGCCACAAGCTTGGGGAAGCTATGTTTGATGAAGATGATATTTTTTGTCCCCCAAGTTTTGATGAGCAAATTTATTATGTTGAAAGCATGCCTCCTATCTATGATGATTATTGTGATGACACGTATGCTTTAAAGAACAATAATAACCATGAAACTTGTCATCTTGATCTTAATTTTCAATCACATGATAGTTATTTTCTTGAGTTTGCTCCCACTATTATTCTTGAGAAGAATTTTGCTTGTGTGGAGAGTAATAAATTTTCTATGCTTGTAGATCATGAAAAGAATGCTTTAGGTGCTGGTTATATTGTGGAATTCATTCATGATGCTACTGAAAATTATTATGAGGGAGGAACATATGCTTGTAGGAATTGCAATAATATCAAGTTTCCTCTCTATGTGCTTAAAATTTTGAAGTTATGCTTGTTTTGCCCTCCTATACTAGTTGATTATTGTTCCCACAAGTTGTTTGCTCACAAAATCCCTATGCATAGGAAGTGGGTTAGACTTAAATGTGCTAGTAATATTCTTCATGATGCTCTCTTTATGTTTTAATTCTTATCCTTTATGTGAGCATCATTGAAATCATCATGCCTAGCTAGGGGCATTAAACGATAGCGCTTGTCGGGAGGCAACCCAACTTTATTTTTGTTCCTGTTTAGTAATAAATAATTCATCTAGCCTCTGTTTAGATGTGGTTTTATGCTTTTAGTTAGTGTTTGTGCCAAGTAGAACCTTTGGGAAGACTTGGGGGAAAGTCTTGTTGATCATGCTGTCAAAAACAGAAACTTTAGCGCTCACGAGAACTGCTTCCATTTTTATTTGGAGAGTTATATTTAGTTAATTATTTTTGCAGATGATTAATATATAAATTACGCAGGTCCAGTAATTTATTTGAGAATTTTATGAGTTCAGAAGTATACGTTTGATCCAGATTACTACAGACTGTTCTGTTTTTGACAGATTCTGTTTTTCATGTGTTGTTTACTTATTTTGATGAATCTATGGCTAGTAAAAGAGTTTATAAACCATAGAGAAGTTGGAATAAAGTAGGTTTAACACCAATCTAAATAAATAATGAGTTCATTACAGTACCTTGAAGTGGTGATTTATTTTCTTATACTAAGGGAGCTTACGAGTTTTCTGTTAAGTTTTGTGTTGTGAAGTTTTCAAGTTTTGGGTAAGGATCCGATGGACTATGGAATAAGGAGTGGCAAGAGCCTAAGCTTGGGGATGCCCAAGGCACCCCAAGGTAATATTCAAGGACAACCAAAAGCCTAAGCTTGGTGATGCCCCGAAAGGTATCCCCTCTTTCGTCTTCGTTCATCGGTAACTTTACTTCGAGCTATATTTTTATTCACCACATGATATGTGTTTTGCTTGGAGCGTCAATTTATTTTGTTAAGATTTTCTTGCTGTTATTTAGAACAATGTTTTGCATCTTTTATTTCAATAAAAGTGGCATTGATAGCCTTTACTATGCCTATTTTAGAAGTCCACATGTTGCTGTTTGAAAACACAAAGTTTACCGCTGTTGCAGTAATTCCCTAGAAAAGTCAGAATGTGATAAAATGTTGAAATATTTTGCATATTAAGCTCTGATAAATTTACTACAGTGGGAATTTACTTTCGTAATTTTTGGAGTTAGGTAAGTATGGATGTTGCAGCATTCTTTACAGACTATCCTGTTTAGGCAGATTGCTGTTATGTTTGCTTCTTTAATGATTCTATTTGAGGATAGGACTATTAAATATGCAGAGGCATTTAGTATGCAATGTTGAATAATAATTTTAGTGGTTTTCTACAGTAGAGTATGATAAGGTTTTTGCAATGGTTTATACTAACCTATCTCAGGAGTCCTTGTTGAGTTTTGTGTGGATGAAGCTTCTGAGATTTAGGGAGACCGTGATATGAGAGGAATTAAGGAGACACAAAAGCTCAAGCTTGGGGATGCCCAAGGCACCCCAAGATAATATTTCAAGAAGTCTCAAGCATCTAAGCTTGGGTATGCCCTGGTTGGCATCCCACCTTTCTTCTTCAACAACTATCGGTTAGTATCGGTTGATCCTAAGTTTTTGCTTCTTCACATGATGTTTGCTATTCTTAGAATGTCATTTTCTTTTGCTTTGCTTGCTGTTTGAATAGAATACCAAGATTTGAAATTATTAAATGTTAGAGAGTCTTCACATAGTTGCATAATTATTCAACTACTCATTGACCTTCACTTATATCCTTCGGAGTAGTTTGTCATTTGCTCTAGTGCTTCACTTATATCTTTTAGAGCACGGTGGTAGTTTTATTTTGAATAAATAGATGAACTCTCATGCTTCACTTAGATTATTTTGAGAGTCTTAATAGCATGGTAATTTGCTTAAAATCCTAATATGCTAGGTATTCAAGAATAATAAAATTCTCTTGTGATACTTGATGATTGTTTTGAATACTAAGAGAAGTTTGATACTTGATGATTGTTTTGATATATGAGGATGGTAATATTAGAGTCATGCTAGTTGAGTAGTTGTGAATTTGAGAAATACTTGTGTTGAAGTTTGTGATTCCCGTAGCATGCACGTATGGTGAACCGTTATGTGATGAAGTCGGATCATGATTTATTTATTGATTGCCTTCCTTATGAGTGGCGGTCGGGGACGAGCAATGGTCTTTTCCTACCAATCTATCCCCCTAGGAGCATGCGCGTAGTACTTTGTTTCGATAACTAATAGATTTTTGCAATAAGTATGTGAGTTCTTTATGACTAATGTTGAGCCATGGATTATACGCACTCTCACCCTTCCACCATTGCTAGCCTCTCTAGTACCGCACAACTTTCGCCGGTACCATAAACCCACCATACACCTTCCTCAAAACAGCCACCATACCTACCTATTATGTCATTTCCATAGCCATTCCGAGATATATTGCCATGCAACTTTCCACCATTCCATTATTATGACACGCTTCATCATTGTCATATTGCTTTGCATGATCATGTAGTCGACATCATATTTGTGGCAAAGCCACCATTGATAATTCTTTCATACATGTCACTCATGAGTCATTGCACATCCCGGTACACCGCCGGAGGCATTCGTATAGAGTCATATCTTGTTCTAAGTATCGAGTTGTAATTCTTGAGTTGTAAGTAAATAAAAGTGTGATGATCATCATTATTAGAGCATTGTCCCAGTGAGGAAAGGATGATGGAGACTATGATTCCCCCACAAGTCAGGATGAGACTCCGGACGAAAAATAAATAAAAGAGGCCAAAGAAGCCCAAATAAAAAAAGAAAGAAAAGAGGCCATAAAAAAGAGAAAAGGCCCAAATAAAAAAATAAAAAAATAAAAATGAGAGAAAAAGAGAGAAGGGACAATGCTACTATCCTTTTACCACACTTGTGCTTCAAAGTAGCACCATGATCTTCATGATAGAGAGTCTCCTATGTTGTCACTTTCATATACTAGTGGGAATCTTTCATTATAGAACTTGGCTTGTATATTCCGATGATGGGCTTCCTCAAAATGCCCTAGGTCTTCGTGAGCAAGCGAGTTGGATGCACACCCACTAGTTTCTTTTGTTGAGCTTTCATATACTTATAGCTTTAGTGCATCCGTTGCATGGCAATCCCTACTCACTCACATTGATATCTATTGATGAGCATCTCCATAGCCCGTTGATACGCCTAGTCGATGTGAGACTATCTTCTCCCTTTTTGTCTTCTCCACAAACACCATTCTATTCCACCTATAGTGCTATATCCATGGCTCACGCTCATATATTGCGTGAAGATTGAAAAAGTTTGAGAACATCAAAAGTACGAAACAATTGCTTGGCTTGCCATTGGGGTTGTGCATGATTTAAATACTTTGTGTGGTGAAGATGGAGCATAGCCAGACTATATGATTTTGTAGGGATAACTTTCTTTGGCCATGTTATTTTGAGAAGACATAATTGCTTTGTTAGTATGCTTGAAGTATTATTATTTTCTATGTCAATATGAACTTTTGTCTTGAATCTTATGGATCTGAATATTCATGCCACAATTAAGAAGAATTACATTGAAATTATGCCAACTAGCATTCCACATCAAAAATTATCTTTTTTATCATTTACCTACTCGAGGGCGAGCATGAATTAAGCTTGGGGATGCTTGATACGTCTCCAACGTATCTATAATTTTTGATTGCTCCATGCTATATTATCTACTGTTTTGGGCAATATTGGGCTTTATTATCCACTTTTATATTATTTTTGGGACTAACCTATTAATCGGAGGCCCAGCCCAGATTTGTTGTTTTATGCCTATTTTAGTGTTTTGAAGAAAAGGAATATCAGACGGAGTCGAAACACAACGAAATCAACTAGAGAAGTTATTTTTGGAAGGAAACACACCTGATGGACTTGGAACCCACGTCAGAAGATACGGGAGCTGCCCACGAGGGTGGGGGGCGCGCCCACCCCCCTAGGGCACGCCCCCTGCCTCGTGGGCCCCCCTTCGGTCCATCGACGTACTCTTTTCACCCATATATACCCACGTATCCTAAAACTTCCAGAACAGAGAAATAGATTGGGAGTTCCGCCGCCAGAAGCCTCCGTAGCCACCGAAAACCAATCTAGACCCGTTCCGGCACCCTGCCGGAGGAGGAACCCTTATCGGTGGCCATCTTCATCATCCCGATGCTCTCCATGACAAGGAGGGAGTAGTTCTCCCTCGGGGCTGAGGGTATGTACCAGTAGCTATGTGTTTGATCTCTCTCTCTCTCGTGTTCTTGAGATGATACGATCTTGATGTATCGCGAGCTTTGCTATTATATTTGGATCCTATGATGTTTCTTCCCCCTCTTCTCTCTTGTAATGAATTGAGTTTCCCCTTTGAAGTAATCTTATCGGATTGAGTCTTTAAAGACTTGAGAACACTTGATGTATGTCTTGGCGTGGATATCTGTGGTGACAATGGGATATCACGTGATTCACTTGATGTATGTTTTGGTGATCAACTTGCGGGTTCCACCCATGAACCTATGCATAGGGGTTGGCACATGTTTTCGTCGTGATTCTCCGGTAGAAACTTTGGGGCACCCTTTGAGGTCCTTTGTGTTGGTTGAATAGATGAATCTGAGATTGTGTGATGCATATTGTATAATCATGCCCACGGATACTTGAGGTGACATTGGAGTATCTAGGTGACATTAGGGTTTTGGTTGATTTGTGTCTTAAGGTGTTATTCTAGTACGAACTCTAGGGTCGTTTGTGACACTTATAGGAATAGCCCAACGGATTGATTGGAAAGAATAACTTTGAGGTGGTTTCGTACCCTACCATAATCTCTTCGTTCGTTCTCCGCTATTAGTGACTTTGGAGTGACTCTTTGTTGCATGTTGAGGGATAGTTTTATGATCCAATTATGTTAGTATTGTTGAGGGAACTTGCACTAGCGAAAGTATGAACCCTAGGCCTTGTTTCCTAGCATTGCAATGCCGTTTACGCTCACTTTTATCATTCGTTACCTTGCTGATTTTATATTTTTAGATTACAAATACCTTTATCTACTATCCATATACCACTTGTATCACCATCTCTTCGCCGAACTAGTGCACCTATACAATTTACCATTGTATTGGGTGTGTTGGGGACACAAGAGACTCTTTGTTATTTGGTTGCAGGGTTGCTTGAGAGAGCCCATCTTCATCCCATGCCTCCTACGGATTGATAAACCTTAGGTTATCCACTTGAGGGAAATTTGCTACTGTCCTACAAACCTCTGCACTTGGAGGCCCAACAACGTCTACAAGAAGAAGGTTGTGTAGTAGACATCAACCACCATCTCAACACGATCTTGCACCTCGATTTATCCCGTTAAAGAAACATGCCATGGTCGCCTTTGGATCCTCTGTTGTCCATGTACGTATCATAAGCAATTCCATCTCCTTGTAATATTCATCAACACTCATATTACCTTGAAAGAGCTGCTGCAACTTGTTGTACATATCTATTTTATAGTGCTCAGGAACAAAATGTCGCCTCATGAATTCTTTCATACCTCGCCAAGTTGTCGGGCGATGTCTTGAACGACAAATTTGATTCCACCAAATTAGCGCGTAACCGGTGAACTCAATTCCAGCAAGTTGAACTTTCTTCTCCTCGCTATAATGGTGGGCATAAATTTTTTGATCAACATGCATCTCCCACTCCAAATAGCCTTTTGGTTCGCACTTGCCAGAGAATGAAGGGATTGAAATTTTTATGCACCCAATTCCATCATCCAAAGGCACACGCACAGCTTGACCAACTCGATCGCGCACTCCGCCACGGACGGAAGTTTCAGGAAGAGGCTCATAGTGTCGTGGTCATGGCGCGTACCCACCTGGTCAACACCGTCATCGAGACCATCATCTCCAGCATGAGGTTGTACCGCCAAACGGCGATCATGGACGTCGGCATGTCCGTCGCGAGCCGGTGGTGCATAATGCAGTGGCATAGCCGAAGCAGCCTATGGTAGTGCAAAATTCGTTGCTAGCATATTGATGATGTCTGTCAAACCATCAAACCAAGTGATCAGGACATCTATCATTTTGCCGAGCGCATCATGACATTGCTTGATGTAGTTGCATGTGTGGTCAAAACCATCCCGAATATTTTGAGGAATACCATCCGCGTACACTGGACGCACCACTTCCTCACAATCAGCAGCAGCCTCGCCATCCTTGTTGAGCGAGGTTGACATCTTGATCAACGTCGTACCGTGAACAACCTTAGCTCTGATATCACTTGATATGGGCTCGACTAGATGACGAGTTGCTGGTCGGTCCAATCCTTCATGGTACTTGCAAAACAACAACAAATGGCGGTAGCGACAGTCACAGAAAATAGATAGCAGACATAGAATAAGAATAGGCCTTTGGATCAAGGAAATAGCAAGAAATCAAAGGATTAGACTTGCACCGAAATTAACCCAAAGTTAATCACAACAGCGCAGTAGCAGCAAATCCCCGATCAAGGATCACAAAAATTCATAATATTGGCGTCCCCCAACCTGGGACCTTTCTCTTGTAACTCTTGATAAAATAATCAATCTCCCATCAAAAGAGAACTCCCATACACCAGCTGAAGCCAGCCCATTTTATAGGCGAGGTCATTCCATGGAACCGACTAGGAAACTTAAAACAATTGGATACTGACTCTCTCTCTCTCCTACTTAAACTAAACAAGATTTACCTGATTAAATATCTGGCCACTTGATCACCTAAGATTATAAAAATGAACTAGTAAACGTAACTAGTGCTATGACTCTACGTAGGAAATATCCATACCACATGTGCACTTTGTTTCCTAATTGACTTGGGATGTCACGATACTTGGACTGAAATTGCACCAATCATTACCCAGCTTGGCGTACGAAAATTCGGTTTCACCTCCTCTGGCTCTACTAACCTGACAGAAAAATTGCCAAACAAATTTATATCGTCAAATTTAGCATATGGTGCAACTCCCACTATTCCTTTCTCATCATTCTTCTCCTGCGCAAACAACACTTTGTTTCCTCTACTCCGCGTCGTAGACAAAGAACCTCTAGTGGCCACATCAAGTGCTCTTTGGGTGTTAATCACATAGCGATGTGAACTAGATTACTGACTCTAGTAAACCCTTTGGGTGTTTGTCACATGGCAATGTGAACTATAGGTGTTAATCACATGGTGATGTGAACTACTGGTGTTAAATCACATGGCGATGTGAACTAGATTATTGGCTCTTGTGCAAGTGGGAGACTGAAGGAATATGCCCTAGAGGCAATAATAAAGTTGCTATTTTATATTTCCTTATATCATGATAAATGTTTATTATTAATGCTAGAATTGTATTAACCGGAAACTTGATACATGTGTGGATAAATAGACAAAACACAGTGTCCCTAGTAAGCCTCTACTAGACTAGCTCGTTAATCAAAGATGGTTAAGTTTCCTAACCATAGACATGTGTTGTCATTTGATGAACGGGATCACATCATTAGGAGAATGATGTGATGGACAAGACTCATCCGTTAGCTTAGCATAATGATCGTTAAGTTTATTGCTATTGCTTTCTTCATGTCATATACATATTCCTTTAACTATGACATTATGCAACTCCCGGATACCGGAGGAATACCTTGTGTACTATCAAACGTCATAACGTAACTGGGTGATTATAAAGATGCTCTACAGGTATCTCTGAAGGTGTTTGTTTGGTTGGCATAGATCGAGATTAGGATTTGTCACTCCGAGTATCGGAGAGGTATCTCTGGGCCCTCTCAGTAATCACTATTGCGGGATGCTGCTAACGCGACAGTACGATCAAAGACCCTTCGACGAAACTGTGTGTGATGCCATAATCGCAAACGGTGGTGTAAAAAAACGCCAGAAAAGGTGCAAAATGTTTGCGACGGAGGATGCATCAAACACGGTTCAGATTTTAGTTGCATGTGGGATTGAGGGCATATGGTTCAGTTCAGTTAATCGTTTGCGATGAGGAGGAACAAAAGGAACGAGCAGCCAGATGAAGGTGTGTGCGATGTACATCATACGGTTCACTCGAGTGAACTCTTTGTAATTAGGCAACACAAAAGAAACGATCATCCAGATTAAAGGTGTGTGCGATATATGGCATGCGGTTCACTTGGATGAACTGTTTGCGTTGAGACAAAATAACAGAAGTGGTTCAAATGAACAAGATGTGTGTGATAGGAGGCAAACAGGTTTGTAATCAGAAATGTGTGTGAAGACCAATAACAACACAGACGATTACTGCTAACAAGCCATGTGTGTTGTGAGCAAACGATTGCTGGTATACAATTGTGAGTGATTGATGAAAACATCACCGACGGGTTCCGTTGTTTAGTCCATGTGCGATGTGATTTTCTTTGTCCGCACAACATCTACGCTCTGTCTACAGAGCATCAACATATATACTTAAAATGACAGCATTGCATAACCAAATTAAGCATACAATTATACAAGTGACTACACACATAACATTTCCACACACCAAAGAAAGCAATTACATGCATACTAAAGTAGGAGAAACGAGGATCTAATCATCTACTTATTGTTGCGACGATGCTTGCCACTGCTCTACTTCCGGCTAGATCCCTGGCCATTTTGGGGAAGGAGACACTTCCTCATGTCAACGATCCACCTGTACATGTCGTAGCTCGTGTACGCCTCCTTGGCCGCGTACACGACGTGGGCTTTCTCGAGTTTCTCCATCCAGGCCGAGTGCCAGGCACGCTTGTCCTTGTTGCAAGAATCCTTCATGTCTCTGTAGTAGGGTTCGATGATGGCCTCGGCTAGGTGAACCAGTGAGTCCTTCTCATGCTCCTTGCTGCCCCAGATCTTGTATTGGCCCTAGATGTCAACAAGATTCTGGCAGGCGATGCCCGAATTCTCGAGCGCCTTTACATCGTTGGTGATGTCCACCGTAGCAAACATGTAGTGGGGGCTATTGACAAACCTGGCGAAATGCTCGCAAGGCCTTGTGGCCAGGCAGTAGTGGTAGACGAGGATGTGGTGGTGCACGCACATCTGGGAGACGGTGACCTTGGGACAAGACCCGGCACAAGCGCGGGTGTACTCAAGGTCGAACCCGACCACCTTGTACTTCTCCGTGGCAAGCAATAGCTCCATGATGTGGATGGAGTGCTCCAGCCAGACCGGGGCGTTGGTGTACACCACCGAGAGGTCCATGAACCTTCTGTGGGTATCCACCAAGGCACGCATGGTGAACTACTGCTCATCGTCGGCAGCTGCTCAGAGCGCCATTGGAGCCGCGCAGGATACCCTCTAAGATTTTCTCGTGGTGGGTGTGCTTCTTGCAATGGTGGGACGCGATCGAAAGGTTGAAGAGACACAAGGGTAGGTTAAATGGTCACTGTAACAAATGGGGGCCGACCAGCCTGTAATCGTCACGCCTTGTCACGGAGTTAATAGCGGAGGATTCCAGTGCATGCTTGACAACACCGCACCGCACGCGTGGGCTCAAAGAGGCGCCAAATGTATCATCGGTGAGCCTGTTCCCACGCTACCGTGCTGTTTACCGCGCAAGCTTCCCGCCCGGCTAGTTTGGCCACGCGTCGGCTAGAAGAGGGACAAGTCGTGGGTGTTTATTGGCAAAAATCTTTGTAAAAACAAGGTGTGTGGAGTGACTTCGGTCATAAGTTTACCCTTGGGTGATGAGGTCAAAGTTACACAGAAGGGTGATGATGGACACTCGAGTGCGATAATTAATTCTGCGCTCTACAGTGCACACGGTGGAAGAAACCAACTATGTGGAATAATGTAGAAGATCGCAGCCGAGTTAGCTATACAAATCGTGTGCTGTGAGATCGACAAGGTAAACTTATTTGAGAATGGTTAATAAAATCTAAGACCATTGCATATTAAGGTCAAAATAGTGCTAGCAATATACGAGTCTCATATGATGCCATTTCAACGATTGTACCACAAAAGCTAGAAATGTTACAAGGTTCAAATTCCAGAGTTATATGGCTCAAGTTCGAATATTACAAGGTTCAAACTGATATTAGAAATTAAATTCAGCTCATCAGCTGCAAACGCTCGCACTGATCCACTGAACATGGACATCGAAGAGGTTCAAACTAATATCACCGCTTCTATGTCTGCCTTCAAAACCTCACAATTTTTGCAAAGGGGTCAGCCACTGAGAAGTCATGTTTGGGGTTGACACGATGACTTCCGATTACTCTGTCATCTGAAGTTCCAAAATGAAATTTAGCATTTTTGGAGCCTACTCCATTCTGTCGCAGGCGCCGGCGCTGATCAACAAACCATTGATTTTTGCAAAATAGATGTAGGGCAAACCACATTTCCTTCAGCACCCTTGCTCTGAGAACAAAGAACCTAGCGAATATGATCTCAGGTAAGGTCCCTCGGTAGGAGTTCAAAGTAATTTCTGAGAGATGCAGATCTAGGCATTCGACGTGATTGTTATATTGTATCACATTACCCACCACTGGGCCTAATCTTATATGCAAAACAAGAAAACGTGTTAGTCCCTACATGCAGTTTTGAGCATTACTACAGGCCTAGCTATTTGGTTTGTAGGATTTGTAAAATGCACTAACATGTCATCTTTGATCTGACATGATTAACATGGGCATTTGATTACATTCTAGAGAAATGCAGCCTTCTTCACAAGAGGTTGGAGTGGATGAAAAGTTCCCTAAGAAAACTAGTACAGAAGAATCCAAAGGAGAAATGCTTATTGATTGTAACCATATGGATCAAGAAACCAATATGGGGGGGACATGTATGTACTGAAATCGTCCAAAAGAACCTTCAGAAATCGTAGTACATTTTCATTGCAAACTTGGAAAAAGGTGTCACAAATTGAACTCCCTTATGGTTAACATTTAACAAGGAAGGAACATCACCTCGATATATAGCTTCTCTAGGCACAAAAAGCATCTTAGGCAACTGACAACTTGCTCTAGGTCGGGCCCGATAGATTCTAGTGCTAAGACCTTCACTGTGCGCAGTTTCAGGGTCAAGCTTGTCGGAATCATTTTCTGAATGACAGACGAATAAACATTTTCAAAATTAGAAATAATGTTAGTTTGTAGAAGGAGAGTTAGAAGGCAGCCGTTGTACCTGAACGGGTGTGGATCCAATAACAAGTTCAGAGCATTTGTGAGACGAGTAGCCCACCACTGTCAATTTCGGCTAGAAATGACATTGATTCTTGTTGGGGCTTCTTGATCAACGACAAGTAATCTCTCAAGTGCAGGTGTGTCTTGGATGACCATACCATGGTACACATCTTGTGATGTCTTCCTGTCGCACCATCAACACACACAAATAGTTCGGAGAGTCATGGAGTTGATGTGGAAGGTACTCAATGATACGTCTCCGTTGTATCTACTTTTCCAAACACTTTTGCCCTTGTTTGGGACTCTAACTTGTATGATTTGAATGGAACTAACCCGGACTGCCGCTGTTTTCAGCAGAATTACCATGGTGTTGTTTTATGTGTAGAAAACAAATATTCTCGGAATGACCTGAAACTCCACGGAACATCTTAGAAAAAACAATAAAAACCGGGGGGCCCACACCCTTCTCACGAGGGTGGGTGGCGCCCTCCCTAAGGCGCGCCCCCTACCTCATGGCCCCCCTGTTGCGTCTCCGACTCCAACTCCACCTCCATATATTGAGTTCGATGAGAAAAAAATCAGGGAGAAGAAATCATCGCGTTTTATGATACGGAGCCGCCGCCAAGCCCTAAAACCTCTCGGGAGGGCTGATCTGGAGTCCGTTCAGGGCTCCGGAGAGGGGGATTCGTCGCTGTCGTCATCATCAACCATCCTCCATCACCAATTTCATGATGCTCACCGCCGTGCGTGAGTAATTCCATCGTAGGCTTGCTGGACGGTGATGGGTTGGATGAGATTTATCATGTAATTGAGTTAGTTTTGTTAGGGTTTGATCCCTAGTATCCATTATGTTCTGAGATTGATGTTGCTATGACTTTGCTATGCTTAATGCTTGTCACTAGGGCCCGAGTGCCATGATTTCAAATCTGAACCTATTATATTTTCATGAATATATATGAGTTCTTTATCCTATCTTGCAAGTCTATAGTCACCTACTATGTGTTATGATCCGGCAACCCCGAAGTGACAATAATCGGGACCACTCCCGGTGATGACCATAGTTTGAGGAGTTCATGTATTCACTATGTGCTAATGCTTTGTTTCGGTTCTCTATTAAAAGGAGGCCTTAATATTCCTTAGTTTCCAATAGGACCCCGCTACCACGGGAGGGTAGGACAAAAGATGTCATGCAAGTTCTTTTCCATAAGCACATATGACTATATACGGAATACATGCCTACATTACATTGATGAATTGGAGCTAGTTCTGTGTCACCCTATGTTATGACTATTAAATGATGAACCGCATCCGGCATAATTATCCATCACTGATCTGGTGCCTACGAGTTTTTCCATATACCGGTTTACGCTTATTTACTTTCCCGCTGCTACTGTTACAATCACTACAAAATACCAAAAACATTACTTTTGCTGTCTTTACTTTTGTTGCCACTACCACCACTATCATATTACTTTGCTACTAAACACTTTGCTGCAGATACTAAGTTTCCAGGTGTGGTTGAATTGACAACTCAGCTGCTAATACTTGAGAATATTCTTTGGCTCCCCTTTTGTCGAATCAATAAATTTGGGTTGAATACTCTACCCTCGAATGCTGTTGCGATCCCCTATACTTGTGGGTTATCAAGACTAATTTCTGGCGCCGTTGTCGAGGAGCATAGCTCTATTCTTTGAGTCACTTGGGATTTATATCTGCTGGACACTATGAAGAATTTGAGAGATCCAAAAACCAAGATCTATCCCTCAACTACGAGGAGAGGTAAGGAACTGCCATCTAGCTCTGCACTTGATTCACCTTCTGTTATGAGTAAGTTTGCGACACCTACATCTGCTTCTGCTATTCGTTCTGATATGTCGCATGTTATTGATGATGCCACTTCTGCTATGCATGATACTTATGATGAAACTGCTTCTATGCCTGATACTATTGTGCCCCTTAGTGAATTTCTTGATGAACAAATTGCTAGGGCTAGAGAAAAAGAAATTATTGAATCTGAATACGATGATGATAGTGATGATGAAAATATGCCTGTTATTCCTGAGGGTTATCTTTTTGATATGGAATCTTCTGTCGCTATTTTTTCTTGCAAAGATAGATATGAGCTTAAGAGGTTATTAATTAAATGGAACAAACAATCACTTAGAGATATAATGAAACCCGACCCTGCTTTTGCTACTTCACCTATATGTGTTCCCGATAAAGATTATGAATTCTCTGTTGATCCTGATATAATTACTTTGGTTGAATCTGATCCGTTTTATGGCTATGAATCTGAAACTGTTGTGGCCCATCTTACTAATTTAAATGATATAGCTGCCCTATTTACTAATGATGAGAGATCGCGTTACCTTTATATACTCAAAATATTTCCGTTCTCATTAAAGGGTGATGCTAAGATATGGTTTAATTCTCTTGAACCTGGTTGTGTGCATAGTCCCTAGGATATGATTTATTACTTCTCTGCTAAATATTTCCCTGCTCATAAGAAACAAGCTGCTTTGAGGGAAATATACAACTTTGTGCAAATTAATGAAGAGAGTCTCCCACAAGCTTGGGGGAGGCTTCTCAAGTTACTTAATGCTTTGCCTGATCATCCTCTTAAGAAACCTGAAATACTTGATATCTTTTATAATGGACTAACCGATGCTTCCAGAGATTACCTGGATAGTTGTGCTGGTTCTCTTTTCACGGAAAGAACACCGGATGAAGCTGAAATTCTATTGAATAATATGTTGACAAATGAAAATAATTGGGCACCTCCTGAGCCAGCTCCTGAGCCATCTCCTGCTCCAATTACTGAGCCTATTCCTAAACCAACTCTGAAGAAGAGAGGTGTTTTATTTCTCAGTCCCGAAGATATGCAAGAGGCAAAGAAATCTATGAAAGAAAAAGGTATTAAAGCCGAAGACGTTAAGAATTTACCTCCTATTGAAGAAATACATGGTCTTAATTCATCGCCTATTGGAGAAACCTATGATCTCAATTATTTATTTACTGAAGAACCTCCTCATCTTGATATCCCGACACAGGTAGTAAAGGTAAATTCTCTCTATAGATATGATAAAGCTGAAGTCCCTCCTACTAAAATTGCTAGTCAATGCTTGGATGAGTTTGATAACTTAAAGTATAAGCAAGATGACTTCAATGCTTATTTTGGTAGACAACTAAAAGAAAATGCTTATATGATTAGACGCTTGGGTGATTATATGGCTGATATTAAAGGTGTACTTAAACTTGTTAGCAAACATGCTTCTATGGTTAGCACTCAAGTAGAACAAGTACTTAAGGCTCAAAAAGAAGTGCTTGATGAAATGAATAGAAAGAAAAATGATTATGCTGTTAGAGTGGCTACTAGAACTGGTAGGATGACTCAGGAACCTTTGTATCCTGAAGGCCACCCTAAGAGAATCGAGCAAGATTCTCAAAGAAATAATATTGATGCTCCTAGTTCTTCTAAAAAGAAGAAGAAAAAAAATGATAGAACTGTGCAAACTTCTAGTGAACCTATTGCTGAACCACCTGATAATCCAAATGATATTTCTATGTCTGATGCTGAAACACAATCTGGTAATGAACATGAACCTGGTAAAAATATTAATGATGATGTTCATGATGATGCTCAACCTAGTAATGATAATGATGTAGAAATTGAAAATTGTTGTTGATCTTGATAACCCACAATCAAAGAATCAACGTTATGATAAAAGAGACTTTGTTGCTAGGAAACATGGTAAAGAAAGGGAACCTTGGGTTCAGAAACCCATGCCTTTTCCTCTGAAACCATCCAAGAAAAAGGATGACAAGGATTTTGAGCGCTTTGCTGAAATGATTAGGCCTATCTTTTTGCGTATGCGATTAACTGATGTGCTCAAAACAAATCCTTATGCTAAATATATGAAGGATATCATTACTAATAAAAGAAAGATACCGGAAGCTGAAATTTCCACCATGCTTGCTAATTACACTTTTAAGGGTGGAATACCAAAGAAACTTGGAGACCCCGAAGTACCTACTATACCTTGCTCCATTAAAAGAAATTATATTAAAACTGCTTTATGTGATCTTGGAGCCGGTGTTAGTGTTATGCCTCTCTCTATATATCGTAGACTTGACTTGAATAAGCTGACACCTACTGAAATATCTTTGCAAATGGCTGATAAATCAACTACTATACATGTCGGTATTTGTGAGGATGTGCCCGTTGTGGTTGCAAACATTACTATTTTAATGAATTTTGTTATACTTGATATTCCCGAGGATGATAGTATGTCTATTATTCTTGGAAGACCTTTTCTTAATACTGCAGGGGCTGTTATTGATTGCAACAAAGGCAATGTCACTTTTCATGTTAATGGTAATGAGCATACGGTACACTTTCCGAGGAAACAACCTCAAGTTCATAGTATCAACTCTATTGGAAAAATTCCATCGATTATATTTGGAGGTTTTGAATTTCCTCTTCCTACTGTCAAGAAGAAATATGATATTCTTATTATTGGGGATGTGCATATCCCCGTTGAGGTAACTTAGTGTTATTCGAAATTTCTCCGGTTTCATGATTATCGGAATGAGTTTGTTAACAAGACTTGATCAACCTTGTTAGTGGATTCTTTTTGATGAGCATGAGACGGATGAAACTAGAAGCACAAACTTCTATACCCTCTCGTTCTGTTATTTATATTAAATAAAGTAAAAATAGTATTTTCTGTCTGTTTCTTGACTTATCCGTGCAATATAAAAATATCCCGAAAATAAAAGTCCTCAGTATGCCATGCCAATTTAATATGATTTTTTCGGGAATATTTGAGGATTTACTGTGCAAAAATAACGCGGGAGGAGCTGCCACCTGGCCACGAGGGTGGTGGGCGCACCCCCCCTATAGGGCGCGCCCCCTGCCTCGTGGGCCCATGGTGGCCCTCCTCCACTTATCCCAGCACACATCTTCTTCCTCTATCTCACACAAACCCAAAAAACCAACTCAAGCATGAGTTCCAACCACTTTTGTTGCGATTTTCGATCTCCTTGCTCAAAGCACCTCTCGCAAAACTGCTTGGGGAGATTGTTCCTTGGTATGTGACTCCTCCATTGGTCCAATTAGTTTTTGTTCTAGTGCTTTATTCTTTGCAAATTTTTGCTGCATAGGTGACCATGTTCTTGAGCTTGTATGTCAAATTTATATGGTTCCAAGTAGTTCTAATGATTGATATAGGCTCTAGGCACTTGTAGGAGTAGTTGCTATCAGTTTTATTAAAGTTGGTTCACTTTTATTTTGAAGCTACTAAAAATTTCAGAATTTTTCAGAAAAGGATGAGGAGATTATTGAGGGGCTCATCGAGCCAAAGCTCGAAGGAAAAGGCACCGAAGCCTAAGTATAATTTGCCATGCACCACGGAGATTCGGGCGTGTGAATGGCCTTCTGATGATTTCTTGAGAGCAGCCGGTATCTATGAAGATTTTCATGAATTGGCTCACAATGCAGGCCTCACCGCTTTCCTCCACGACAATCTGTTTATTCTTGGGATCCAGAGATGACTGTCAGCCAGTGGCAGTCAGAGTCTTCTTCTTCATCATAGTATGATCCCAACTATTCCTCCTCATCACAGTATGACCCCAACAACTATTATTATGGATATCCGCAAGGCCAGCCGTGGCCATACAACTTAGGCCAAAAGCCTAAGCTTGGGAGAGTACGTATTTCTCACCAACATTACATTATGTTCACACACACTCATTGCTAGATGTCGGTGCTCATACTTTTTCACTGTAATATCCATGCTAGTTTATTTTCTTTTTCCTGCTTTCTGTTTGCGTGTTTGTTAAACCTTAAGAAAAACCAAAAAAAAATTAGTAGTAGTTTATTTTTCTGCTGTAGTAGTAATAATTAAAAAGAAAACCCAAAAATATTTCCTGTTCTTCTTTTGCTTGTTGGGAGCTTTCCCGTGTAAATAGTTTTATTTATTTTCTTTTCTTTGGGGGTCAGTAGGAGAAGACCATAATTAAATTGTTGAAGTGGCTCTTATATGCATTATTGTTGATTTAACCCAGAGCCCATATTGCCTTGTCTTCTCCTGTTTATTGAATGCACGCAGATTCCAGCTTAGTCCAATGCATGTGCACTATTATTATTATTCACACCGTTCGGTCGTGCAAGTGAAAGGCAATTATGATGATATATGATGGACTGACTAAGATGAGAAAAGCTGGTATGAACTCGACCTCTTTTGTTTTTGTAAATATGATGAGCCCGTCGTTCTTGATTCAGCTTATTATGAATAAACATGTTTGCAATAACAATTAGAGATCAGAGTTGCTTGTGCCATGCTTGATTAGCTATGAGTTATAATGATTTACCTTGTATGCCAACATGCTATTGAGATGATTATGATGTGGTATGATGGGGTGGTATCCTCCTTTGAATGATTTAAGTGACTTGACTTGGCACATGTTCACGCATGTAGTTGAAACAAAATCAACATAGCCTTCACGATATTTATGTTCATGGTGGATTATATCCTACTCATGCTTGCATCCAATGTTTATTAATTTTAATGCATGTACATGGCTGTTGTCGCTCTCTAGTTGGTCGCTTCCCAGTCTTTTGCTAGACTTCACTTGTACTAAGCGGGAATACTGCTTGTGCATCCAATCCCTTAAACCCCAAAGTTATTCCAGATGAGTCCACTATACCTTCCTATATGCGGTATCTACCTGCCGTTCCAAGTAAATTTGTATGTGCCAAACTCTAAACCTTCAAATAAACATTCTGTTTTGTATGCTCGAATAGCTCATGTATCAACAAAGGCTGTCCTTATCTTCCGTGTTAGGCGGGTTATTCTCAAGAGGAGTGGACTCCGCTCCTCACTCACGAGAAAATGGCTGGTCACCGGGATGCCCAGTCCCATGCTTTATGCAAACTAAATCAAAATTAATTGCAAACAAAACTCCCCCTGGGACCTGATGTATGTTGGAGGCACTCGTTGTTTCGAGCAAGCCATGGATTGATGCTTGTTGGTGGAGGGGAGTATAAACTTTACCATTCTGTTTGGGAACCGCCTATAATGTGTTGAGCCTGGAAGATATCGCTATCTCTTAGTTGTTACATTTACAATGAAAGTATACCGCTCAAAATACAATTCATCTCTATTTCAAAACCGAGCCCTGGCACCTCTACAAATCCCTGCTTCCCTCTGCGAAGGGCCTATCCATTTACTTTTATGTTGAGTCATCACCCTCTTATTAGAAAGCACTAGCTGGAGAGCACATCTGTCATTTGCATTCATCACTGTTAATTTATATTGGGTATGACTATGATTGGATCTCTTTTACCATGAATTACAATGTCTAGCCAGTCCTTAATCTTTAAAGGTGCTCTGCATTTATGTTTTGCGGTCTCAGAAAGGGCTAGCGAGATACCATCTTGTTATATCATATTATGATTGTTTTGAGAAAGTGTTGTCATCCGAGATTTATTATTATGACTTGCTAGTTGATTATGCTATTGATATGAGTAATTATGAGACCTGAGAATTATTGCAAATGTGGTTAGTTATGATCTATGCTGAAAAACTTGAATGTTGGCTTGACATAGTTACAACAACAAGAGCAAACAAAGTTTGTAAAAGTTTTTCTTTCTTTCTTTCAGTTTGTCAACTGAATTGCATGAGGACAAGCAAGGGTTTAAGCTTGGGGGAGTTGATACGTCTCCGTCGTATCTACTTTCCAAACACTTTTGCCCTTGTTTTGGACTCTAACTTGTATGATTTGAATGGAACTAACCCGGACTGACGCTGTTTTCAGCAGAATTACCATGGTGTTATTTTATGTGCAGAAAACAAATATTCTCAGAATGACCTGAAACTCCACAGAACATCTTAGAAAAAACAATAAAAAATCCTTGCCAAAGATGAAGACCGGGGGGCCCACACCCTTCTCACGAGGGTGGGTGGCGCCCCCCCTAAGGCGCGCCCCCTACCTCATGGGCCCCCTGTTGCGTCTCCGACTCCAACTCCACCTCCATATATTGAGTTTCGATGAGAAAAAAATCAGGGAGAAGAAATCATCGCGTTTTACGATACGGAGCCGCCGCCAAGCCCTAAAACCTCTCGGGAGGGCTGATCTGGAGTCCGTTCAGGGCTCCGGAGAGGGGGATTCATCGCCGTCGTCATCATCAACCATCCTCCATCACCAATTTCATGATGCTCACCGCCGTGCATGAGTAATTCCATCGTAGGCTTGCTGGACGGTGATGGGTTGGATGAGATTTATCATGTAATTGAGTTAGTTTTGTTAGGGTTTGATCCCTAGTATCCATTATGTTCTGAGATTGATGTTGCTATGACTTTGCTATGCTTAATGCTTGTCACTAGGGCCCGAGTGCCATGATTTCAAATCTGAACCTATTATGTTTTCATGAATATATGTGAGTTCTTGATCCTATCTTGCAAATCTATAGTTACCTACTATGTGTTATGATCCGGCAACCCCGAACTGACAATAATCGGGACCACTCCCGGTGATGACCATAGTTTTGTGGAGTTCATGTATTCACTATGTGCTAATGCTTTGTTCTGGTTCTCTATTAAAAGGAGGCCTTAATATCCCTTAGTTTCCAATAGGACCCTGCTTCCACGGGAGGGTAGGACAAAAGATGTCATGCAAGTTTTTTTCCATAAGCACGTATGACTATATACGGAATACATGCCTACATTACATTGATGAATTGGAGCTAGTTCTATGTCACCCTATATTATGACTGTTACATGATGAACCGCATCCGGCATAATTATCCATCACTGATCCGGTGCCTACGAGTTTTCCATATACTGGTTTACGCTTATTTACTTTCCTGCTGCTACTGTTACAATCACTATAAAATACCAAAAACATTACTTTTGATGTCTTTACTTTTGTTGCCGCTACCACCACTATCATATTCCTTTGCTACTAAACACTTTGCTGCAGATACTAAGTTTCCAGGTGTGGTTGAATTGACAACTCGGCTGCTAATACTTGAGAATATTCTTTGGCTCCCCTTGTGTCGAATCAATAAATTTGGGTTGAATACTCTACCCTCGAAAGCTTTTGCGATCCCCTATACTTGTGGGTTATCACTCAACCCATTGATCGCCTGAAGACGAAGGTACTCGAGTGCAGTACAGCCACGGAGTAGGCACTCCATGTCACCCTTTGAGAGGAAGATGGTGACGAGCTCGAGGTGCTTCAATCGTGGTAGAATAAGAGCAGGCGCGTCATTAAGGGGCGGGAAATGGCAGTTCCTGAACTTGGCGATGCGCAGCATGGGCGTGAGGCGGAGTGCGGGCATTGGCAGCGCCCCCATATGCCCATCATCAAAAGTGAGCTCCTCGAGCTGATCTAGGGCGGGGGATCAGAACCAGTCGTCAAGCCTGGCTTGGTCCTTGCCATTGGAAGGGAACTTACCCATTCTAAGGCCTTTGGTTGGGCCAAGGTGACTGCCGAGGATCTTGGAGAACGCATCCAAACTTTTGTAATAGCCATGGCAGAGCTTGTGGGTGTCGATGAGGTCGAGAGGGCTGGAGTTCCATAGGGGGCGCCACCGCCGGGAAAGGAGGGTTATATGCTCCCCATATTTGATTGGGAGGAGGGACATGATGACTCTGAACATATCATCAGGGAGGCTGCTGATTAAGTCTAGGCCTGCTGGAGTCGCTTGCGGTTCTAGCTCGCCCTGCCTCCGCTTGTTGGCAGCCCCGTTCTCCACCTTCGGAGGCTCCTTGTCAGTGGCGCTTTCTGATAGAAATGGGAGTATAGGGAATATTTAGTTAAAACAGGGAAATAGAAAAGTGTATTGGTAACTAGAAGTTATTAGGTAGGAATATAGTAAGAAAAGGGAATAACAATTGGTTGCTTAAATACTACACAATTCATTTGACATTGCGGGGTAAGTCAACATATGCAGATAGTTAAAAAGAAAACTTACTTCGAACAAAGTCTGGACGGACGTTTTTGTCGGGGATGTTAGCATATATCTCATGACCAGGCCCTTTTATGTGGAGTGCAATTTTAGTGCCAGCTTTCAGTACATAAAACTTTGCAATTTCATTCCAAAATCCAGTGCCAAAATAGGAGTCAACACGTTCATCAAGTCTTACAGTAGTAACAATTGTAAATCCATGGTTTGTGTGCAGTATGATATCCGTGGAGCCTTGATGTATGTAAAGGGGAAAATTGTGCACTACATAATCTGTTGCATAGCGAGGGATGTTCTACAGAAAATGGTAGGATTGTTAAAGAAAATATGGTAACATGCAAATATGGGCCCAAATTGAAAGAACTGTACAACAGTTGAAATCGAAGGACAAAAATCTATAATTAAACAGATAGGGTAAACATGATGTCATGGAAAATGAGAGTAATCAAAAGAACAATACATCATTAATTTGCCTAATATAGAAAGAAGAGGAGGAAAATCCCCTTTGACGTATATGGTGCATGTGGCACCTTTTATCCAAATACAACAATATTTAGAATATGTTCAGGAAAGTAGGCCATGCCAATCGATTTAGGTTGAGATTGAACATATCGCGCGCGTGCTCAAGTTATCTGATACGGAGAGATGGAATCTCTGGCAGCGGTCGCAAAGTCCTGAAGTGTCGATGCACTGTACATTCTATGAATGAAAGAGAACCCTCAAATCAGCTCAAATAAAAATGAATTCACGGCGATTTCCGCCGGGTGATTAAAGGAGGCAGATGAACTGGGATAAGAGATGAGATAATACACTGGTAAGCGTCGGTCCTAAACAAATAGTTTTTTACCCCTTTCCGTGACGGCATTTGAAACCGTCGCCAAGTGAGTGTGTGCGATAGGGTGTCCTTCCCACATGACCCTGAAATCGTCGGGGATAGGCCCTCCTGGGACCCAGGCTGGGGTCGTGTGCGATCGGGCGAGGCATGGAAACCCAATCATTTCCGTAGGTATGTACATCCCACATGGTGAATCCCAGAAATCATTTCCGTGGGTATGTACATCCCACACGGTGAATCCCAGAAATCATTTCCATGGGTATGTACATCCCACACGGTGAATTCCAGAAATCATTTCCATAGGTATGTACATCCCACACGGTGAATCCAAGGAATACGTTTCCGTTCTTATGTACATTCCACACAGTCAATCCAGGGAAAATGTTTCCGTTTAGATGTACATCCCACACGGTTTTATGTATATGCTCGCGTGTGAAAGGTGTAACTATCACACACGCTCCGCCTTGGTTAACTGTTTGCTTTCATTAACTACATCACACACGATTTGATGTAGAAAACTGTGTGGCATTGGGCTATCCATCACAAGTGCTTTTACTGCTAGAACCGTTTGCAAAGGTCCATGACCGTATGTTCTATTTTTATTTTTGCCTGTAATTTATTATTCTAATTGGAAATTTTGAAATACGAAACATGCAATTCAAATTATCAGCACAATGGTTCAACAACGAATCCATAAATAAAATTGCCAGTACAATATGTTCAGTAATTACAGGATTAGGCAACAATTAACTATGATGAACCGCAGTATTTAAAGGCAGTAAAGGTGAAGAAACAAGTGTAAATCATTTTGACTACCGACGGTGTTGAAGAAGCGGAATGCCCATAATGTGCCTTCCTGCATGCCATAGGCATGAACCACTTTTGTCCAACCCCTTGTGACAATTGCCCGCCCATCCTTCACCGCCTTCAGGAAGACTTCTAGAGCATTATCATGGTAGCATGAATGATATACTTTAACCTTAGTTTCCTCCACTCAGGTCATGTAGTTTGCAAGGTAATCATCAGTAAATAGCTTCGGAAACCACTGAAAAGAGAAAAATATCAGATACTGAGGTCTAATAGAGTAACTTGTTGTGGGCAGGGGGAAAAGGTAACACATTACTTACAATCCTAAAGTTCACTGTTGTCTTCGACAAAGTGTAAATAAAGAGCTTAATTCCAATCACCCTTATTTCACCTAACAATCTTTCTTAGTTTCCTCACTTGACGCTTGTTCATGAATATGTCATTGCCCCATACGCAAAAGGGATCGAAGCGTGGATCAATACCCGTCATATATGTACCTACATGCAACCAGTAAATGTTAGAAGCTAAACTGAGATTGCACAAATGATGTAAAATACAACTACCTATGTTCCTAAGTACAAGTATTTTTTTGAGATTTCAATATGAACCACATACGGATGTATATAGAATTATAGATATAGTTTAGATTAGAATCTAGGTTCACTCATTTTGCTCCTTATGTAGTCTATATTGGAATCTCTAAAAATACTTATATTTAGGAATAGATGGTGTATAAGACATGGGATGCAGCTAACCTCGATGGCAAACAACAACATTGCCCATTGTAGCCCTGTGTAAGTACATGGAAAGCCAATGTTAACTACAACAGGATTAACATCCACCAAAAATAGCAAATGGTAATAAAACGGCAGCATCTGTAGTGATATCTTCATTTCAAAAGAGTAGCAAGGTAGCAAAGGGACGGATTAAAAAATGGATACAACTGTTAATTGCAATAGGCTTAACAACATCCTAATTCATGTTTTGTAATTTTGTAGCCATTGAAATACAACTCTTTAAAAATGGATACAACTATTAATTGCAACAGGCTTAATGGCCATTGAAACCGGTACTGATAAAAATGCAATTGACAGAGTTAAACATCACAGGCTAGGTGCTGCCAGAGCAGATAATGGCCCAGTTGTCTATAAAAAGGTAGGGAAAATAGCTCAAACGTGTTAGGCATGTTTACTACAACATGATTAATACATCGATAGTACAAAACATAGCCATTAATTGCAACTGGTATTGGTAAGATTGAACTGGTGGGTACATACTTGGTAAGTCCTGAGAGGTAGTTGCTGGGGCACTTCATCTTGGCCAGAGCCCGCCCAAAGTCAGCGGCGGCGGAGGCGAGCTCTTCCTCCAGGTCGAAGCATGGATCAGTGCCACTGACATGTGTACCTACAGGCAACCAGTAAATGGTAGAAGTTAAACTGCAATTGCACAAATGATGTGAAATACTGTAAGACATGGGATGCAGCTAACCTTGACGGCAAACAACAACATCAGCTATTATGACCCTACGTAAGTACATGGACAAGCATGTTAAGTACAACAGGGTTAGCATCCACCCAAAAAAGCAAATGGGGCAACATCTCTAGTATATCTTCATTGCGGAGAGTGGCATGGTAGCAAATGGACAGATTAAAAAATGGATACAACTGTTAATTGCAACAGGCTTAACAACATCCTAAGTTGTGTTTTATAAGTTTGTAGCCATTGAAATGCAACTGTTTAAAAAGGATTCAACTATTAATTGCAACATGCTTAATAGACATTGAAATCGGTACTGATAAAAATGCAATTAGCATAGTTAAACATCACAAGGCAGGTGTTGCCAGAGCAGAGAATGGCCCAAATGTCTATAAAAAGGTAGGGAAAGTAGCAAAAATGTATTAGGTATGTTTACTAGAACATGCTTAATACATCGACCGTACAGAACATAGCCATTAATTGCAACTGGTATTGGTAAGATTGAACTGGTGAGTACATACTTGGTAAGTCCTGGGAGGTAGTTGCTGGGGCACTTCATCTTGGCCAGAGCTCGCAGAAAGTCAACGACGGCGGAGGCGAGCTATTTCTCCAGGTCGAAGCGTGGATCAGTGCCACTGACATGTGTACCTACAGGCAACCAGTAAATGAGTAGAAGTTAAACTGCAATTGCACAAATTATGTGAAATACTGTAAGACATGGGATGCAGCTCACCTCGACGGCAAACAAAAGCATCGGCCATTATGACCCTGCGTAAGTACATGGACAGGCATGTTAAGTGCAACAGTGTTAGCATCCACTAAAAATAGCAAATGTGCAGCATCTCTAGTGATATCTTGAGTCATGTATTGTAAGTTTGTTGTTGGTATTGGTGAAATTGAGTTGGACACGGTAATATTTGAACATCACACAGTGTGTAGTACTGAAATAAACAAGGCACGGACATGCTTAATACATCAACCATACAAATCATAGCCGTTGCAAGTGGTATTGGTAAGATTTAGCTTGTCAGATCTTACCTGTTAAGTCCTGGGGGGTAGTCGCTGAGTGACTTCATCTGGGCCTGAGCCTGCACCATGTCATTGGCGGCGACGGAGGCGAGGTGTTCCTCCGGGTCAACACGCACAACAGCCATCGCGCCATGGACCGCCATCAGCGCCTGGCGGGGGGGGGGGGGATTTGGAGGCATGAGGATGTTTCGCAGGCGCCATTTCAGCAATCAGGCCGGGGACGTGATAGAGATCGGTGGGTTACCTGACTAGATCCAAGCAGAAATGTGGTTGAAGCTGTGGTTGCGGCGGCGACGAGATGCCGGTAGGGGGAGGTGCGAGGGAGGGGGATACTGAGGGGAAGGGGATCTGGTTGGAGGAATAAATTCTGAAATCGTGCGCCTAATGAAAATTTTGGTGCAAAATTTGAAACTTGGGCGGGGGAAACACACAACGCAGACGAAGCGCGTAAAATACTCATGTGCGAGAAAAAAGAAAGTTGGCAGATCCCGTCTCCAAAAAAATGTACACGTGTACTTGATTTTTTTGGGTCAATAGTACGCATGGTTTATTAGGAAATATTGCACAGGTAACTGACTTATGGGTCATTAACACAAAAAACGCAGACGGTACGACATAGAAACCGTAAGTTTTGTGATCTTCTAATGATTAACGCAAAAAAACGCACACGGGCACACATGCTAATCAACGCTCAAAGCCCTCAAAGAATGCTCTTACCAACATTGTACGTTAATACTACAAACTTAAAGTACTATTGGTATTTTGCTATAATACTACAAACTTAAACTACTTCTCACATGCTGCCATCAGGGCATGCTGGCCAGACGCCAGCGTTCTCCTTCCCGGCCTTGTAGGCGGCAGCCCATAGTGCTTCGATCTCCGCCAAGCTCTTCTCACCATGATGTGCGGCCTCTTTTTTCTTGCGGCGGCGGGACTCTCTTTTCTTGACTCCTTTCTGCCTTTTCTGGTCCTTCTGTGCTGATTTGGCCGCCTCTAGATCCACCACCCATTCGGCCATGGCAGCCTCAAAGTCCGCCCATGTAACTGTCTGGCCGCCAGCGGCGATGAACTCGGCACGACGAGATGCCATCGCTTCCTTACCATGTGTGCCATCGTGGGTGGCAAGGAATGTGGCGCGGCGGGATGCCATCGCTTCCTTACCAGTTACTGTACGCCGCGGTGCCATGGACGATGCCTGGAGAGAGCTCTGGCGGAGGGGCCGGGAAGCCGTACAGTGCGGTGGTATTCAAGAGCTCAACCACAAACGACAACAGAAATTTGCCTCCCCTAACAATTTTGCTCGTTCATTATCGCACACGGTTCATCTCCGTCGCTTCCGGAAATAGTGTGCGCTGAGCCTATTGTGTTTTGCGCTATGATTGGCCGGAACCCCAGCCACGCGGATCGTGCATGTGCATCATTGGATGCGCCGCGATCGAACAGCAATCCACGTCCCTCACATCACACCCGTGCACCTGTAGCTGGATTGGATTTATATGCGCTTAATGCCTAGAAAATGCACATAATCCCCTAAATATGGTAAATGAGCCCGGAAAAATGCCAAATTTGAACACGGTGATTTGCAGGGTGTATGTTCGTCGCAGAAAAAAACTCCAGGGCAAAGAACAAAGAAAATTTGGATTCCCCTTCAATCTTGAGGATTTCCCTTCCTCGGTGATGGTTCGGTTTATGAAGGGCGTGCATGACAACATAAGCCAAACCTTCTCAAATTTTTACCAAGGCATGGTGAGGTCATACCATGGCACCATGCCAGGCGTCATATTTTAAGCATTTATTTCATTTTTTCTATAGTTCAAAACCCAACAAACATACATTTGTGGTTGACTATTGCCACACATTTCATCGAAATATCTGTCCATTCCTTGTAAAAGGCATGAGAATTTACTAAATGGCATGAGCATGGTTTTCTAGGCTGTTCTTGTGGACCCTTTCATGCATCGATTGTTTGAACTTGAATTATGAGGAAATGCACATAATCCCCTAAATATGGAAAATCAACCCGGAAAAGTGCCAAATTTGAACTCAGTGATTTGCAGGTTGTATGCTCATCATAGAAAAAAACTCGTGGACAAAGGACAAAGGAAATTTGAATCCCCCTTCAATCTTGGTGATTTCCCCCTCGAAACCATGAAACTTCCTTGGTGATGGTTCGATTTATGAAAGGCGCGCATCATGACATAAGGAAAACATTCTCCAATTTTTACCAGGGCATGGTGAGGCCATACCATGGCACCACGCCAGGCATCATGTTTTCCAACCATGTGTTTCATTTTTTGTATAGTTGTTAACCGAGTAAACAGCGTTTATGGTTGACTATTGCCACACATTTCCTTGAAATATCTGCCCATTCCTTGTGAAAGGCATGAGAATGTGCTAAATAACACGAGCATGGTTTTCCAGACCGTTCTTGTGCACCTTTTCGTGCACCGATTGTTCGAATTTGAATTATGTCCATTAATGCCTAGAAAATGCACATAATCCCCTAAATATGGTAAATGAGCCCGGGAAAATGTCAAATTTGAACACGTTGCATTTGAGGCAGTATGTTGATCGTTGGAAAAAAACTGAATGACAAACTAGGACGGAAATTAGGATTCCCCTTCAATCTTGGGGATTTTCCCTCTTGAAAGCATGGAACTTCCTCGGTGATGGTTCGATTTATGAAGGGCTTGCATGACGGCATAAGCCAAACCTTCTCAAATTTTTACCAGGGCATGCTGAGGTCATACCATGGCACCATGGCAGGCGTCATGTTTTTTAAGCATTTATTTCATTTTTTTATAGTTGAAAACCCAACAAACAGACATTTGTGGTTGACTATTGCCACACATTTCATCGAAATATCTGGCCATTCCTTGTAAAAGGCATGAGAATTTACTAAATGGCACGAGCATGGTTTTCTAGGCTGTTCTTGTGGACCCTTTCATGCATCAAATGTTTGAACTTGAATTATGCGCATTAATGCCTTGGAAATGCACATAATCCCCTAAATATGGCAAATGAACCCGGAAAATTGCCAAATTTGAACACGATGATTTGCAGGTTGTATGCTCATCATAGAAAAAACACGTGGACAAAGGACAAAGGAAATTTGGATCCCCCTTCAATCTTGGTGATTTCCCCCTCAAAACCATGAAACTTCCTCTGATGATGGTTCATTTTATGAAAGGCACGCATCACGACATAAGGAAAACATTCTCCAATTTTTACTAGGGCATGGTGAGGCCATACCAAGCACCACACCAGGCGTCATGTTTTCCAACCATGTGTTTCACTTTTTGTATAGCACGAGCATGGTTTTCCAGACCGTTCTTGTGCGCCTTTTCATGCACCGATTGTTCGAATTTGAATTATGTGCATAATTAATGCCTAGAAAATGCACACAATCCCCTAAATATGGTAAATGAGTTCGGAAAAATTTCAAATTTGAACACGTTTCATTTGAGGCGGTATGTTGATCGTTGGAAAAAAACTGAATGACAAACTAGGACGAAAATTTGGATTGCCCTTCAATCTTGGTGATTTCCCTCTCGAAAGCATTGAACTTCCTCGGTGATGGTTCAATTTATGAAGGGTGTGCATGACGACATAAATCAAACCTTCTCAGCTTTTAACTAGGGCACGGTGAGGCCATACCATGGCACCATGCCAGCCATCATGTTTTTCAAGCATATATTTCATTGTTCTATAGTTGATAACCCTATAAATGACGTGTTTGTGGTTCACTATTGCCACGCATTCCATTGAAATCTCTGCCCATTCCTTGCAAAAGGCTTGAGAAATTACTAAATACCATGAGTATGGTTTTTCTAGACCATTCTTGTGCACCCTTTATGCACCAATTGTTTGAATTTGAATTACGTGCATTAATGCCTACAAAATGCATATAATCCCCTAAATATTGTAAATGAACTCGGAAAAGTGTCAAATTTGAAATGGTGATTAGCAGGGTTTGTGTTCATCATGGAAAAAACTCATGGATGAAGGACAAAGGAAATTTGGATTCCCATTCAATCTTGATGATTTACTATCGTACACGATTCATCCCCGTCGCCTCTGTGAACCGTGTGTGTTCACTCACACATGCAGAAGGAAAAGAAAACCCTCGCCCACTTCGTCCCCACTCACTCGCCGTGGACTCCTTCGTAACTCTGCACCCTAAGCTCGATGGTTGTTGGCGGTGGGTGTAGGTCGTGCTCCAAACGGCACCGGATTTCGCCTCCACCGCTTTCCACCGCCTATCTGCACCGACAGTCTAGACTCTGGTCGACTGGGGTTTTTTGTGGGATTGGGCCAGGGATTTTTCTCATGGAGAAGGTAATCAACTTAATTAGCGAAATATTCACTCATCTCTTATCGCAGTCCGTCCGTTGCTGTTAATCAACCAACGGAAATCGCCGTGGAATCCTTTTTGTTCTAGCTGATTCGTGGGTGTTCATTCATGTGTGCACTGTGCGAGCACAAATCGGGCAACTGTGGTCATGGCCAGTCGGTAACAAAGTTCTATATCACCATTCTGGATGACTTCACGGAGCGCTCGGTATGTTCAATCTCAACCTACCACGGCCGGCATGGCCTATATTTGTGAGCATATACCATCTGTTGCTATATTATCTATATATTTGCATCAAATCTTTGCTACATTATCTAATTTTAATTCTATATTTTTGTACTTTGCTTGCATCTATATATGGATATGTTCTATCAGTTACTCCCATATTTGCATCTTGCTCGGTTATTTCAATATATCTAATTTACAACCTTAATTTTCATTTCAAGCAGTACATCCCTTGCTTTGCAAGAATGGGAGTAGAAGGAAATCTTGGGCTTTACTTTGCTGATGACTCCTAGGATGTCATATTAACAACGCAACATGGATTTACAATGATGGTTAGCATAAAACTTGATAAAGATCGCCACTCCTATTTTAATGCGGACCTTTGGAGAAAAATGTCTAAGTGTGTTGAATTGAAAGCTGGCAATAAAATTCTAGTGTGTGCACCACAGCCTGGTCTAATTAACATGGATGTTTACTTCCCCAACGTCATCAGCCGATCAAAGTATGATCGAGGTTAGTGTCCTTTCAACTTTCTCCATGCTGTCATATTACTATTTAAACAACCAATTGATCACTATTTAAGCAACCAATTGTGATATCATATTCTTACTCCGTTCCTAGGCAGTAACAAATTTTGTTTACCAATTTATGCGCACTATATGTTCTTCTGCAATGTTCTGAATAAATAATACCTTTCCACCTTTTAAGCAAGATATGTTGGATGCATAGTGAACGATTTGTATGTTACTAAGCATACCAAATTTCACTGGAAGGACTTGAAGCATGTCATAAACTTTGTTGATAATTTGACAGAGATAGCACAGTGTATGAATGCTGGATTTTGGATGGGATTAATTAGACCTATGGTGCACACACTGAACAAGACCAATTGTGTGCACAAAGCGCTGGTAAAAAATCTTATTTTAATGTTGATGCTCATAAACCATATATATCTTCAATGATATGTTACAATTGTTTTTTATTCTACATGTCAACAGAAATTGCCCCCTGTAGCCGTTCCTGGATCGATTTCCCGGCGTGGTCGAATTACACTTGTGCATGCTAATAACGCCAAAGTGATTGCAAGCTACTGCATTTCCCGAAAAAATGGAACCATTCAAATTAACAAGTTCTCGCTTCTCGTGGCAATGCATCCATATTGTAAAATTGGAAACATTGTTCTACTCCTGCTCTACCAAGGCACAGGAGGGCTCTTCCTTTTCATTGATGAGATGTCAAGTCACCGTGATCAAGCTGCTTCAGTGGATAGTTGTGGTTGTTGGCCCTCAGCCTCTTAAAATGTGCTAGCTGTTACTATATATGTTAAGTATGTAGATATGGACCATATGGTTGTTGGCCCTTAGCCTCTTAAAATGTGATAGTTGTTACTATGTTAAGTATGTAGATATGGACCATATGGTTGTCAAAACCGTGTTACGAAGATCCTCCTTTTGTCGAATAGTGTAACCACTATATATATGTTACTCAAATGCGGTTACCCAAGTTCATAAATTTTCATGGTAAGTATTAGTATTGTACACAGTTCATTGAGTTTAAGCGTGTGCCCGATGTCCAGAAGGCATTTGCATATTAACCGTCCAGATTGCAAATTCACACACATGTTCACATAAGGAAATGTATGTGTAACATACTAATCATTGCACACGAGTACTTGCAGACGCATCGTGTGTGATACTCCTAGCCACCGCAAGCAACTAGTTTGCATTTTTCAAAGTTTTTTGTACACACAGAATCACGCACAAAGTAACTGTATTGACCATCTGTGTTGTAATTTCTGATCACAAACAGTTCATCCGAGTCGGCTGTTTGTCACGTATGACACACATCTTGTTTACATGACTCGTTTGTGTTCTTTTGGCTCATCGCAAATAGTTCATCCATGTGAACTGTATGTCGCATATCACACACACCTTGTTAAGTTGAACCGTTTCTGTTGTGTTCCCTAATCGAAAACAGTTCGTCCGAGTTAACCGTATGCCGTATATCGCACACACATTGATATGGCTGCCCGTTTCTGTTGTTCTACCTCATCGCAAATAGTTCGAATGAATTAACCATGTGTCCTACATCGCACACACATTGTTATGGCTGCCCGTTTCTTTTATTCTGCCTCATCGCAGATGATACGTCTCCAACGTATCTATAATTTTTTATTATTACATGCTATTATATTATCTGTTTTGGATGTTTAATGGGCTTTAATATACCTATTTATATTATTTTTGGGACTAACCTATTAATCGAAAGCCCCGTGCAAATTGCTGTTTTTTTTGCCTATTTCAGTGTTTCGCAGAAAAGGAATATCAAACGGAATCCAAACGGAATGAAACCTTCGCGAGGATTTTTTTTGGAACAAATGTGATCCAGGAGACTTGGAGTGGACATCAAGGAAGCAGTGAGGGAGTCACGAGGCAGGAGGGTGCACCCCAGGGGGGTGGGCGCGCCCCCCACCCTCGTGGGCCCCTCGCAGCTCCACCGACCTACTTCTTTTTCCTATATATATATATATATATATATATATATATATATATATATATTCTTATACACTAAAACCTTCGGGGAGAGCAACAAAACACTTTTTCCACCGCCGCAACCTTCTGTACCCGTGAGATCCCATCTTGGGGCCTTTTCCGACGCTCCGCCAGAGGGGGATTCGAACACGTAGGGCTTCTACATCAACACCATAGCCTCTCTGATGATGTGTGAGTAGTTTACCATAGACCTTCGGGTCCATAGTTATTAGCTAGATTGCTTCTTCTCTCTCTTTGGATCTCAATACAAAGTTATCCTCGATCTTCTTGGAGATCTATTTGATGTAACTCTTTTTGCGGTGTGTTTGCCGAGATCCGATGAATTATGGGTTTATGATTTGATTATCTATGAATATTATTTGATTCTTCTCTGAATTCTTATATGCATGATTTGATATCTTTGCAAGTCTCTTCGAATTATCGGTTCAGTTTGGCCTACTAGATTGATCTTTCTTGCAATGGGAGAAGTGCTTAGCTTTGGGTTCAATCCTGCGGTGTCCTTTCCCAGTAACAGCAGGGGCAGCAAGGCACGTATTGTAATGTTGCCATCGAGGATAAAAAGATGGGGTTTATATCATATTGCTTGAGTTTATCCCTCTACATCATGTCATCTTTCCTAAAGCGTTACTCCGTTCTTATGAACTTAATACTCTAGATGCATGCTGGATAGAGGTCGATGTGTGGAGTAATAGTAGTAGATGCAGAATCATTTTGGTCTACTTGTCACAGACGTGATGCCTATATTCATGATCATTGCCTTAGATATCATCATAACTATGCACTTTTCTATCAATTTCTCGACAGTAATTTGTTCACCCACCGTAATACTTGCTATCTTGAGAGAAGCCACTAGTGAAACCTATGGCCCCCGGGTCTACTTTATATCATATAAGTTTCCAATCTACAATTCTAGTTTGCTATTTATTTTGCAATCTTTATTTTCCAATTTATACAACAAAAATACCAAAAATATTTATCTTATTATCTTTATCAGATCTCACTTTCGTAAGTGACCGTGAAGGGATTGACAACCCCTTTATCACGTTTGTTGCGAGGTTCTTGTTTGTTTGTGTAGGTACTAAGCGATTGCGTGTAGTCTCCTATTGGATTGCTACCTTGGTTCTCAAAAACTGAGGGAAATACTTACGCTACTTTGCTGCATCACCCTTTCCTCTTCAAGGGAAAACCAATGCATGCTCAAGAGGTAGCAAGAAGGATTTCTAGCGCCGTTGCCGGGGAGATCTACGCTCAAGTCAAGACATACCAAGTACCCATCACAAACTCTTATCCCTCGCATTACATTATTTGCCATTTGCCTCTCGTTTTCCTCTCCCTCACTTCACCTTTGCTGTTTTATTCGCCCTCTTTTCTATTTGCCTTTTTCTCGTCAGATCTCTTGTTTGCTCATGTTGCGATGTGCCTTCTATATGCTTGCATCTTTGCTTGCTAAACATCTATTGATATGGATCCTCATCCGCTTGCCAATCTTTTTAAGAGATCCAATTACGATGAACCAATTGCTAGTGAGTTGAGTGCACTAGATTATCTTTATGAGGTTTTGCTTGAAATTCGTGAATCTGAAAATTGTGATGAAGTGCTCTATGAAGTGATTCACGATAGATCTTTGAATAAAAATCATGATTGCAATGATGTTATTATAAATTTTATTAACGTCAATTGCGCTAATAATATGCAAAACCCTAAGCTTGGGGATGCTAGTTTTGCTATGTCCACTACTTGTTGCAATGATCATGATTGGGGTGATTCTTATTTTGATCTAGAAAATTTATTTAAGCCCCATGATGAATATGAGATTGATAATAGTGTTTGCAATATTATTGAAAGTGGGTTTGGAGAGGTCATGACTTTAGTTAATGTTAATCCCACTATTTTGGAAGAGTGTCAACTTTGCATGCATGTGGATCATGTTGAAATATTTTATATGATAGCTATTTTGTTGAATTTGCTTATGACCCCACATGTAATTATTATGAGAGAGGAAAATATGATTGTAGAAATTTTCATGTTACTAAATTACCTCTCGTTATGTTGAGATTGCTATTGTTTATTTCCGCTCCCTTGCATATGCTAGTTTTTGCTTGCTATGATAATTTGTTTGCCTATAATATGCCTATGCATAGGAATTATGTTAGACTTATATGTGTTTGTCACGTGTTTCATGATGCTCTCTTTGTGCTTCAATTCTTGTCTTTCATGTGAGCATCATTGAAATTATCAATGCCTAGTTAGGGGCGTTAAACGATAGCGCTTGTTGGGAGGCAACCCAATTTTATTTTTGTTCCTGTTTAGTAATAAATAAATCATCTTTCGTCTGTTATGATTGTGTTTTTTTATGTTTTAATTAGTGTTTGTGCCAAGTAAAGTCTTTAGGATCTTCTGGGATGATTGTTATTTGATCTTGCTGAAAAAAGAAAGTATGTGCTCACGAGAATAATTTTCATTTTTATCCAGAGAGTGATAAAATACTAATTCAAACTAAAGTGGATCAATATACAAATTATTTAGGTCTTACTAATTTTGTAGGATGTTTTGAGTTACAGAGGAATTCGAAACCTACAGATTACTACGGACTGTTCTGTTTTTGACAGATTATGTTTTTCGTGTGTTGTTTGCTTATTTTGATGAATCTATGGCTAGTATCGGGGGGTATGAACCATAGAGAAGTTGGAATACAGTAGGTTTAACACCAATATAAATAAATAATGAGTTCATTACAGTACCTTAAGTGGTGATTTGTTTTCTTATACTAACGGAGCTCATGAGATTTTCTGTTGAGTTTTGTGTTGTGAAGTTTTCAAGTTTTTGGGTAAAGATTTGATGGATTTTGGAACAAGGAGTGGCAAGAGCCTAAGCTTGGGGATGCCCAAGGCACCCCAAGTTAAAATCCAAGGACAACCAAAAGCCTAAGCTTGGGGATGCCCCGGAAAGCATCCCCTATTTCATCTTCGTCTATCAGTAACTTTACTTGAGGCTATATTTTTATTCACCATATGATATGTGTTTGGCTTGGAGCGGCTTGTATGATTTGAGTCTTTGATTTTTAGTTTACCACAATCATCCTTGCTGTACACACCTTTTGGGAGAGACGCACATGAATTGTAATTTATTAGAATACTCTATGTGCTTCACTTATATCCTTTGAGCTAGATAATTTTGCTCTAGTGCTTCACTTATATTTTCTTTTTAGAGCACGGTGGTGGTTTTATTTTGTAGAAATTATCGATCTCTCATGCTTCACTTATATTATTTTAAGAGTCTTTTAGAACATCATGGTAATTTTCTTTGGTTATGAAATTAGTCCTAATATGATAGGCATTCAAAATGGGTATGATAAAAAAACTTTCATAAAAAGTGCATGGAATACTATGAGAAGTTTGATTCTTTATGATTGTTTTGAGATATGAAGATGGTGATATTAGAGTCATGATAGTTGAGTAGTTGTGAATTCGAGAGATACTTGTGTTAAAGTTTTTGATTCCCGTAGCATGCACGTATGGTGAACCGTTATGTGATGAAGTCGGAGCATGATTTATTTTTTGATTGTCTTCCTTATGAGTGGCGGTCGGGGACGAGCGATGGTCTTTTCCTACCAATCTATCCCCCTAGGAGCATGTGCGTAATACTTCATTTCGATAACTAATAGATTTTTGCAATAAGTATGTGAGTTCTTTATGACTAATGTTGAGTCCATGGATTATACACACTCTCACCCTTCCGCCATTCCTAGCCTCTCTAGTACCGCACAACTTTCGCCGGTACCATAAACCCACCATTTACCTTCCTCAAAATAGCCACCATACCTACCTATTATGGCATTTCCATAGCCATTCTGAGATATATTACCATGCAACTTTCCACCGTTCCGTTTATTATGGCATGATCCATCATTGTCAAATTGCTTTGCATGATCATGTAGTTGACATCGTATTTGTGGCAAAGCCACCATTCATAATTTTCCATACATGTCACTCTTAATTCATTGCACATCCCGGTACACCACCGGAGGCATTCACGTAGAGTCATATTTTGTTCTAAGTATCGAGTTGTAATTCTTGAGTTGTAAGTAAATAAAAGTGTGATGATCATCGTTATTAGAGCATTGTCCTAGCACGGAAAGGATGATGGAGACAATGATTCCCCCACAAGTCGGGATGAGACTCTGGATGAAAAAGAAAAAAGAAAAGAAAAAGAGGCCATGAAAAAATAGAGAAAATGCCCAAATAAAAAAATGAGAGAAAAAGAGAGAAGGGCCAATGCTACTATCCTTTTTCCACACTTGTGCTTCAAAGTAGCACCATGATCTTCATGCTAGAGAGTCTCTTATGTTGTCACTTTCACATACTAGTGGGAATTTTCATTATAGAACTTGGCTTGTATATTCCAATGATGGGCTTCCTCAAAATGCCCTAGGTCTTCGTGAGCAAGCAAGTTGGATGCACACCCACTTAGTTTCTTTTGTTGAGCTTTCATACATTTATAACTCTAGTGTATCTGTTGCATGGCAATCCCTACTCACTCACATTAATACCTATTGATTGGCATCTCCATAGCCCATTGATATGCCTAGTTGATGTGAGACTATCTTCTCCATTTTGTCTTCTCCACAACCACCATTCTATTCCAACTATAGTGTTATATCCATGGCTCATGCTCATGTATTGCGTGAAGATTGAAAAAGTTTGAGAACATCAAAAGTATGAAACAATTGCTTGGCTTGTCATCGGGGTTGTGCATGATTTAAATATTTTGTGTGATGAAGATAGAGCATAGCCAGACTATATGATTTTGTAGGGATAGCTTTCTTTGGCCATGTTAGTTTGAGAAGACATAATTTCTTAGTTAGTATGCTTGAAGTATTATTATTTTTGTGTCAATATTAAACTTTTATTTTGAATCTTTTGGATCTGAATATTCATGCTACAATAAAGAGAATTACATTAAAAATTATGTTAGGGAGCATTCCACATCAAAAATTCTATTTTTATCATTTACCTACTCAAGGACGAGCATGAATTAACCTTGGGGTTGCTTGATAAGTCTCCAACGTATCTATAATTTTTGATTGTTCCATGCTATTATATTATCTATTTTGGATGTTTAATGGGCTTTAATATACCTTTTTATATTATTTTTGGGACTAACCTATTGATACGTCTCCGTCGTATCTATAATTTTTGATTGTTCCATGCCAATATTATTCAACTTTCATATACTTTTTGGCAACTTTTTATATTATTTTTGGGACTAACATATTGATCCAGTGCCCAGTGCCAGTTCATGTCTGTTGCATGTTTTTGGTTTCATAGAATATCCATATCAAACAGAGTCCAAACGGGATAAAATGGACGGAGCTTATTTTTGGAAAATATGGAAAATTCGGAAGGAATCAACGCGAACCAGTGCCCGAGGTGGTCACGAGGCAGCCCCCCCCTTAGGGCGCGCCCCCTACCCTCGTGAGCCCACCATAAGGCGGTTGACACTCTTCTTTTGCCGCAAGAAAGCTAATATTCGGAAAAAAAATCACGGCGAAGGTTTCAGGCCAATCGGAGTTACGGATCTCCATATATATACGAAACGGTGAAACAGAGCCAGAAGAGAGCGCAGAACTAGAGAGAAACAGAGAGATAGATCCAATCGGAGGGGCTCTCGCCCCTCCCATGCCATGGAGGCCAAGGACCAGAGGGAAAACCCTTCTCCCATCTAGGGAGGAGGTCAAGGAAGAAGAGGAAGAAGGGGACCCCTCTCCCCCTCTCCTATGGTGGCGCCGGAACGCCGCCGTGGCCATCATCATCATCACCGTGATCTTCACCAACACCTTCGCTATCTTCACCAACATCTCCATCACCTTCCCCCCTCTATCTACAGTGGTCCACTCTCCCGCAACCCGCTATACCCTCTACTTGAACATGGTGCTTTATGCTTCATATTATTATCCAATGATGTGTTGCCATCCTATGATGTTTGAGTAGATTTTCGTTGTCCTATCGGTGGTTGATGAATTGCTATGATTGATTTAATTTGCTTGTGATTATGTTGCTGTCCTTTGGTGCCCACCATATGAGCGCGCGCGTGGATCACACCATAGGGTTAGTTGTATGTTGATAAGACTGTGTATTGGAGGGCAAGAGTGACAGAAGCTTCAACCTAGCATAGAAATTGATGCATACGGGATTGAAGGGGGACCAATATATCTTAATGCTATGGTTGGGTTTTACCTTAATGAACATTAGTAGTTGCGGATGCTTGCTAATAGTTCCAATCATAAGTGCATAGAATTCCAAGTAAGGGATGATGTAGCGACCTGACCCGAATGGATCAAGTCTCTGTGCTTAAGTGTCATCCCTGGATCGGTATGCTGACACACACAGTACTCGAGGATTTATAACAGAGGTAAATCACATGTAAAAGTAACGTAAATACTATTACCTCAATCCAAAATAGCGGAAGTAACAAGGTTGTGGATTCCCATCAACACCAACGGCAAAGTTGAGTGTAGAAATTGTAACCCTAACATATCACTTACTCGTCGTAAGAAATCCTGCAACATGAGACGTTGCAGCCACAGAGGGTCAGTACATTGAATGTACTGGAAAATTCACACCATAGAGAAATGATGAGCAATGGCTATCACTACATGCATATATGGCTGGTGGAAAAGCTCTATGGTTATAAGGTTTTTGCGAAAAGCCAATTTTTCCCTACTGCAAAGGAATAAATTTTATTTAACTATCATGGTGGTTATTGAACATTGAGAATGGTTGACAGCATTCTCAATCCCAATTAAGTAACATCATTAAACTCAACAAACTTAATTTAAAGTAACATGATGAGATTCACATGACAATCCAAGTACTAGATACTCAAGACGTCCATAACTGGGGACACGGCTAATCATGATTAGTTTATACACTCTCCAGAGGTTTGTGCACTTTTCCCCACAAGACTCGATCTCCTCCGTTGGGATTCTCGTACTGCATGGTGTTTGAGAAACGGATGACCGAGACATAGTCTTTCAGAGGCGCTAGCACCTTACGATCGGGTAGACCGTTACACCTACTTTCCCCTACATCTGCTAGTCTACCAATGTAAGAGTTTGCACAACTTAGTCAACTATGCTAGAGCCCATAGTAGCTTGTGGCTGCACACGGAAGTTTCTAGTATGAATAATCTCATGATCCCTTTGAGCCTGGGTGGCGGTCCATAAAAAAACAGGCAATCCTGGAATACCCAGGTGCCTAGACAGGCAATCGCTGGAATACCCAGGTGCCTCAATCCACCCAGATGTGTGTTAAAGTTGCCACCTTAAGTAAACCATTAATTAACAATCTCACATCTGTCATGAAACCCTCTCAAACCCAATCCACGTCTACGAGCATAGCATAGTAGTATAAGCATAACGTAATAGTAACCCCCAAGGTTTGAATGCAGGGCAATAGGTTCCTACCTCATCAACTACTTCCCAATACCCACATGTTATCAATCCTACTCATGCAATGTTTGAGGGTTGAGACAATGCATAAAAACTGGGTATGTAAAGGGATATGATCAAAGTGTGAACTTGCCTGCAATGTTGATGAAGATGATTCACGCTCAAAACTCTTGATAGCTCTAGTCGTCACACTCCGTTCAATCTATCGTAAGCAAGCAATAGTAACCACACATAAGCAATCACTCAAAGATCGGAGAGAACGAAGAAGACACTTCGGAAAACCTCAAAACCAAGCACATAACCCTTGCAACATAAAACAATTTCTACCAGTACCAAAATTTTGTGAATTTGGCCTTCTCA
The DNA here is from genome assembly GCF_018294505.1 of Triticum aestivum. NCBI lineage: Eukaryota > Viridiplantae > Streptophyta > Magnoliopsida > Poales > Poaceae > Triticum > Triticum aestivum. The sequence continues at coordinate 448,955,170 of NC_057812.1, read as the reverse complement.
GAAAGTTTAGGACAAGAGCTTCGATTGGCAAAAAGAATCAACTAAATCGGAGTTATAAAACTCAAGTTATGATCAAACAAAGTTTGAATACAAAACTGTTTGAATTCAAATTTTAAAAATTTCAAAAACATGTTTGAGTTGGATTAATGGATAGAGAAGTTCGTAATGAAGAAGTGGGCGTCGGTTTCGTTGGATTTGGACTAACGAGTAAAAAGTAATGATCGATTGAAGAACAGGGACTAATCTGTAAAGAAAATCATCACATATAGGTCCCTGGCCGAAAATTAATAAGAATAGGAAAAATCTATCGAGCGAACGCTCGCTACAGAGATCTAAACGACGAACGTTCGTTGGATAATCTAGACTAAAAGAAAAACCGATCGGTTTTAAAAGAGAAAACCTAAATTAATAAAAAACGGAAAACCGAGCGGTTCGGCGGTTTTGTACCGATTCAGCAGCGGTTTACGGTGAAAAGCCGGCGGCGGAGCGGATCCGGCCAACGGCGAACTCCGGCGCGGGCGTCGGGGCGGCGGCGGCGTCCGGCGATGCGGCGAGCGGCGCGACGCGGAGACGAGCGCGCGGCGAGGCGGCGGAGGGGCGCGGCGCAGGCGGAGGAGAGGCAGCGGCGGCGGCGACAGAAGGCGGCGGGGTGAGATCCGGCAGCGGCGGCGGCGGTTTTCCGCGCGGGCGGCGGCTCGGCGGCGAGGTGCGAGGCGAGGGAGGAGGAGAGACGGGCCCCGAGGCGGCGCCTTTATGAGGAGGGGTGAGGAGGTGGCGTGGGGGAGGGGCAAGAGGAGGTCGGCGGCGGCACGGAGGCGGCGGCGATGTCGTGGCGGCTCGAGACTCCGTCCCGAGCTCGGGGACGAGCGGGGCGCGGTGACGGGCCGGTTGGGCCGTGGCCTGGCGACTGGGCCGGCCCGGTCCTAAGTTTTTTTTAAACATATACTCAGACAAATAAAAATAATAAAAGCAAAATAAATAAAATATTATATAGACATATGATATATCAAAATTTTCAGAAAAAGATTTTCTACTACATGAACATTTTTCTAGAGTCAAATAAAATTCATGCAAATTCAGATAAAACAAAGAGTGCTACTGGTCTATTAAAATCCAATAAAACCATTAAAAAATACCAAAATGATTTCAAATTAATTTTTTCTCCAATTTTCTAATGTAGGGAATCATGTTACCCTATTTTCCATATATTTTATTTTTGGAGAAAAATAATTTGAATAAACTCAAATAATTCCAAATTGAAAATAATTTCAAAAGGACTTTGAATTTGATCCTTGAAACTCCCAACTCATCTTTCATAATTTGAAGAAGTCATTTTATCTCCTCTCGTGAAAATCATTGAGTTGCTTAAAGTTTCTGAATTGGAAATATTTTCCAAATGAAATTCAAATATTTTCAACACCCCTTGTCATTTAAATAATGGAAGAAGTCATGTCATCTTCTCTCCAGGGTTTTGTGATGAAAAAGTTATTTGAATTCACGGAGAGCATAAATGCAAAAATGAAAGTTTGGGAAAGTCCTTTTATTCCCTCTCATTTAACTTTCAAAAAGTTTCGAATTTCACTCACTTTCAGTCAATCAATCAAGCAGTCAGTCAAATCTATCTATTTATTATAACATTCCAAAATTTAGAATTTTGGGATGTTACAGATGACATGCTAGCAGTGGCCTCTCCCACATAATACTTGCTATTGGTCTAGTAAAGTAGTCAATTGCTTAAGGGACAATTTCGCAACTCCTTCCACACTTTTCCACACTCGCTATATTTACTTTAGTTGCTTCTTTACCTTAACAGCCCCTAGTTTTATTTTCGTGCTATTTACTTTCTTGCAAGCCTTTCCGAAAACACCTACAAAGTACTTCTAGTTTCATACTTGTTCTAGGTAAAGCGAACGTCAAGCGTGTGTAGAGTTGTATCGGTGGTCGATAGAACTTGAGGGAATATTTGTTCTACCTTTAGCTCCTCGTTGGGTTCGACACTCTTACTTATCGAAAACTGTTGCGATCCCCTATACTTGTAGGTTATCAAGACCTTTTACTGGCGCCGTTGCCGGTGAGCAATAGCGTGGGGTGAATATTCTCGTGTGTGCTTGTTTGCTTTATCACTAAGTAATTTTTATTTGCTGTTCTTAGTTGTTCTCTATCTTTAGTTATGGATATGGAACACGAAATACCAAAGAAATTAGGTGTACTTGCTGCTCATGGAGATGGGGAACCTCCTAAAACCCTCGATGCTGGTTATGTGAAAGATATTATGTACTACTTAATAGTCCTGAGAAAACCCCATTCAATTATGTAATGGGAGTAATGTTGGATCAACGTGAATACTTTAGGGATTATCGCTTGACACAAACAGGGAAACTATTATGGGATCAAATTCATATATTGAAGTGGTATGCTAGACAACTGTGCGTGGAATATGATTATACTTGTTGCTCTAAGGTGAAGGCTCCACACCTTCCCTTTTCATGTGAATTTAATGATAATGAAACCTTGGCTTCTTATGCTAGAGGTATATATGATTACTATGATGTGGAACAAATAGAAGAATTTGTTGCTTTTATGGGTGCTTATGAAATTGAATCTATGTTTAAAGAGTTTGATGATATTGATGATGCTTGTTATAGATCTGAAAATTTAGCTATCCTCAAATATTGCTATGAGAATTATGAATACAATTATGAAATTAATGCACTTATTAAGAAAGTCTCCGCTGTCCAAGAAGAGACTAATATTCTGCAGGAATCTATGGAAGAAGAAGTTGATGACACTGTGAGCTCATTGGATGAAAAAGATGAGGAGGAGAGCGAAGAACAAAAGGAGGAAGAGCGGATTGATCACCCGTGCCCACCTTCTAACGAGAGTAACTCTTCAACTCATACATTGTTTAATTCCCCTTCGTGCTTACCGAAGGATGATTGCTATGATGACTGTTATGATCCCTATGATTCTTTTGAAATATCCCTTTTTGATGATGCTTGCTATGCTTGTGGCCAAGATGCCAATATGAATTATGCTTATGGAGATGAACTTGCTATAGTTCCTTATGTTAAACATGAAATTGTTGCTATTGCACCCACGCATGATAGTCCTATTATCTTTTTGAATTCTCCCGACTACACTATATCGGAGAAGTTTGCACTTATTAAGGATTATATTGATGGGTTGCCTTTTACAGTTGCACATGATGATTTTGATAGATATAATATGCATGTGCTTGCTGCTCCTACTTGCAATTATTATGAGAGATGAACTATATCTCCACCTCTCTATGTTTCCAATACGATAAAATTGCAAGAAACTGTTTATACTATGCATTGGCCTTTACTAGGTGTGCATGAATTGTTCTTTTATGACATGCCGATGCATAGGAAGAGAGTTAGACTTCGTTATTGCTTGATATATGTTGCTTTGTGCTCACTACTAAATTTCAAATCATTGTTAATTAAAATTGGCTTTGATATACCTTGGGATCCGGGTGGATTCACTACTTGAGCACTATATGCCTAGCTTAATGGCTTTAAAGAAAGCGCTGCCAGGGAGACAGCCCGGAAGTTTTAGAGAGTCATTTATTTCTTTTGAGTGCTTTCATATAGTTTAAAAACATAAAAAATAAAGAGGGGAACCCAAAAATTTTCAAAAAGGAAAGTGAAAGTGAGAAAGACAAGCACTGTTGAAGTGGGAGAGCTCCTTAAACTTTGTTCATGCTCACGGCAACTTTGTGAATCTTGATTACAGAAACTTTTCAACAAAAATAATTATCTCCTTGTATAATTCCATTGTATTATAAAAATAATGTGCCAAGGTTTGCCTTTAGGATGTTTACATTTGCTTGATGGTTTGTACGGTGCAGGACAGAAACTTTGGCTGTAGTGCGTGATTTTAAATTTTTAGCTGGAACGCCAAATGGTTCTGATTCTTCTTGAACTGTCTTCCTATACAAATTTTTTATTTTTCCTAATTTTTGTAGAATTTTTCAAGTATCATAAGTATGGTGAATGTTCAGATTATTACAGACTATTCTGTTTTAGACAGATTCTGTTTTTGATGCATAGTTTGCTTGTTTTGATGAAACTATCAATTTATATCAGTGGATTAAGCCATGAAAAAGTTATATTACAGTAGACACAATGCAAAAACAAAATATGAATTGGTTTGCAACAGTACCTAGAGTAGTGATTTGCTTTATTATACTAACGGATCTTACCGAGTTTTCTGTTGAAGTTTTGTGTGGATGAAGTGTTTGATGATTGAGAAGGCCTCGATGTGAGAAGAAGGAAGAGAGGCAAGAGCTCAAGCTTGGGGATGCCCGAGGCACCCCAAGTAAATATTCAAGGAGACTCAAGCGTCTAAGCTTGGGGATGCTGGGGAGGCATCCCCTCTTTCTTCAATAAATATCGGTATGTTTTCGGATTCGTTTCGTTCATGCGATATGTGCAAGTCTTGGAGCGTCTTTTGCATTTAGGTTTTTATTTTTATTTTTATGCACCATGCTGGTATGAGACAGTCCTTGGTTGATTTATAGAATGCTCATTGCACTTCACTTATATCTTTTGAGTATGGCTTTATAGAATGCTTCATGTGCTTCACTTATATCATTTGAAGTTTGGATTGCCTGTTTCTCTTCACTTAGACAACCGCCATTTGTAGAATGCTCTTTTGCTTCACTTATATTTGTTAGATCATGGGCATATCTTTTGTAGAAAGAATTAAACTCTCATGCTTCACTTATATCTATTTAGAGAGATGACAGGAACTGGTCATTCACATGGTTAGTCATAAAATCCTACATAAACTTGTAGATCGCTGAATTGATATGTTTGATTCCTTGCAATAGTTTCGCGATATAAAGATGGTGATATTAGAGTCATGCTAGTCGAGTAATTGTGAAATTGAGAAATACTTGTGTTGAGGTTTGCAAGTCCCGTAGCATGCACGTATGGTGAACCGTTATGTAACGAAGTCGGAGCATGAGGTGTTTATTGATTGTCTTCCTTATGAGTGGCGGTCGGGGACGAGCGATGGTCTTTTCCTACCAATCTATCCCCCTAGGAGCATGCACGTAGTACTTTGTTTTGATGACTAATAGATTTTTGCAATAAGTATGTGAGTTCTTTATGACTAATGTTGAGTCCATGGATTATACGCACTCTCACCCTTCCATCATTGCTAGCCTCTTCGGCACCGTGCATTGCCCTTTCTCACCTCGAGAGTTGGTGCAAACTTCGCCGGTGCATCCAAACCCCGTGATATGATACGCTCTGTCACACATAAGCCTCATTATATCTTCCTCAAAACAGCCACCATACCTACCTATCATGGCATTTCCATAGCCATTCCGAGATATATTGCCATGCAACTTCCATCATCATCATATACATGACTTGAGCATTTATTGTCATATTGCTTTGCATGATCGTAAGATAGCTAGCATGATGTTTTCATGGCTTGTCCGTTTTTTGATGTCATTGCTACGCTAGATCATTGCACATCCCGGTACACCGCCGGAAGCATTCATATAGAGTCATATCTTTGTTCTAGATATCGAGTTGTAATATTGAGTTGTAAGTAAATAAAAGTGTGATGATCATCATTATTAGAGCATTGCCCCAGTGAGGAAAGGATGATGGAGACTATGATTCCCCCATAGAGTCGGATGAGACTCCGTACTTTACAAAAAAAATAAAAGAGTCCAAAGAAGCCCAAATAAAAAAAAGAGGCCAAAGAAGCCCACCAAAAAAAAATAAAAAAATGAGAGAAAAAGAGAGAAGGGGCAATGTTACTATCCTTTTACCACACTTGTGCTTCAGAGTAGCACCATGTTCTTCATAGAGAGAGTATCCTATGCTTTCACTTTCATATACTAGTGGGAATTTTCATTATAGAACTTGTCTTGTATATTCCGATGATGGGCTTCCTCAAACGCCCGAGGTCTTCATGAGCAAGCAAGTTGGATGCACACCCACTTAGTTTCCAGTTTGAGCTTTCATACACTTATAGCTCTAGTGCATCTGTTGCATGGCAATCCCTACTCACTCACATTGATATCTATTGATGGGCATCTCCATAGCCCGTTGATACGCCTAGTTGATGTGAGACTATCTTCTCCTTTTTGTCTTCTCCACCATCATATTCTATTCCACCTATGGTGCTATGTCCATGGCTCACGCTCATGTATTGCGTGAAAGTTGAAAAGGTTTGAGAACGTCAAAAGTATGAAACAATTGCTTGGCTTGTCATCGGGGTTGTGCATGATGTGAATATTTTGTGTGGTGAAGATGGAGCATAGCCAGACTATATGATTTTGTAGGGATAACTTTCTTTGGCCATGTTATTTTAAAAAGACATGATTGCTTTATTAGTGGGCTTGAAGTATTACTGTCTTTATGTCAAAAGATAGATTATTGCTTTGAATCACTCGTGCCTTAATATTCATGCCATGATTAGACATATGATCAAGATTATGCTAGGTAGCATTCCACATCAAAAATTATCTTTTTTTATCATTTACCTACTCGAGGACGAGCAGGAATTAAGCTTGGGGATGCTGATACGTCTCCGTCGTATCTATAATTTTTGATTGTTCCATGCCAATATTAATCATCTTTCATATACTTTTTGGCAACTTTTTATATTATTTTTGGGACTAACATATTGATCCAGTGCCCAGTGTCAGTTCCTGTCTGTTGCATGTTTTTGGTTTCGCAGAATATCCATATCAAATGGAGTCCAAACGGGATAAAAACGGACAGAGCTTATTTTTGGAAAATATGGAAAATTCGGAAGGAAAATCAACGCGAACCAGTGCCCGAGGTGTTCACGAGGCAGGGGGCGCCCCCCCTAAGGCGCACCCCTACCCTCGTGAGCCCACCGTAAGGCAGTTGACGCTCTTCTTTTGCCGCAAGAAAGCTTATATTCAGAAAAAAATCACGGCGAAGGTTTCAGGCCAATCGGAGTTACGGATCTCCATATATATACGAAACGGTGAAACAGAGCCAGAAGAGAATGCAGAACCAGAGAGAAATAGAGATATAGATCCAATATCGGAGGGGCTCTCGCCCCTCCCATGCCATGGAGGCCAAGGACCAGAGGGGAAACCCTTCTCCCATCTAGGGAGGAGGTCAAGGAAGAAGAGGAAGAAGGGGGCCCCTCTCCCCCTCTCCTCCGGTGGCGCCAGAACGCTGTCGTGGCCATCATCATCATCACCGCGATCTTCACTGAACCTCCGCCATCTTCACCAACATCTCCATCACCTTCCCCCCTCTATCTACAGCGGTCCACTCTCCCGCAACCCGCTGTACCCTCTACTTGAACATGGTGCTTTATGCTTCATATTATTATCCAATGATGTGTTGCCATCCTATGATGTCTGAGTTGATTTTTGTTGTCCTATCGGTGGTTGATGAATTGCTATGATTGATTTAATTTGCTTGTGGTTATGTTGTTGTCCTTTGGTGCCCATCATATGAGCGCGCGCGTGGATCACACCATTGGGTTAGTTGTATGTTGATAGGACTATGTATTGGAGGGCAAGAGTGACAAAAGCTTCAACCTAGCATAGAAATTGATGCATACGAGATTGAAGGGGGACCAATATATCTTAATGCTATGGTTGGGTTTTACCTTAATGAACATTAGTAGTTGCGGATGCTTGCTAATAGTTCCAATCACAAGTGCATAGAATTCCAAGTAAGGGATGACATGCTAGTAGTGGCCTCTCCCACATAATACTTGCTATCGGTCTAGTAAAGTAGTCAATTGCTTAAGGGACAATTTCGCAACTCCTTCCACCACTTTTCCACACTCGCTATATTTACTTTAGTTGCTTCTTTACATTAACAACCCCTAGTTTTATTTTCGTGCTCTTTACTTTCATGCAAGCCTTTCCGAAGACACCTACAAAGTACTTCTAGTTTCATACTTGTTCTAGGTAAAGCGAACGTCAAGCGTGCGTAGAGTTGTATCGGTGGTCGATAGAACTTGAGGGAATATTTGTTCTACCTTTAACTCCTCGTTGGGTTTGACACTCTTACTTATCGAAAACTGTTGTGATCCCCTATACTTGTGGGTTATCACCTATTAACCGAAAGCCCAGTGCAAATTCCTATTTTTTTTGCCTATTTCCATGTTTCGTAGAAAAGGAATATCAAACGGAATCCAAACGGAATGAAACCTTCTCGAGGATCTTTTTTGGCACAAACGTGATCCAGGAGACTTGGAATGGACGTCAAGGAAGCAACGAGGGAGCCACGAGGTAGGAGGGCGCGCCGCCCACCCTCGTGGGCCCCTCGCAGCTCCAGCGACCTACTACTTTCGCCTATATACACTCTTATACCATAAAACCTTTGGGGAGAGCAACAAAACACCTTTTCCACCGCCGCAACCTTCTGTACCCGTGAGATCCCATCTTGGGGCCTTTTCCGGCGCTCCGTCAGAGGGGGATTTGATCACGGAGGGCTTCTACATCAACACCATAGCCTCTCCGACGATGTGTGAGTAGTTTACCATAGACCTTCGGGTCCATAGTTATTAGCTAGATGGATTCTTCTCTCTCTTTGGATCTCAATACAAAGTTTTCCTCGATCTTCTTGGAGATCTATTCGATGTAACTCTTTTTGCGGTGTGTTTGCTGAGATCCGATGAATTGTGGGTTTATGATTTGATTATATATGAATATTATTTGATTCTTCTCTGAATTCTTATATGCATGATTTGATATCTTTGCAAGTCTCTTCGAATTATCGGTTTAGTTTGGCCTACTAGATTGATCTTTCTTGCAATGGGAGAAGTGCTTAGCTTTGGGTTCAATCTTGCGGTGTCCTTTCCTAGTGACGGTAGGGGCAGCAAGGCACATATTGTATTGTTGCCATCGAGGATAAAAAGATGGGGTTTATATCATATTGCTTGAGTTTATCCCTCTATATCATGTCATCTTTCCTAAAGCGTTACTCCGTTCTTATGAACTTAATACTCTAGATGCATGCTGGATAGAGGTCGATCTGTGGAGTAATAGTAGTAGATGCTGAATCGTTTCGGTCTACTTGTCATGGACGTGATGCCTATATTCATGATCATTGCCTTAGATATCATCATAATTATGCGCTTTTCTATCAATTGCTCGACATTAATTTGTTCACCCACCGTAATACTTGCTATCTTGAGAGAAGCCACTAGTGAAATCTATGGCCCCGGGGTCTACTTTATATCTAAGTTTCGAATCTACAATTCTAGTTTACTATTTATTTTGCAATTTTTATTTTCCAATTTATACAACAAAAATACCAAAAATATTTATCTTATTATCTTTATTAGATCTCACTTTCGTAAGTGACCGTGAAGGGATTGACAACCCCTTTATCGCGTTGGTTGCGAGGTTCTTGTTTGTTTGTGCAGGTACTAGGCGACTGGCGTGTAGTCTCCTACTGGATTCATACCTTGGTTCTCAAAAACCGAGGGAAATACTTACGCTACTTTGCTGCATCACCCTTTCCTCTTCAAGGGAAAACCAACGCATGCTCAAGAGGTAGCAGCAGACAGTTTGAATGGATTAACAGTATGCCCTGTATCTCACATGCAACTAAAATCTTGACCATATTTGATGCAGCCACCATCACAAATGTTTTGCACCTTTTTTGACGGTTTTCATACACCACCGTTTGCGATTATTGCATCGCACACAGTTTCTCGAAGGGTCTCTGATCATAGTGTCGCGTTAGCAGTCTCCTAAAGTAGTGATATCTCATTAAACTAGTTTCCTTGTCATCCATGAGAAAGAACCCTCAGTATGGCAGATTCGCCAACCGAGCGGAGCTGGGTCGACCACGAGCAGCGTCGAGAAAGTCGTTGGTGATAGGCGGCGGTAAGAGGAAGTGGCAAAATGCGGTGGGCTTTGCCGACAGCCTAGCGGCGGCGCAGGCGTGGAGCTAAGTGTTTACCGCCGCGGTAGGCGGTGCCATGGCAGAGACGCGGAGGAGCTTGTGCAGGTGTGAATGGAGAACGTACCGGAGGGGCCGAGGGGGTGGCGGGCGGGGTGAGGGTTTTTGTGACGTGGGGATGGTGAGTGTTTTCTTTTTTCTTTTTTGAATTAGGTGGTGAGGGTTTTCTGTCCCACAAAGAATTTTGGGGGCGACGGTTTGCTAGAGTGAACCGTGTGTGGTTGACGCAGCAGGAAAAATGAAAGTCATTGCACACGATTCCAATTTTGGGAACTGTGTGTGTTTTACGTACTACCTCTTTCCTGGTTTATTGGTCCCTGTTGTAATTTTTACCAAAATTTGGCGAAATATTTAACATACTCAGACATAGATAATAAGCATACACGTAGATAAACATAGTTCAACCATAAGTAGTACATAGTTCAATGGTATTAAGCATACTCAAGCGTACATATATAGTTCCATCCATCCCACATCTCATCTCACAGGCCGGCACGATCCTGAAGCTTCTCCAGGTACTTGGCGTACGCGTCATGCGCCATCCTGCGAGAATACTTCTGCTTGAAGGAGCCAATGGCCCGTCCTTTGCATGCGCTAGAACACTTAGATATGCGTCATGAAGCTTCTGGTTGCAAAATGGGCATCCATAGCCGCCGTTCCAGGTCCTAATACGCCTGTTATGCATTCCGGCATAAAGCTCCCTCAGGATTTGCCTGTTGTACCTCCTCTGGACATCTTCATCCTCGCTGTCCACATCGTCAGACAGCACCTATACGAATAGTCAAACAAATTTGGCGTCAAATCAATGATTACATGTCGTGAAGTAGGATTAGGAATTTATGGCTATTTATTTATACATATCCAGAGATTATGGTTCGATTTTTAAGCGTGGTCGTCTATGTACAGACCAATCTTGAAGAAAATAATGGCACAAACATATGTAGGTCATTGAAAATCAATTGTCAAGCCCTGGCTAGGAATTATTAGCTCGAACACTAACCCTAGTCAGATTACTAGCAGAAATCATTTGCACAGATGAAACAACTAATCACTTATCACCTGTACCATTCAAACAATCAATACACTACATGGATCTAACAAAACTTACTCGGATTTCATGGATTGGGAGAACATAACCATAGGATTTATATCACAAAAAGGGGGAGGCAGGAGTAACCAGAGAAACCCTATGATATATTTGACACATAAATGGATACAGATGACTAACTAGCTGTCCGTCGTCGTCGGAGTCGTCGCCGGAGTGGTCGTCGGAGTCGTTGCCGGAGTGGTTGTCGGAGTCAGTGTGGAACTCCGCCTACGGCTGTGGAAGCTCGACGCCGTCGACGACGTCGGGGTGCAGCGTTAACTCGCCGGCGGTGACGGAAACCTCTGTCTCCATCTCCACGCCGTGCTCCGGTGCTTTAGCAGCCCTGACGTCGCCACTCCCTTCGATGAGGCGCTTTAATGGCATCCTCATACACTGACGGCTTTGAGGACTGAGAGCGGCGTCGAGGATGCAAGTGGAGAAAGAGGATTGTGTGTGCATAGAGAGGATGGGGAGGCGGGCAGCAGTCAAACCGATGGCTCGCCTCCCGGTGAGCCTGCGCACCGGACTGCTGGCATGCCTACCAAAGTTTCACACAGCTACTCGCATGCCTCCCGATGACACTTCGCAGCAAGCATTCCTCCGTCAATTCACACACCTACACGCATGCCTCCCCGTCTGCCTATGCGGCGGACACGTCCCGTCAACTCACGCCTGCTCGCACGCCACACGGGTCGTGCGGCGGCACATATATTATTTTTCTATTTGGATGATTAATGTTGCTGCTTTATTGCTTAACCGAAGCATGGCATGTATCCATTGTTGGTCTAGCACTCACGGTTCGAATAAATAACCCGTTTGGGATATTGGTTCCCAATTATTAATAATCTCCCGTTTGTAATTAGATAAAGATTACATCAAAACTGGTCTCAAATTTGACCCAAAAAAGCACAATGCCACTTTGTATTGGTGTCCATATGACAACACGATAAGTTTCATGAACTTTCAATAAGTTTTGGATGTACTAGAATTTAAAAATCAAGATTCTCAATGTTTGAAATTTGTTGCATGGAGAGTAAACATGCACCCAGTGAGACACATGTGTTTTTGCAATCCATTTAGGTGCACTGTCACGTGTGCATGTAGCTCAAATTTGATTTTTGCACATTATACCCGTAGAAAAGCAATCAATCAATGTACTAAAATGTCTTAATGATCTCTGTGATTATTTTGAAATTAAAATGTCCCTCATTTGTTAACATGTATGTTCACAGAGGGATAATTAATTTAACATGCATCGTAGTTGCGGTAGATTCGCGGTGTGTGTGTGGGTGTGTGCGTTTGGGGGTGGCGGGTGGCTCGCAGTACACTACGAGTTGTGAGCCACCATGTGGGTTGGCCGTTTTGTTAGGCAGGCCAGTGCCACATCAGAGTCGTGAACTCGTTATTTAAAACATTACACAACCCTGTCATACATAAATGTTTTGGCCACATGCAGTTGATGGTTGTCCTACACGACACTCGATACTCGCGTGTGATGCTTTTTGTGGGCCCGCGAGGTCGTCGTTCATCACTTTGACGAACAGCCGGCAGTGAGGTTAATTTGACCAGGAAGGTAGAATATTTTTTGTTTGTGTTATGGTGGTATATAGTACGCGTCGAAGAGGTGGGAGGGGACTAGCATATATACTATATGTACGCGTCTGTGAACAATTACACCTCACTCAGTGTCGGGACTTTTTGGTTGCCGAGGCACGTGGCACATCAAAATTGTGAAATTGGTTATTCAAACATCACACAACACCTTTTTGGGCCACATGCATATCCTAGCTAGGACACTCATGTGTGATGCTTCCATCTGTGGGCCCACGAGGCCATCGTCGATGCATGCATGCATCACTTTGACATACATCAGGAGAGGTTAATTAATTTCACCATCGATGGGGATTCTTTGGGGTTACATATATTACGACATGAGCGTATAGTATGTGGTGAAGAGGGGGGAAGGGGACCATCATATGTAATACGCTTGATATGAACCTCGCTCTGTGTGGGTGCATGGTTTACAGTTTTTGAGGCATGTGGCACATCAAAGTTGTGCATTTTGGGTATTCAACACACACACACACACACACACACACACACACACACACACACACACACACATATATATATATATATATATATATATATGGCCCACATGCAAAGCGGTGGTGGTTGTCCTCTCGCACCCACTTAAGCGGTTATCAGCGATATCGATGCTTTCCATTTGTGGGCCCGCTTGGTCCATCACTACTTTTTGCCTGGCAACAAGAGGGGTTAATTTGACTTAGGAGGGGATTATTATTTTTGCTCTGGGATGACATGCATGATACAGCTTGAGCACATACACATGCATGTGTACGCATGAATCCCTCCCATCTAGTCAAAGAGGCTAGTACAACGACACATCATGAACCGATCTCGCTCTGTGCGGGGAGATAGTGTATGATTTTTGACACGCGTGCCACATCAATGTTGTGTATTCAAACATGCATGCACGCATCACCTCCATACATATGCATGTAGTGGTTGCCTTCGAACGGTACACTCCCTCGCGTGGTTATCGACGACAAACCTATATATTCGTGGGCCCGCGTGGGCATCCATGATCACCTGACCAACAACAAGATAAGTTACCATGGCGGCTTCATTTGGTTTGTGTTATCGTAGTATATGTCATGGTGAGATTCAGACCTAATGTCACAGCCCTAGAATATCTGAGTGTATTAGTTGCATTAGTGAGCATGCATCATGTTAAATTCAAGAAATTGAATTGAAGAATATTCAAAGCCTCAGAAATTACTTTAAAAAGGGAAAGAACCCTTAAAATTGCATTCAATGAAACCAAAATGGCCTTCATTAATGTTTGATAATTTCGGAAAGGGTTTGGGTCCAAACAAAAATTAGTGAACATTTTTAAGGAATCATTTTGGCATTGAATTTAAATCACTATGGTATTTGAATTTGAATATATATTCATATTATAAGGAATATATTTTCAAATGCTTTGTTATATTTTATGTACATTTGGAGAAGTTCTTTGAGTGACATAAAATATTCAGAGAAGTGTTTGGCATTGTTTGAATTTGCTTGAATTCAAAACAGTGGCAAAAGTTTAAATAAAAGAAAACAAACAGAATGAAATAGACACAACCTCCTGCTACTTACCTGGCGCAGCCCACCTGGCGGCCCCGCTGGCTAGCCCAGCCCAGCTCCCCGCCTGTCACATTCCTCCTCGCGCGAGTAGGCGAAGGCGCGTGCCCGGCACGTGCAGCCACACGCCGAGCCACCTCCTGCCTGGCTACTTGCTCCCCCGACGCTCTGGACGCCTCCCACGTGGCCACGCACCTCTCTGCTTCTCTCTCCCCCTCCGTGCTCATTTTCCCCTCCCCTGGCTCTCTCCTCTGAACTCACCCGAGCGCTATCGTTGTCGTCGCTCGTCGTAGCCACGGCCACCATCCACCTCTCGCCTCGCCGACGCGTCCACGAGCTCTGCCTAGACTCCCTCGACGTCCTCGAAGAGCCAAGAAACCGGGGGCACACCATATCGTCATCACCGCCGTCGTCTTCATCGTCGGCCGCCCGAGATCGCCATCGTCGTTTCGTCGCCGCCTCTGCCTCCCCGAGCCCATGGAGCTGCTCCTCGACCTCACCGTGAGCCCCTGCCCCAAACCCCTCTTCCTCCCCTCGCATTTGTGCACTCTAGCCCCATCCGCCGCCGCACCTAAGAGCTTCTGCCACCGGCCATGTCGCCACCGCCGCGCTAGTCACTGGAGCTCACTTCCGAGCACTCCATCATGCTCAGCACGCTCCCAGTAGCAGATATCACGCCACCGCACCCTCCTCGTGCACCACAACGCGATCCTGTGTGCAACCGAACTCCGTCTGCCGCTGCGAGCTTGTTTCCAACTTGCTCCGGTCAACCCACGGCCTCCCACCTGCTCCCCTGGATGCGGGCGAGCACGGGCTATGCCCCGGTGGTCTCCGCACGTCCATCCGCCGCCTCTAGCGCAGGTCCGGTGAGTTCCCGCCGTGCTTTTGGTCGCCGTCGGCCGAACTCCAGCGACAGCTGACGTGGCACCATCATTAGTACTAATCACCGCCAGCTAACCACTTAACAGACGTTGACAAAGGGCCCCACAGTTGGTCAAAGTGCGGGTCAACGCGGGTTTAGCACGTGTGTCACTGACCAATGGACCCCATTGGTCAGGTTTGACCCTGGTCAGCTCGGTTGACCTACTGACGTGGTATTGACACACTGCTGACATCATAATTACATTTGCTGGGATTTTCTTATTTAGGAATTAATCTAAAAATTCCAGAAAATGTTTAAAACTTCTAAAAATCATAGAAATTAAACCGTAACTCCAAATGAAATAAATCATATAAGAAACATTATCAGAAAAATATGAAGAACCTGTTTATGGAAGTTTCATGCATGTTTGAACAAGTTAACCTCACTGAATAAGATAACTCATGATTAGGACAATTTATGAACCTGCATTTGCAGTTGGAGTTTAACCTTGTTTGAATTCCACTTCAATTAACTTGGCATACTACTGCATTAGGTTAATTCAATTCCTTAACATGACATGCCATTCATTTGATTGTGCATTGTAGTGAATGTTGTTCCTTTTTGTGTTTTCTGGTGGTTGTTCCCCCTCGGTAGATGTATGTTCCGACGATGTGATTAATGACACTGATGAAGACATAATGCTATCTTCAGAAGTGCCAGGCAAGCAAAAACCCTTGTTCATTCCGACACAATCCCACTCTCTCGCTCCTGCACAATTTTTTTCCATTAGGACAACAATGATTCATCTGTTACATGTTGCGGTAGTTGAACCCCTTTCCCTCTGCATGACCTATCATTGCCACAGTAAATAGATGAAACCCACTAGCATGAGTAGGAGTTGTTTGAGCCCTAGTGTGCCTACTCATTCATGCTTGTCTGTCATGACTGCTACTGCTTAGAGTTGAGTCAGGTCTGGTTCACCGGGGATGAATTGGAATGGTGATGAACATGTCCTACTATGTGTGAGCTAAGTGTGTGAACACGATTTGGTAAAGGTAGCGATGAGAGGCCATATTGGAGTACATGGTGGGTTGTCTCATTGAAACCGTCCTCAGGAACCGAGTTCTGTGTTTGTGATCCATGAACAGTTACTACCATGCTTTGGGCCCGGAACCAATGGACCCTCTCGACTTATTAACCACCCCTGTCCTTTGTCCGGGAGTTGCAAGTAGTTTCTAGTGTTTGTAGTATGTTGGAGGCCGTGCGCATCGCTGACCCAAGGGGTGGGCTGTGATGCGGTAGGCACGTGGCACGGTGTACCGGGACGCCTGTTTGGTGCCTCGGGAACCATGCACACATCGTTCAGGGTTGTATGTGGAAACCTCGGCCGGACTCCCTGTGGATGGAACCTGAATAGGCGATAAACCTGTACTAGGGACTTGTGTGGTTAGTCAGGTCGTGGCCGACACCCTCGCTGGGCTTCTGCTTGATGGTTGACGAGTACATGTCGTGTAAACGGCGATAAGTGGTGAGAGCATGTGTGAATAAGTACACCCCTATAGGGTTAACATCATCTATTCGAATAGCCGTGTCCGCGGTAAAGGACTTCTGGGTTGCCTGTGCAGTTCATAGATAAGTGAAAGTGGATACTCTAAAATGTGCAAGATCAGCGTGAGCGCTATGGATGGCCTTCTCGTAGGGAGACGGGAGAGGATCATAGTGGTGTATTGATATGGTGAATATGTGGACTCGTGTGCACCACCTCAAAGGAGTTACTTACAATCGTAGTGTAGGATAGCCACTAAGTCAAAGCTGGCTTGCTGCAGTTAAACTCCGCCACCCCTTTGTTGATATTGGTGCATATGTGGCTAGTTCTGATGTAAGTCTTGTTGGGTACATTTGTACTCACGTTTGCTTAATTTATGTTTTTGCAGAGAGACTTTAGTCTCACTAGTAGGTCCCCGTGGACTTTGACGTTTAGCTTGTTACCTCAGCTACGATCTTGTGCCCTCGGTAGGGTCTTGTAAATAGTCAGGCTTCTCAGCCTTTTCATTTATAGTTGTCTGTACTCAGACAAGTTAAGCTTCCGCATGTGCTTTTTGCTTGTATGACTTGAATGCTGGGTCATCAGACCCATGTTTGTAATATCTGGCTCCTCGGAGCCTAATGAATAAATACTTTGAGTCGTAGAGTTTTGGTGTGATGCCATGTTGTATTTGCAGCTTGCTACTGCTCCGGAACACTTAGGCTAGCCGGCATGTGTCCTTCTTCGTTCTTGTGTCTTTCCCTTCGGGGAAATGTCACGCGTTGTTCGTTTAAGTCCTTATAGCTTGCTATGACTTGGGTTCATACGTTGATGACCGACACATTCGTTGCTGGGTCATGTATGCCTGTCCCTGTAAGTTAGTGCCACTTTGGATTCATGACTAGTCATGTCGGCCTGGGTTCTTTGTCATATGGATGCTAGCGACACTATCATATACGTGAGCCAAAAGGCGCAAATGGTCCCGGTCCAGGTAAGGTGGCACCCATGGGAATACCGTGCGTGAGGCCGCAAAGTGATATGATGTGTTACATGCTAGATCGGTGTGACTTAGGATCGGGGTCCTGACAGCTTTGGTATCAGAGCCTGACTGCCTATAGGATTACCAAGCCAAACTTGTCGAAGTTGAGTCTAGAAATGCTTTAGTTATATAAGGGAATTGATTGTGGAAGGGAACGTACGGCTCTTTTTACTCCTTTACCTTATGCCCTCTGATCTGAGTCACCATATTCTCTTCTACGGGGGTTAAGAACTAGGCTTCTCATCTTTATTTTAGGATCACGTGTTACTAATCCGTAGACTTATAGGTTTGATGGTTTCAAGCCTCAGTTCAGTTCTAGTACTCCCGTATGTTGACCATTGATCTCGTAACCTTGATATTGTGATGTTGAGTGGTTATGGCACCATTTTTGCAAGATGTCTCAAATCCTTTTCAAGCATTTACAACCATTATGCTGTCCGAGTCATCCCAGGTTACTAAATAGTCTGATGCATTTGCAAATCCCTTCTTTCCGTTCTCGATGTTCCTTTGGGCCAGATTAACCACACTAATCATCGAGTTGAGGTACTTCGTTGCCTCGATGTATATGTTGAAGCCATTATTTTGACCATAGG
This sequence comes from Triticum aestivum, assembly GCF_018294505.1. Classification (NCBI taxonomy): domain Eukaryota; kingdom Viridiplantae; phylum Streptophyta; class Magnoliopsida; order Poales; family Poaceae; genus Triticum; species Triticum aestivum. The sequence goes on along the minus strand of NC_057812.1, from coordinate 448,936,958 downwards.
CGTCTTAGGTAACCACTCAGTAATCTAGAAATGCTTTGTATCCCTAGTGTGATGATTCTGGCCATTATTCTCGAAAGCATCCCGTGATGCCATTTAGTTAGTAGACATTCTATTTCTGGGTTCTTGAACCCGAGATTCACTCTACTTACCTCACGTTGATAGTGTTTTCTAGTTCCTTTAGGATATTAGTAACCTTTGTGATAGTCTTTGAGGTCCGTAGTATATCATTCTTCCAATTCCATAAACCATTATGCGAGAAGATCTTTGAACCAATGATAAAAACAAGAGTGCTCTTGATGAGTTCTCCATTCTATATTGTGACTCTGCCAGATCAACCTTTATGCATGGGTTATCAAGAAGAAATATGTTGAGCTTGTTCTGCATACTAATCTATGCACCCACAACTCAGAAAACCATATGTTCCTTTGAGTTGTCCCTCTTTAGTTGTATTGTGACCTCCGTCTATCAATTGATAGTCAGGAGTAGTTGTGCATTCATGTTCATCGATGCCTATTATTTTTATGGTCCGTCGGTCCATTCTATTCCAGAATGACTAGGAGAAACAAACTCCAATACAATCCATTTCTAGGATTGGGTCAAAGTAGTTGTATTCCACTGATCAAATGCCAAACCAGCTTTTGTTTTGCTCTACCTGGGAGTATTACCCTATTTATGTAAAGAATATCATAGGAATTGCACCATCTCTTATGAATTCTTGATGCAGTGATACTTCTCACCATCATCATTCATTCCTCGGTCCTCATGTTGTTGTAACCAGAATGCCGACAAGTGAATTGTGATGTGTGAAATCAATACTCCGAGCAACTCGTTGCTTGGTAGTAAATGGACAATATTCTCATTCTTAGCATGTTGGTTATTGAATCATCATTCTAATATAGATTGTGCTACCTAGTCCTTATTTCTGGTGCACTCTTCGATGAATGAGTTAGGATTATTCAATCCCTTGCTTATTTGATCATATCGTCTTGCTCTGAAAAGCGAGATTGTTCCTGAGCTTAATAACATATCGGTGGTTCGTGATTTTCTGAATATCCTCTCGGAAGTATCACCAGGTTGTCCCCTGACAGTTATGTTCAACTTGCGATCAAGTTGGTTTTCTTATAAACCACCCCTCTCCAAGAATCTGTGTTGGATACCCCTGAGCTAGTTGGTTAAGCTAAAACAACTTGGAGAGTTGGAAGATAAAAGCTTTGCCTGACCTCGCTCATTCCAAAGGGATATTTTGTGTATCTGTGTTGAAGAAAGATGATATCTTCATTGATTGGTCCTCGTGATCAATTGATGGACCTATTGTCCTACCCAGATCTTCGATTTGCATATGGGTTGTCGTCAAATCAAATCAGAACCAACGATGTTCATAATGTTGTCTTACTCGCGGTTGTCCCTCGAGCATACACCATTATATATTTTGGTCTGACCAATACTATCACATTGTTCACATAATGGTGGAAGTCCAGTGATATGGAAATTCTGATGAGTTGCTGTTGAGCCCATCAGCAGCATTTTGTCCCCACCATGATTCATGTTGAACATCAAGCTAGTGTTGGAAACTTTTGTAAGCATTATCTTTGTGTTCCGTTCATGAAGCCTATGTTTGGATGAAAGAAGTGACTTCCTCTAACTCGCGTGCATTTGGTGCAAGTTGCCACCGTGAATTTGAGAAAGCTTGTTTTGCTTCCCCTAGAATCATTCCAAGTCAGTCATGCATATGTGCGAAGTATTCTGTGGTCTGGAGACTTGCAACCTTCATTCTATGTGTATTCTTAGCACACCAAGCCACTGATTGACTTGTTCAAGGAAAAGAAGTCTATGCTTGGGATCTAATCCATGGACTTGCGTAAAGATTTCGAAATCGTCGACGATGGTTCCCCACCTGAACTCGGTAGTGTTTTGTTGTAAGACTATTATGTGGTCATGCTTGTCTTGGGCAGCTTGTTCACATGTGTGTAGCAGAACCAACTCATGTTTTGGAGCTTGCTGCCATAGTCCATTTCCCGAGAATCTCGCAACGTTTGTGTTGCAACTCTTATTTTCAGACATGTTAAGTCTGAAGTATCCTGTTACTAACTAGATTTGAATCTCGGGCAGATATGATGGTTGGAACATTCCCAACATTTGCACTTTGTTCCCAGCTTGCACCGCCATTGTGCCAATTTCCCATGGGTCGCCCTTCTCAGTAATTGTTGTTTGGGATCATCTTCAAAAGTGGTCCTACCATGGGTCCCATCCATTTCCGACAATAAGCAAAATCATCCATTGTGTTGTCTTCAACAAGGTAGTCCACATCATCTATTCTAGTCTGAGTATGCCATCCTTTTGGACTTCTTCAAACGATCGATTGTGAATTGCCTTAGCTTGGTATAGAGAGTTTCTGTGATCTATGTATCAAAAGTAATACTTTTTTCCACTTAAGGGGATAATTCTACAAGTCACCTTCCCTAAGGTGTCACGTTATGGAATCATGGCAATTATCTCCTTGCTACTTTGAAACCATGCACCATCTTACTCAAGTGTGGAATCATTGCCTACCAACTTGAACCTTCGTCATCTAGTTGTCCATCACCCCCGACGTGTGTTATGTGTCTCAGCTCAAGAGATATTATTATGTCTCATTCCATGAGTTGATCTTGAGTTGCTCGATCTTGAGAAGATCGATTCCTATAGAGTTTCTTCCGTCGTCACTGTGTTGGACAAAGATCTCGAAAGCAAGGATGTCAAGATCAATATGATGCAAGCAATCAACATTCTGGTGAAGTGTAATCTGGATCGTGAAGATTGTGTTGTCCTTGTGATCCCTCTGTCTTCTTACCTCATGTCTTGAATCTCGGGACGAGATTCTTGTTTAGTGGGGGTGAGTTGTCACAGCCCTAGAATATCTGAGTGTATTAGTTGCATTAGTGAGCATGCATCATGTTAAATTCAAGAAATTGAATTGAGGAATATTCGAAGCTTCGAAAATTACTTTTAAAAAAGGGCAAGAACCCTTAAAATTGCATTCAATGAAACCAAAATGGCCTTCATTAATGTTTGATAATTTTGGAAAGGGTTAGGGTCCAAACCAAAATTAGTGAACATTTTTAAGGAATCATTTTGGCATTGAATTTAAATCACTATGGTATTTGAATTTGAATATATATTCATATTATAAGGAATATATTTTCAAATGCTTTGTTATATTTTATGTACATTTGGAGAAGTTCTTTGAGTGACATAAAATATTCAGAGAAGTGTTTGGCATTGTCTGAATTTGCTTGAATTCAAAACAGTGGCAAAAGTTTAAATAAAAGAAAACAAACAAAATGAAATAGACACTACCTCCTGCTACTTACCTGGCGCAGCCCACCTGGCGGCCCACCTGGCTCGCCCAGCCCAGCTCCCCACCCGTCGCCTTCCTCCTCGCGCGAGTAGGCGAAGGCGCATGCCCAGCGCGCGCAGCCACACGCCGAGCCACCTCCTGCCAGGCTGCCTGCGCCCCCGACGCTCTGGACGCCTCCCATGAGGCCACACACCTCTCTGATTCTCTCTCCCCCTTCGTGCTCATTTTCCCCTCCCCTGGCTCTCTCCCCTGAGCTCACCCGAGCGCTGCCGTCGTCGTCGCTCGCTGTAGCCACGGCCACCGTCCACCTCTCGCCTCGCCGACGCGTCCACGAGCTCCGCCTAGACTCCCTCGACGTCCTCGAAGAGCCAAGAAACCCGGGGCACACCGTATCGTCGTCACCATCCTCGTCTTCATCGTCGGCCGCCCGAGATCGCCATCGCCATTTCGTCACCGTCTCCGCCTCCCCGAGCCCACGGAATTGCTCCTCGACCTCACAGTGAGCCCCTGCTCCAAACCCCTCTTCCTCCCCTCGTGTTTGTGCACTCTAGCCCCATTCCCCGCCGCTCCCGAGAGCTTCTGCCACTGGCCATGTCGCCGCCACCGCGCTAGTCACTAGAGCTCGTTTTCGAGCACTCCATCATGCTCAGCACGCTCAGTAGCAGATATCACGCCACCGCCACCCTCCCCGTTCACCACAACGCGATCCCGCGCGCAACCGAACTCTGGCCGCCGCCGCGAGCTTGTTTCTGACAAGCTCCGGTCAACCCACGACCTCCCACCTGCTCCCCTGGATGCGGGCGAGCACGGGCTACGCCCCGGTGGTCTTCGTACGTCCATCCGCCGCCTCTAGCGCAGGTCCGGCGAGTTCCCGCCACGCTTTTGGTTGTCGCCGGCCGAACTCCGGCGACAGCCGACGTGGCACCATCATTAGTACTAATGACCAACAGTTAACCACTTAACACACACTGATAGAGGGCCCCATAGTTGGTCAAAGTGTGGATCAATGCGAGTTTATCACATGTGTCACTGACAAGTGGACCCCATTGGTCAGGTTTGACCCTGGTCAACTCGGTTGACCTGCTGACGCGGTAGTGACACACTGCCAACGTCATAATTACATTGGCTGGGTTTTCTTATTTAGGAATAAATCTAAAAATTCTAGAAAATGTTTAAAACTTCTAAAAATCATAGAAATTAAACCGTAACTCCAAATGAAATAAATCATATATGAAACATTATCATAAAAATATGAAGAACCTATTTATGGCACTTTCATGCATGTTTGAACAAGTTTACCTCACTGAATAAGAAAAATCATGATTAGGACAATTTATGATCTAGCATTTGGAGTTGGAGTTTAACCTTGTTTGAATTCCACTTCAATTAACTTGGCTTACTACTGCATTAGGTCAATTCAATTCCTTAACATGACATGTCATTCATTTGATTGTGCATTGTAGTGAATGTTGTTCCTTTTTGTGTTTGCCGGTGGTTGTTCCCCCCTCAGTAGACGTATGTTCCGACAATGTGATCGATGAGGCTGATGAATACACAATGCTATCTTCAGAAGTGCCAGGCAAGCAAAAACCCCTTGTTCATTCCGATACAATCCTACTCTCTCGCTCCTGCTCACTTTTATTGCATTAGGACAACAACGATTCATCTGTTACATGCTGCGGTAGTTAAACCCCTTTTCCTCTGCATGACATGTCATTGCCACAGTAAATAGATGAAACCCACTAGCATGAGTAGGAGTTGTTTGAGCCCTGGTGTGCCTACTCATTCATGCTTGTTTGTCATGACTGCTACTTCTTAGAGTTGAGTCATGTCTGATTCATCAAGGATGAATTGGAATGGTGATGAACATGTCCTACTGTGTGTGAGCTAAGTGTGTGAACACGATTTGGTAAAGGTAGCGATGAGAGGCCATGTTGGAGTACATGGTGGGTTGTCTCATTGAAACCGTCCTCAGGAACCGAGTTCTATGTCTGTGATCCATGAACAGCTACTACCACGCGTTGGGCCATAACCAATGGACCCTCTCGACTTAAACCGCCCTTGTCCTCTGTCCGGGAGTTGCAAGTAGTTTCTGGTGTTTGTAGTATGCTGGAGGCCGCGCGCATCACTGACCCGAGGGGTGGGCTGTGATTCAGTAGGAGCGTGGCATGGTGTACCGGTATGCCCGTTTGGTGCCTCGGGAACCCTGCACACATTGTTTGGGGCCGTATGTGGAAACCTCGGCCGAACTCCCTGCGTATGGAACCTGAATAGGTGATAAACCTGGACTAGGGACTTGTGTGGTTAGTCAGGTCGTGGCCGACACCCTCGCCGGGCTTCCGCTTGAAGGTTGCCAAGTACATGTCGTGTAAACGACAATAAGTGGTGAGAGCATGTGTGAAGAAGTACACACCTGCAGGGTTAACATCATCTATTTGAATAGTCATGTCCACGGTAAAGGACCTCTGGGTTGCCTGTGTAGTTCATAGACAAGTGCAAGTGGATACTCTAAAATGCGCAAGATAAGCGTGAGTGCTATGGATGACCTTCTCGTAGGGAGATGGGAGCCGATCCATAGTGGTGTATTGATATGGTGAATATGTGGACTTGTGTGTGCCACCTCAAAAGAGTTACTTGCAATCGTAGTACAGGATAGCCATTGAGTCAAAGCTGGCTTGCTGCAGTTAAACTCCACCACCCCATTGTTGATACTGATGCATATGTAGCTAGTTCTGATGTAAGTCTTATTGGGTACATTTGTACTCACGTTTGCTTAATTTATATTTTTGCAGAGAGACTTCAATCTCACTAGTAGGTCCGCGTGGACTTCGACATTTAGCTTGTTACTTCAGCTACGATCTTGTGCCCTCGGCAGGGTCTTGTAAATAGTCGGGTTTCTCAGCCTTTTCATTTCTAGTTGTTTGTACTCAGACAAGTTAAGCTTCTGCATGTGCTTTTTGCTTGTATGAGTTGAATGTTGGGTCATCAGACCCATGTTTGTAATATCTGGCTCCCCGGATCCTAATGAATAAATACTTTGAGTCGTAGAGTTTTGTTGTGATGCCATGTTGTATTTGCACATATCGGGCATATTGTGTGTATGTTATTGAAATGCTTGGTATGTGTGGGATTCGACAACCTAGTTGTTTATTCTTGGTAGCCTCTCTTACCGGGAAATGTCTCCTAGTGATTCCACTGAGCCATGGTAGCTTGCTACTGCTCCGGAACACTTAGGTTGTCCGACATGTGTCCTTCTTCGTTCCTGTGTTTGTCCCTTCGGGGAAATGTCATGTGTTGTTCCTTTAAGTCATTGTAGCTTGCTACGACTTGGGTTCATACGTTGATGACCGACACGTTCGTTGTTGGGTCATGTATGCATGTCCTTGTAAGTTAGTGCCACTTTGGATTCACGACTAGTCATGTCGGCCTAGGTTCTTTGTCATATGGATGCTAGCGACACTATCATATACGTGAGCCAAAAGGCGCAAACGGTCCCATGCCAGGTAAGGTGGCACCCATGGGAATACCATGCACGAGGACGCAAAGTGATATGATGTGTTACATGCTAGATCGGTGTGACTTAGGATCGGGGTCCTGACACCTAATTAAGTTTGAGCGCATATACTATGCAGACATGCATGCATGAATCCCCGTCGTTGGCTTGAAGTGTGGTGTAACATACATATGCATCGTCAACCTAACCCTCACTCAGCCTGGGGATTTCTAGTTCGAAATCATGGTGCCACATCAAAGTTGTTCCATTGTTACTCAAAAACACACCTCTCCATACATATGTTTGGGCCACACGCATGTAGTGGTTGTCTTCGGGACTAGCTCCTTGTGTGATTATTGGCGAGCTATCCCATCTCCGGGGTCGCATGGACGGCCATCAGTTTGACCAACAACAAGAGAGAGGTTGTACGACCAAGGTGGATTATTCTTGGTCCGTTTTACGATCCATCTTGGTGAGATATATGCCTCTCTGGCCTGCCGACTAAAAGTGTGTGGGGGTGCTACTTCATAGTTTGCTAGGTGAAACTCGGCTGGGGGCATGCATTCATAGCATAGGATTCCCTTCGTGGCGACACGAGGGGGAGGGGGGCTGCTAGCTACTTCACAATTTGCTAGGTGAACCTCGGTTGGGGGGGAGGGGGCATGCATTCATAGCTTAGGACTCCCTTCGTGCCGACACGAGAGGGGGGCTGCTAGCTACTTCGCACTTTGCTAAGTGAACCTCGTCCGGGGGGCATGCATTCATAGCTGAGGATTCCCTTCGTGCCAACATGAGGGAGGGGTGGCTGCTAGCTACTTCGCACTTTGCTAGGGTGAACCTCGGTTGGGGGGCATGCATTCATAGCTTAGGATTCCCTTCATGCCGACACGAGGGAGGGGGCTGCTAGCTACTTCAGACTTTGCTAGGTGAACCTCAGTTGGGGGGGCATGCATTCATATCTTAGCAATCCCTTCATGCTGACACGAGGGGGGGCTGCTAGCTACTTCGTACTTTGCTAGGTGAACCTCGGTTGGGGGGCATGCATTCATAGCTTAGGATTCCCTTCGTGCCGACACGAGGAAGGGGGCTGCTAGCTACTTCGCACTTTGCTAGGGTGAACCTCGGTTGGGGGCATGCATTCATAGCTTAGGATCCCCTTCGTGCCGACACGAGGGAGGGGGGATGCTAGCTACTTTGCACTTTGCTAGGTGAATGAACCTCGGTTGTGGGGGATGCATTCATAGCTTAGGATTCCCTTCGTGCCGACACGAGGGAGTAGGGGGGCTGCTAGCTACTTCGCACTTTGCTAGGGTGAACCTCGGTTGGGGGGAGGGGCATGCATTCATAGCTTAGGATTCCCTTCGTGCCGACACGAGGGAGTAGGGGGGCTGCTAGCTACTTTGCACTTTGCTAGGGTGAACCTCGGTTGGGGGGAGGGGCATGCATTCATAGCTTAGGATTCCCTTCATGCCGACGCGAGGGGGGTGGGGGCAAGCAATACAGTGCGCTTTGTGAGAGAGGTGCCACATCGAAGTTGCATTTGGTATTTGAAAATCAAACCACCCTTCTGATACATAAATTTGGTCCACATGCAAGTGTATCCGTGTTCTGACCCTCTCCCGTGTCATTTTTTGCCAAATTTATGAACATTAGATAAGTCCGATGACGCAACAGACACAGCTCACTCAAACTAATCGTGTGCCACGCCGGTGCACCTGTCACGCACACATCCGCACAGTACTTTGGGCTCCACGAGGCTCCCCCTCTCAAAAATATATGCCCGCCTCGAGGGTTTTTCTGTTGCATAACACACGATTGTTATCTCTGGACTGTGTGCGATGTTTCTTGTTCCCAATCCCGCCTACATCCCTAGAGAATATCTGCCCACCTCGAGGGTTTTTTCTGTTTCATAAGACACAATTGTTATCTCCGGACCGTGTGGGATGCACTATCATCAAAATGTTCAATAGCTCAGCATTTCAATCCCGCGTTTGACTCCCGCGTAGTAAAATTTTCAGTACCCGCGTCATTTTCTCAAACACCCCGCCCCCCTCCACACACACACACACACACACACACACCAAAACCTCCTTGGACGTGTGCACGCACACACACACACCCTCCCTCGCTCGAAACCCTAGCAAGGTCCCCGCCGCCGCAAGGTACTACCTCTTGAGCACTTGCGTTAGTTTTCCCTTGAAGAGGAAAGGGTGGTGCAGCAAAGTAGCGTAAGTATTTCCCTCAGTTTTTGAGAACCAAGGTATCAATCCAGTAGGAGGCCACACACGAGTCCCTCCCACCTACACAAACAAATAAATCCTTGCAACCAACGTGATAAGGGGTTGTCAATCCCTACACAGTCACTTACGAGAGTGAGATCTGATAGATATGATAAGATAATATTTTTGGTATTTTTATGATAAAGATGTAAAGTAAAATAAAAGGCAATAAAAATAACTAAGTATTGGAAGATTAATATGATGGAAGATAGACCCGAGGGCCATAGGTTTCACTAGTGGCTTCTCTCGAGAGCATAAGTATTCACGGTGGGTAGACAAATTACTGTTGAGCAATTCACAGAATTGAGCATAGTTATGAGAATATCTAGGTATGATCATGTATATAGGCATCATGTCCGAGACAAGTAGACCGACTCCTGCCCACATCTACTACTATTACTCCACACATCAACCGCTATCCAGCATGCATCTAGAGTATTAAGTTCAAGAGAATGGAGTAACGCTTTAAGCAAGATGACATGATGTAGAGGGATAAACTCATGCAATGTGAAATAAACCCCATCTTGTTATCCTCGATGGCAACAATACAATACGTGCCTTGCTACCCCTACTGTCACTGGAAAGGACACCGCAAGATTGAACCCAAAGCTAAGCACTTCTCCCATTGCAAGAAAGATCAATCTAGTAGGCCAAACCAAACTGATAATTCGAAGAGACTTGCAAAGATAACCAATCATACATAAAAGAATTCAGAGAAGATTCAAATATTGTTCATAGATAAACTTGATTATAAACCCAGAATTCATCGATCTCAACAAACACACCACAAAAGAAGATTACATCGAATAGATCTCCACAAGAGAGGGGGAGAACTTTATATTGAGATCCAAAAAGAGAGAAGAAGCCATCTAGCTAATAACTATGGACCCGTAGGTCTGAGGTAAACTACTCACACTTCATCGGAAGGGCTATGGTGTTGATGTAGAAGCCCTCCGTGATCGATGCCCCCTCCGGCGGAGCTCCGGAACAGGCCCTGGGATCTCATGGATACAGAAAGTTATAGCGGTGGAATTAGGGTTTTGGCTCCGTATCTGGTAGTTTGGGGGTACATAGGTATATATAGGAGGAAGGAGTACGTTGGTGGAGCAACAGGGGGGCCACGAGGGTGGAGGGCGCGCCCCCTACCTCATGGCCTCCTGGTTGATGTCTTGACATAGGGTCCAAGTCCTCTAGATCATGTTCGTTCCGAAAATCACGTTCCCGAAGGTTTCATTCTGTTTGGACTCCGTTTGATATTCTTTTTCTGCGAAACCCTAAAATAGGTAAAAAAACAACAATTCTGGGCTGGGCCTCCGGTTAATAGGTTAGTCCCAAAAATAATATAAAAGTGTATAATAAAGCCCAATAATGTCCAAAACAGAATTCAATATAGCATGGAATAATCAAAAATTATAGATACGTTGGAGACGTATCAAGCATCCCCAAGCTTAATTCCTGCTCGTCCTTGAGTAGGTAAATGATAAAAACAGAATTTTTGATGTGGAATGCTACTTTGCATAATTTCAATGTAATTCTCTTAATTGTGGTATGAATATTCAGATCCGAAAGATTCAAGACAAAAGTTTAATATTGACATAGAAATAATAATACTTCAAGCATACTAACTAAGCAATTATGTCTCTTCAAAATAACATGGCCAAAGAAAGTTATCCCTACAAAATCATATAGTCTAGCTATGCCCCATCTTCACCACACAAAGTATTCAAATCATGCACAACCCCGATGACAAGCCAAGCAATTGTTTCATACTTCTAATGTTCTTAAACTTTTTCAATATTCACGCAATACATGAGCGTGAGCCATGGACATAGCACTATAGGTGGAATAGAATGGTGGTTGTGGAGAAGACAAAAAAGGGGGAAGATAGTCTCACATCAACTAGGCATATCAACGGGCTATGGAGATGACCATCAATAGATATCAATGTGAGTGAGTAGGGATTGCCATGCAACGGATGCACTAGAGCTATAAGTATATGAAAGCTCAACAAAAAGAAACTAAGTGGGTGTGCATCCAACTTGCTTGCTCACGAAGACCTAGGGCATTTTGAGGAAGCCCATCATTGGAATATACAAGCCAAGTTCTATAAAGAAAAATTCCCACTAGTATATGAAAGTGATAACATAGGAGACTCTCTATCATGAAGATCATGGTGCTACTTTGAAGCACAAGTGTGGAAAAAGGATAGTAGTATTGCCCTTTTGGGGGGCTTCTTTTTTTTTCTTTGGCCTTTCTTTTTTTTGGGACAATACTCTATGAATGATGATCATCACACTTCTATTTATTTACAACTCAATGACTACAACTCGATACTGGAACAAAGTATGACTCTATATGAATGCCTCTGGCGGTGTACCGGGATAGCAATGATGCATGAGTGACTTATATGAAAGAATTATGAACGGTGGCTTTGCCACAACTAAAATGTCAACTACATGATCATGCAAAGCAATATGAAATGATGGAGCGTGTCATGATAAATGGAACAGTGGAAAGTTGCATGGCAATATATCTCCGAATGGCTATGGAAATGCCATGATAGGTAGGTATGGTGGCTGTTTTGAGGAAGGTATATGGTGGGTGTATGATACCGGCGAAAGGTGCGCAGTATTAGAGAGGCTAGCAATGGTGGAAGGGTGAGAGTGCGTATAATCCACGGACTCAACATTAGTCATAAAGAACTCACATACTTATTGCAAAAATCTATTAGTTATCGAAGCAAAGTACTACGTGCATGCTCCTAGGCGGATAGATTGGTAGGAAAAGACCATCGATCGTCCCCGACCGCCACTCATAAGGAGGACAATCAATAAATACATCATGCTCCGACTTCTTAACATAACGGTTCACCATACGTGCATGCTACGGGAATCACAAACTTCAACACAAGCATTTCTCAAATTCACAAATACTCAATTAGCACGACTCTAATATCACCATCTCCATATCTCAAAACAATTATCAAGTTTCAAACTTCTCATAGTATTCAACACACTCATAAGAAAATTTTATTTAGTAATCTTGAATGCCTTAAATAATTAAAGAAAATTACCATGCTGTTTTGTAGGACTCTCAAAATAATCTAAGTGAAGCATGAGAGAACAATGGTTCCTATAAAACAAATCTACCGCCGTGCTCTAAAAGATATAAGTGAAGCACAAGAGCAAAAACTATATAACTCAAAAGATATAAGTGAAGCACATAGAGTATTCTAATGATTTCTGAATCATGTGTGTCTTTCTCAAAAAGGTGTGTGCATCAAGGATGATTTTGGAAAACTAAAAAAAAGACTCAAATAATACAAGACGCTCCAAGCAAAACACATATCATGTGGTAAATAAAAATATAGCTTCAAGTAAAGTTACCGATAGAAGTAGACGAAAGAGGGGATGCCTTCCGGGGCATCCCCAAGCATTGGCTTTTGGGTGTCCTTAAGATTATATTGGGGGTGCCATGGGCATCCCCAAGCTTAGGCTCTTGCCACTCCTTGTTCCATAATCCATCAAATCTTTACCCAAAACTTGAAAACTTCACAACACAAAACTTAAAGTAGAAAATCTCGTGAGCTCCGTTAGCGAAAGAAAAGAAAACACCACTTCAAGGTACTGTAATGAACTCATTCTTTATTTATATTGGTTTTAAACCTACTGTATTCCAACTTCTCTATGGTTTATAAACTATTTTACTAGCCATAGATTCATCAAAATAAGCAAACAACACACGAAAAACAGAATCTGTCAAAAAACAGAACAGTCTGTAGTAATCTGTAGCTAACGCAAGATCTGGAACCCTAAAAATTCTAAACTAAATTTCTGGACGTTAGGAATTTATATATTAATCATCTTCAAAAAGAATTAACTAAATATCGCTTTCCAAATAAAAATGGCAGCAGTTCTCGTGAGCGCTAAAGTTTCTGTTTTTTACAGCAAGATTAACAAGACTTTCCCCAAGTCTTCCCAATGGTTCTACTTGGCACAAACACTAATTAAACACAAAAAACACAACCAAAACAGAGGCTAGATAAATTATTTATTACTAAACAGGAGAAAAATCAAGGAATAAAAAATAAAATTGGGTTGCCTCCCAACAAGCGCTATCGTTTAACGCCCCTAGCTAGGCATAAAAGGCAAGGATAGATCTAGGTGTTGCCATCTTTGGTAGGAAATCCATAAGTGGATCTCATAATAGATTCATAAGGTAATTTAATTTTATTTCTAGGAAAATGTTCCATGCCTTTCCTTAATGGAAATTGGAATCTAATATTTCCTTCCTTCATATCAATAATTGCACCAATCGTTCTAAGGAAAGGTCTACCAAGAATTATAGGACATGAAGGATTGCAATCTATGTCAAGAACAATAAAATCTACGGGCACATAATTCCTATTTGCAACAATAAGAACATCATTAATTCTTCCCATAGGTTTCTTAATAGTGGTATCCGCAAGGTGCAAGTTTAAAGAGCAATCATCAAAATCACGGAAACCTAACAAATCACACAAAGTCTTTGGAATCGTGGAAACACTAGCACCCAAATCACAAAAAGCATAGCATTCATGATATTTAATTTTAATTTTAATAGTAGGTTCCCACTCATCATAAAGTTTTCTAGGGATTGAAACTTCCAACTCAAGTTTTTGTTCATAAGATTGCATCAAAGCATCAACAATATGTTTAGTGAAAGCTTTATTTTGACTATAAGCATGATGAGAATTTAGCATGGATTGCAACAAGGAAATACAATCTATCAAAGAGCAATTGTCATAATTAAATTCCTTGAAATCCAAAATAGTGGGTTCATTAATATTTAAAGTTTTGACTTCTTCAATCCCACTTTTAACAATTTTAGCATCAAGATCTAAAGACTTCGAATTCTGGGAAGGCCTTCTAGGTAAAGGTGGATCATATTCAGTCCCATCATTATCAAGATTCATATTGCAAAACAGATATTTAATAGGGGACACATCAATAACTTTTAGATCTTCATCTTTATTATCATGAAACTAGAAGAACACGCTTTTATAAAGCAATCTTTCTTAGCACGCATCCTAGCGGTTCTTTCTTTGCACTCATCAATGGAAATTCTCATGGATTTGAGAGACTCATTGATATCATGCTTAGGTAGAATAGATCTAAGTTTCAAAGAATCAACATCAAGAGAAATTCTATCAACGTTCCTAGCCAACTCATCAATCTTAAGCAATTTTTCTTCAATCAAAGCATTGAAATTCTTTTGCGAAGTAATAAATTCTTTAATATTAGATTCAAAATCAGAGGGCATCTTATTATAATTTCCATAAGAATTGTTGTAGGAATTACTAGGGTTAAAGTTTCCTCTATATGCGTTGTTACCAAAATTATTCCTACCAACAAAATTCACATCCATAGATTCGTTATTATTCTCAATCAAAGTAGACAAAGGCATATCATTGGGATCAGAAGAAACACTTTTATTAGCAAATAATTTCATAACTTCATCCATCTTTCCACTCAAAACATTAATCTCTTCTATCGCATGCACTTTCTTATTAGTAGATCTTTCACTGTGCCATTGAGAATAATTAACCATAATATTATCTAGGAGTTTAGTAGATTCTCCTAAAGTGATTTCCATAAAAGTGCCTCCCGCGGCCGAATCTAAAAGATTTATAGAAGCAAAATTCAATCCGGCATAAAAAATTTGTATAATCATCCACAAATTCAAACCATGCGTAGGGCAATTACGTATCATTAATTTCATCCCCTCCCAAGCTTGTGCAACATGTTCGTGATCAAGTTGCTTAAAATTGATAATATCGTTTCTAAGAGAGATGATCTTAGCGGGGGGAAAATACTTAGAGATAAAAGCATCTTTGCACTTATTGCACGAATCAATACTATTTTTAGGCAAAGACGAAAACCAAGCTTTAGCACGATCTCCAAGCGAAAAAGTAAATAGCTTCAATTTAACAATATCATTATCCACATCTTTCTTCTTTTACATATCACACAAATCAACGAAGCTATTTAGATGGGTAGCGGCATCTTCACTAGGAAGGCCGGAAAACGGATCTTTAATGACAAGATTCAGCAAGGCAACATTAATTTCACAAGATTCAGTATCGGTAAGAGGAGCAATCAGAGTGCTAATAAAATCATTGTTGTTGGTATTGGTAAAGTCACACAATTTAGTGTTATCTTGAGCCATCGTGACAAGCAAGCAATCCAACACACAAACAAACAAGAAACGGGCAAAAAGAGGCAAATAGAGAAAGAGAGGGAGGATAGAGAGAGAGGGCGAATAAAACCGCAAGGGTGAAGTGGGGGAGAGGAAAACGAGAGGCAAATGGCAAATAATGTAATGGGGGGAGATAAGGGTTGTGATGGGTACTTGGTATGTTGACTTTTGCGTAGACATCCCCAGCAACGGCGCCAGAAATCCTTCTTGCTACCTCTTGAGCACTTGCATTGGTTTTCCCTTGAAGAGGAAAGGGTGGTGCAGCAAAGTAGCGTAAGTATTTCCCTCAGTTTTTGAGAACCAAGGTATCAATCCAGTAGGAGGCCACGCACGAGTCCCTCGCACCTACACAAACAAATAAATCCTCGCAACCAACGCGATAAGGGGTTGTCAATCCCTACATGGTCACTTATGAGAGTGAGATCTGATAGATATGATAAGATAATATTTTTGGTATTTTTATGATAAAGATGCAAAGTAAAATAAAAGGCAATAAAAATAACTAAGTATTGGAAGATAGACCCGGGGGCCATAGGTTTCACTAGTGGCTTCTCTTGAGAGCATAAGTATTCACGGTGGGTAGACAAATTACTGTTGAGCAATTGAAAGAATTGAGCATAGTTATGAGAATATCTAGGTATGATCATGTATATAGGCATCACGTCCGAGACAAGTACATCGACTCCCGCCTGCATCTACTACTATTACTCCACACATCGACCGCTATCCAGCATGCATCTAGAGTATTAAGTTCAAGAGAATAGAGTAACACTTTAAGCAAGATGACATGATGTAGAGGGATAAACTCATGCAATATGAAATAAACCCCATCTTGTTATCCTCAATGGCAACAATACAATACGTGCCTTGCTACCCCTACTGTCACTGGGAAAGGACACCGCAAGATTGAACCCAAAGCTAAGCACTTCTACCATTGCAAGAAAGATGAATCTAGTAGGCCAAACCAAACTGATAATTCGAAGAGACTTGCAAAGATAACCAATCATACATAAAAGAATTCAGAGAAGATTCAAATATTGTTCATAGATAAACTTGATCATAAACCCACAATTCATCGATCTCAACGAACACACCGCAAAAGAAGATTACATCGAATAGATCTCCACAAGAGAGGGGGAGAACTTTGTATTGTGATCCAGAAAGAGAGAAGAAGCCATCTAGCTACTAACTATGGACCCATAGGTCTGAGGTAAACTACTCACACTTCATCGGAAGGGCTATGGTGTTGATGTAGAAGCCCTCCATGATCGATGCCCCCTTCGGCAGAGCTCTGGAACAGGCCCCAGGATGGGATCTCGTGGATACAGAAAGTTACGGCGGTGGAATTAGGGTTTTGGCTCCATATCTGGTAGTTTGGGGGTACGTAGGTATATATAGGAGGAAGGAGTACGTCGGTGGAGCAACAGGGGGCCCACGAGGGTGGAGGGCGCGCCCAGGGGGGTAGGCATGCCCCCCTACCTCGTGGCCTCCTGGTTGGTGTCTTGGCGTAGGGTCCAAGTCCTCTGGATCATGTTCGTTCCGAAAATCACGTTCCCGAATGTTTCATTCCGTTTGGACTCCGTTTGATATTCTTTTTCTGCGAAACCCTAAAATAGGCAAAAAAATCAATTCTGGGCTAGGCCTCCGGTTAATAGGTTAGTCCCAAAAATAATATAAAAGTGTATAATAAAGCCCAATAATGTCCAAAACAGAATAATATAGCATGGAACAATCAAAAATTATAGATACGTTGGAGACGTATCACAAGGCCTCCATTGTCAACATCTGCCGGTTTGCCCATGCAGCTTACCCACCGATCTCCATACCCAGGCCGCCCTGGGTTTCTTAGATGACGCCTGCCAAATGCCCCCTTTCCCATAGATCCCTATCCCCATCCCCATCCCCCACTCCAGAGCGTCGCAGCCTAAGCCCGGCTATGCTTCCCGTGGAGCTCGAGGAGCGACTGGCCCAAAAGAGGTGTATAGCGGTCTCTTCGCACGACGACGCCGAGGAAGCTGATGACCATTACTAGCAGAAGGTACTCAAGCAGCGGGCTAGAGTATGCGGGCATGTCTCGTCCGCCGGCTATGACATCGAGGTCATCGACAACGACAGCCTGAGGTGGGCTATGTCACAGGTTAAGTGGCCCACACCCAACCCCTCGGGTTAAACCATCGTCGATCTCATCCATGGCCCCGCCGCTGATCTCCTCTCGCTCGCTGTCAACAATTTGCCATTCTACATCACCATCAAGCCCCTTTTGTCATTTCTGAAGGACACGTTCTGTGATGCTGGCTTGGGATCCACAACTTCCAAGTCAGACCTCGTCGACGGCGACCACGAGGAGGGATCCCTCTCCGGCTCTTCCAAGGGGAAAAAGCCCATCTGCTCTTCCAAGGGAAAGCGCCCGTCTGCGACATCAGGGAGGGCACCCTAGATCCATGCCCTTCCAAGGGGAAGGAGCCCATCTGCGACAACATGGAGCGCATCCAGGGTTCGTGCTCTTCCCACGGGAACGAGCCCATGTGTGACAAGTGAGGAAACCCATGATTTGTTTTTCCGTGCCTCTTCACAGGGGTAAACCCATGATTTGTTTTGTTGAGTCCCTTTTGTAGTGTAGTGAGAATATGTCCAGTTTTAATTGATATATCTGGTTGTTTGTAGTATGCCTTGTTTATTTCAGTTGTTCACAATGTGATGCTTTATATGTGCAATTATATACTGTGCAGTACATTTCATCAATCCAGTTTTAAACATACCGATAGGAATGCATATATTTGCTTGCTGTTAAGCCTGTTATAGCTAGCATATGCCTCTTTTAAAGTTTTTTTTATTGTTCGGTTGTTTGTAGTTAGCATATGTCCAGTTTCAAATGCTATCTTTGGTTGGTCTTAGTATGCCTTGTTTATTCCAGTTATTCACAACGTGATGTTCTATATGTGCAAGTATGAACTGTTGTGCTTAACATGCTTCTCGATGTACCTACACAGGACAATTTTGGGAACGACTGTTGTTTTCCATCGAGGTTAGTTTCATCCCGTGGCTTATATCTGCTCACTGTTCAGGATGTCAGTAGCTGGTACCATATAGGCCGGCGGCTGATAAGGGACTAATCGGTGAATCGGACTTTTAACTGAATATATCTGCAACCCATTTATCGTTAGGTTAACTAGGGCCATATGTAATATATCTGAGGCTACATAGCAACATGCACTGTACTTAATGTCTAAATATGCAATCCTAGGCTACATAGTGCTACCTCTTGAGCATGCGTTGGTTTTCCCTTGAAGAGGAAAGGGTGATGCAGCAAAGTAGCGTAAGTATTTCCCTCAGTTTTGAGAACCAAGGTATCAATCCAGTAGGAGACTACACGCAAGTCGCCTAGTACCCGCGCAAACAATCAAGAACCTCGCAACCAACGCGATAAAGGGGTTGTCAATCCCTTCACGATCACTTACAAAAGTGAGATTTGATAAAGATAATAAGATAAATATTTTTGGTGTTTTTGTTGTATAGATTGAAAAGTAAAGATTGCAAAACAAAATAAATAGTAAACTAGAATTGTAGATCAGAAACTTATATGATATAAAATAGACCCAGGGGCCATAGGTTTCACTAGTGGCTTCTCTCATGATAGCAAGTATTACGGTGGGTGAACAAATTACTATCGAGCAATTGATAGAAAAGAGCATAGTTATGAGAATATCTAGGCATGATTATGTAATATAGGCATCACGTCCGTGTTAAGTAGACCGAAACGATTCTGCATCTACTACTATTACACCACACATCGACCGCTATCCAGCATGCATCTAGAGTATTAATTTCATAAGAACAGAGTAACGCTTTAGGCAAGATGACATGATGTAGAGGGATAAACTCAATCAATATGATATAAACCCCATCTGTTTATCCTCAATGGCAACAATACAATACGTGCCTTGCTGCCCCTACTGTCACTGGGAAAGGACACCAGAAGATTGAACCCAAAGCTAAGCACTTCTCCCATTGCAAGAAAGATCAATCTAGTAGGCTAAACTAAACCGATAATTTGAAGAGACTTGCAAAGATATCAAATCATGCATATAACAATTCAGAGAAGAACCAAATATTGTTCATAGATAAACTTGATCATAAATCCACAATTCATCGGATCTTGGCAAACACACCGCAAAAGAATATTACATCGAGGAGAACTTTGTATTGAAGATCAAAGAGAGAGAAGAAGTCATCTAGCTAATAACTATGGACCCGAAGGTCTGTGTTAAACTACTCACACATCATCGGAGAGGCTATGGTGTTGATGTAGAAGCCCTCCGTGATCGAATCCCCCTCCGGCAGATCGCTGGAAAAGGTCCCCAGATGGGATCTCAAGGGTACAGAAGGTTGCGGCGGTGGAAAAGTGGTTTTGTGGCTCCCCTGGATGTTTTTAGGGTATACGAGTATGTATAGGCGAAAGAAGTACATCGATGGAGCTATGAGGGGCCCACAAGGGTGGGGGCGTGCCTACCCCCCTGGGCGCGCCCTCCTACCTCATGGCCGCCTCGTTGCGTATCTAACTTCCACTCCAAGCCTCCTAGATTGCGTTTGTTCCAAGAAAGATCCTCGTGAAGTTTTGATCCGTTTGGATTCCGTTTGATATTCCTTTTGTGTGAAACACTGAAATAGGCAAAAAAAAGCAACTAGCACTGGGCCTCCGGTTAATAGGTTAGTCCCAAAAATAATATAAAAGTGCAGATTAAATCCCATTAAACATCCAAAACAGATAATATAATAGCATGGAACAATAAAAAATTATAGATACATTGGAGACGTATCAGCATCCCCGAGCTTAATTCTCGCTCGTCCTTGAGTAGGTAAATGATAAAAACAGAATTTTTGATGTGGAATGCTTCCTAACATAATTTTCAACGTAATTTTCTTTATTGTGGCATGAATATTCAGATCCGAAAGATTCAAGACAAAAGTTTAATATTGACATAAAAATAATAATACTTCAAGCATACTAACAAAGTAATCATGTCTTCTCAAAATAACATGGCCAAAGAAAGCTATCCCTACAAAATCATATAGTCTGGCTATGATCTATCTTCATCACACAAAATACTTAAATCATGCACAACCCCGATGACAAGCCAAGCAATTGTTTCATACTTTTGATGTTCTCAAACTTTTTCAATCTTCACGCAATACATGAGCGTGAGCCATGGACATAGCACTATAGGTGGAATAGAATGGTGGTTGTGGAGAAGACAAAAAGGAGAAGATAGTCTCACATCAACTAGGCGTATCAACGGGCCATGGAGATGCCCATCAATAGATATCAATGTGAGTGAGTAGGGATTGCCATGCAATGGATGCACTAGAGCTAGAAGTGTATGAAAGCTGAAAAAGAAACTAAGTGGGTGTGCATCCAACTCGCTTGCTCATGAAGACCTAGGGCATTTTTAGGAAGCCCATCGGAATATACAAGCCAAGTTCTATAATGAAAAATCCCACTAGTATATGAAGGTGAAAAAATAGGAGACTCTCTATCATGAAGATCATGGTGCTACTTTTAAGCACAAGTGTGGAAAAGGGATAGTAGCATTGCCCCTTCTCTCTTTTTCTCTCATTTTTTATTTGGGCCTTTTCTCTTCCTTTTTTTTATTTTTTTGCCTCTTTTTTTTTCTTTTTTTAATCCAGAGTCTCATCCCGACTTGTGGAGGAATCATGGTCTCCATCATCCTTTCCTCACATGGGACAATGCTCTAATAATGATGATCATTACACTTTTATTTACTTACAACTCAAGAATTACAACTCGATACGCAGAACAAAATATGACTCTATGTGAATACCTCCGGCGGTGTACCGGGATGTGCAATGAATCAAGAGTGACATGTATGAAATTATGAACAGTGGCTTTGCCACAAATACGATGTCAACTACATGATCATGCAAAGCAATATGACAATGATGAAGCGTGTCATAATAAATGGAATGGTGGAAAGTTTCATGGCAATATATCTCAGAATGGCTATGGAAATGCCATAATAGGTAGGTATGGTGGCTGTTTTGAGAAAGGTAAATGGTGGGTTTATGGTACCGGCGAAAGATGTGCAGTACTAGAGAGGCTAGCAATGGTGGAAGGGTGAGAGTGCGTATAATCCATGGACTCAACATTAGTCATAAAGAACTCACATACTTATTGCAAAAATCTATTAGTTATCGAAACAAAGTACTACCCGCATGCTACTAGGGGGGATAGATTTGTAGGAAAAGACCATCGCTCATCCCCGACCGCCACTCATAAGGAAGACAATCAAAAAATAAATCATGCTACGACTTCATCACATAACGGTTCACCATACGTGCATGCTACGGGAATCACAAACTTTAACAGAAGTATCTCTCAAATTCACAACTACTCAACTAGCATGAATCTAATATCACCATCTTCATATCTCAAAACGATCATAAGGAATCAAACTTCTCATAGTATTCGATGCACTTTATATGAAAGTTTTTATTATACCCATCTTGGATGCCTATCATATTAGGACTAATTTCATAACCAAAGCAAATTACCATGATGTTCTAAAAGACTCTCAAAATAATATAAGTGAAGCATGAGATATCAATAATTTCTATAAAATATAACCACCACCGTGCTCTAAAAAGATATAAGTGAAGCACTAGAGCAAAATTATCTAGCTCAAAAGATATAAGTGAAGCACATAGAGTATTCTAACACATTTGGATTCATGTGTGTCTCTCCCAAAAGGTGTGTACAGCAAGGATGATTGTGTTAAAATAAAAATCAAAGACTCAAATCATACAAGATGCTCCAAGAAAAACACATATCATGTGGTGAATTAAAATATAGCCTCAAGTAAAGTTAACGATAGACGAAGACGAAAGAGGGGATGCCTTCCGGGGCATCCCCAAGCTTAGGCTTTTGGTTGCCCTTGAATTTTAACTTTGGATGCCTTGGGCATCCCCAAGCTTAGGCTCTTTCCACTCTTTGTTCCAAAATCCATCAAATCTTTACCCAAGAACTTGAAAACTTCACAACACAAAACTCAACAGAAAATTTCAGGAGCTTCGTTAGTATAAGAAAACAAACCACCACTTTAAGGTACTGTAATGAACTCATTATTTATTTATATTGGTGTTAAACCTAATGTATTCCAACTTCTCTATGGTTCATACCCCCTGATACTAGCCATAGATTCATCAAAATAAGCAAACAACACACGAAAAACAGAATCTGTCAAAAAACAGAATAGTTTGTAGCAATCTGGAGGTTTCGAAAACTTCTGTAACTTCAACAATTCTGGAAAATTAGCACGACCTAAATAATTTGTATATTGATCTACTGCTGTTGGAATTGGTATTTTATCGCTCTGTGGTAAAAAATGAAAATTATTCTTGTGAGCGCATACTTTCTGTTTTTTCAGCAAGATCAAACAACAATCACCCAAGAAGATCCTAAAGGCTTTACTTGGCATAAACACTAATTAAAACATAAAAACACAATCATAACAGTGGATAGATGATTTATTTATTACTAAATAGGAACAAAAAGCAAGGATCAAAAATAAAATTGGGTTGCCTCCCAACAAGCGCTATCATTTAACGCCCCTAGCTAGGCATAAAAGCAAGAATAGATCTAGGTATTGTCATCTTTGGTATGTAATCCATAAGTGGCTCTAATAATAGATTCATAAGGTAATTTTATTTTATTTTTATGAAAGTGTTCCATGCCTTTATTTAACGGAAATTGGAATCAAATATTTCCTTCTTTCATGTCAATAATTGCACCAATCGTTCTAAGAAAGGTCTACCAAGAATAATAGGACATGTAGGATTGCAATCTATATCAAGAATAATGAAATCTACGGGCACATAATTCCTATTTGCAACAATAAGAACATTATTAATTCTTCACATAGGTTTCTTAAAGGTGGAATCCGCAAGGTGCAAATTTAAAGAACAATCATCAAATTCATGAAAACCTAACACATCACACAAAGTTTTTGGAATCGTGGAAACACTAGCACCCAAATCACATAAAGCATAGCATTCATGATCTTTGATCTTAGTTTTAATAGTAGGCTCCCACTCATCATAAAGTTTTCTAGGGATAGAAACTTCTAGTTCAAGCTTTTCTTCATAAGATTGCATTAAGGCATCAACGATATGTTTAGTAAAAGCCTTATTTTGATCATAAGCATGAGGAGAATTCAACACGGATTGCAACAAGGAAATTCAATCTATCAAAGAGCAATTATCATAATTAAATTCCTTGAAATCCAAAATAGTGGGTTCATTGCTATGTAAAGTTTTGACCTCTTCAATCCCACTTTTATTAATTTTAGCATCAAGATCTAAAAACTCCGAATCATTGGGACGCCTTTTAACTAAAGTTGACTCATCTCCAGTCTCATCTTTATCAAGATTCATATTGGAAAACAAAGATTTAATAGGAGACACATCAATCACTTTTAGATCTACATCTTTATTATCATGAAGATCCTCTAGTTTAGTGGCCTTCTTATTAACTAAGGTGGCTTGCTTATACGAAATTTGACCTACTAAATTTTCAAGATAAGAAAACTGAGATTTCAAACCATAAAATTCTTTAGACATATCATCGAGCTCTTTATTCATGTACTCCATAAAACTTTTTGTTCCTTAAGCTTGTTTTTGAAGAAATTATTATGCTGAAATTGCAAAGACATAAAGCTTCTAACATTGTTTTCAATTTCTTCCAACCTTATAAGGTGAGGGTCGACACTCTTAGGTAAGGCCATCAGGGAAAACAGGCACACAAGAGGCAAGCGAAAAGAGGCGAACGGAAAAAGGGGCAAATAAAACAGCAAAGGTGAAGTGCGGGAGAGGAAAACGTGAGGCAAATGGCAAATAATATAAAGCGAGGGAGAAGAGTTTGTGATGGGTACTTGGTATGTCTAGACTTGAGCGTAGATCTCCCCGACAACGGCGCTAGAAATCCTTCTTGCTACCTCTTGAGTATGCGTTGGTTTTCCCTTGAAGAGGAAAGGGTGATGCAACAAAGTAGCGTAAGTATTTCCCTCAGTTTTGAGAACCAAGCTATCAATCCAGTAGGAGACTACACGCAAGTCTCCTAGTACCTGCACAAACAATCAAGAACCTCGCAACCAACGCAATAAAGGGGTTGTCAATCCCTTCACGGTCACTTACAAAAGTGAGATCTAATAAAGATAATAAGATAAATATTTTTGGTATTTTTGTT
The DNA here is from genome assembly GCF_018294505.1 of Triticum aestivum. Classification (NCBI taxonomy): domain Eukaryota; kingdom Viridiplantae; phylum Streptophyta; class Magnoliopsida; order Poales; family Poaceae; genus Triticum; species Triticum aestivum. The sequence continues at coordinate 448,912,353 of NC_057812.1, read as the reverse complement.
GTATAGATTGAAAAGTAAAGATTGCAAAATAAAATAAATAGTAAACTAGAATTGTAGATCAGAAACTTATATGATATAAGGTCTAGGTTTCAGTAGTGGCTTCTCTCATGATAGCAAGTATTACGGTGGGTGAACAAATTACTGCCGAGCAATTGATAGAAAAGCGCATAGTTATGAGAATATCTAGGCATGATTATGTAATATAGGCATCACGTCCGTGTTAAGTAGACCGAAACGATTCTGCATCTACTACTATTACTCCACACATCGACCGCTATCCAGCATGCATCTAGAGTATTAAGTTCATAAGAACAGAGTAATGCTTTAGGCAATATGACATGATGTAGAGGGATAAACTCAAGCAATATGAAATAAACCCCATCTTTTTATCCTCGACGGCAACAATACAATACGTGCCTTGTTACCCCTACTATCACTGGGAAAGGACACCGCAAGATTGAACCCAAAGCTAAGAACTTCTCCCATTGCAAGAAAGATCAATCTAGTATGCCAAACTAAACCAATAATTCGAAGAGACTTGCAAAGATATCAAATCATGCATATAAGAATTCAGAGAAGAATCAAATATTGTTCATAGATAAACTTGATCATAAATCCACAATTCATCGGATCTCGGCAAACACACCACAAAAGAATATTACATCGAATAGATCTCCAAGAACATCGAGGAGAACTTTGTATTGAAGATCAAAGAGAGAGGAGAAGCCATATAGCTAATAACTATGGACCCGAAGGTCTATGGTAAACTACTCACACATTATTGGAGAGGCTATTGTGTTGTTGTAGAAGCCCTCCATAATCGAATCCCCCTCCGATAGATCGCTGGAAAAGGTCCCCAGATGGGATCTCACGGGTACAGAAGGTTGCGGCGGTGGAAAAGTGGTTTTGTGGCTCCCCTAGATGTTTTTAGGGTATAAGAGTATATATCGGTGAAATAAGTACGTCGGTGGAGCTACGAGGGGCCCACGAGGGTGGGGGCGCGCCCTCCTACCTCGTGGCCGCCTCGTTGCGTCTCTGACTTCCACTCCAAGTCTCCTAGATTGTGTTTGTTCCAAGAAAGATCATCGCGAAGGTTTCATTCCGTTTGGATTCCGTTTGATATTCCTTTTCTGTGAAACACTGAAATAGGCAAAAAAAACTGCAAATGGCACTGGGCCTCCAGTTAATAGGTTAGTCCCAAAAATAATATAAAAGTTCATATTAAAGCCCATTAAATATCCAAAAAATATAATATAATATCATGGAACAATAAAAAATTGTAGATACGTTGGAGACATATCACATAGCAACAAGGAAGAGTGTTACATTAATGTTCTAATGATGTGCAGATATACGTAGAAGAGCAGCAGCAGCAACAACAACACCACAACCCTGTTTGGATACTCAACTTAGCTAGAGGTTAGAGTTAGTTTCTAGCTCATTACTAACCCTGAACTAACTCCATCCAAAGAGTTGTTTGGATGGCATGGTTAGATTGACAATAAATGCACTAGGAGAACTAGCTCCAATTAGCACCTCTTGGGTTGGATAGTTTTTTTGGGTGGGTTATAGATGCAACTAGCTCAAACTAGCCCTCGTGTTTAGATATACTTTAGGGCTATTTGAGCCCGAACTAGCTCAAACTAACTGTAACCCCTGGATACAGTAGCAATTAACCAACCGATAATTTGTAAGATAAACTCCTTCCAGTCCATAATATAAGATGTTAATTCATCTAATATGTGAGTATATTGGATGTTATAAGATACTCCCTCCGTTCCTAAATATTTGCCTTTTTAGAGATTTCAAATGGACTACCACATACAGATGTATATAGACATATTATAAAAGAGTGTTGTGCTACATCATTGTGCAATTGTTGTTTAGCTTCTAATATTAACTTGGTGCTTTTAGGTACATATGTCATTGGTAAAGATCTGCGCTTCGACCCTTTCTGCGTATGGGGCAATGAGATATCAATGAACAAGCATCAAGTGAGAAAGCTGATAAAGATTGTTAGTAAAATGGGTCCAAAGATGGCAATTAAACTATTTGTTTACACTTTATCCAAGACAACGACGAACTGCGGGATGGTAAGTAAGAACTCTGCAGCCTTCTTTTTACTGCCCATAATGAGTTGTGTTAGATGATAATGTCTGAAACTTTTTTCCTTTGCAATGGTTTCCAAAGCAGTTTACTCAAGATTACCTCTCAAACTACATGATTGGTGGGCATGCAAAGGTTAAAGTATTTCTACCAGAACACGATGATTATCTAGAGGTTTTCATGAAGACCGTGAAGGATGGGCGGTCGGCCATCACAAGGGGTTGGACTAGAGTCGTGCGTGCCTTCTGCATGGAGGAGGGCACAATATGGGCTTTGTGCTTCACCTTGTTCAGCAACCAAAATATATTTTGCCTCTTTCTTTACCGTCTTTAATAGTACAAGTATACAACTGTGGTTCATCATTCTTTATTTGGTTCTTGTGTAATTATTGAACATATGTACCTATGAATCGAATAATGCATTGGTTGTTTGAACCTAATGGATATGAATAAAGCTATAGCCTACATTCAAATTCAAATCCAAATCCGGTACAATTTGGAAAAGCAGCAATTAAATTAGGGTGAAATTACGCTCTCCGGGTTGTTACGGCACACACGGTTTAAAAACACAAACGTTTGCGATATGCACCATAATCTGAGATGGTTCACAGAGAGGAAACGTGTGCAAGCATGCACACAGTTGCCGTTTGCAAACCATGTGCGATGTCAGACAATATCACAAACGGTGTGGGCAAACTAAACGTTTATGTTAGTTGCCTTATCATACACGATTCGCAACCATGAACTGTTTCTGATGAAGTATGCATCGTAAATGTTGCACCACAGGATAGCGTGTGCGATAGTTGTCGTGTACGACGATGTTACGATGGTCCGACATTTCGTAATCCTGTCCGACACTCGTATGAATATTAGCTAATCTTCTTAACGGTGAACCGTTTGTGATGGGCCGCGCATCATACACGTTCTATAATAGTGAACCATTTGTGATGGGCCACGCCTCATAAACGTAGCACCACAGAATACCGACTACGATGGCAATGCGAGCAGAAACGAGTAGGAATACTGTAGGGGCCCTATCCTCGACGGTTTCTGGGTCGTGTGGGAAGGACCCCCCTATCGCCCACACTCACTTGGCGACGGTTCCAAATGCCATCGCGGAAAGGGGTTAAAAACCGTTTGTTTAGGACCGACGCGCACCAGTGAATGCACATCATAATAAGCCTTGCAAGCAATGTGACTAATGAGTTAGTTGTGGGATGATGTATTACGGAACGAGTAAAGAGACTTGCTGGTAACGAGATTGAACTAGGTAACGTTAGATGACGATTTTGTATTATATGAGTTATGTGATTTGGTGACCCAATGTTGTTCAGAGTCCCGAATGAGTCACGGACATGACGAGGAGTCTCGAAATGGCCGAGAGGTAAAGATTCATATATAGGACGATAGTATTCGGACACCAGAAGTGTTTCGGGGGTACCGGGTACGTACCAGGTCACCGGAAGGGGTTCTGGGCACCCCCCGGTGAAGATATGGGTCTTATTGGGCCAAGGGCAGGACAGACCAGCCCGTAAGGGGCTGGTGCACCCCCATATGGGCCGGCCTAAGTGGAGAAAGGAAAAGGGGAGGAGGAAAGGAAATAGAGGGAATAGGATTCCCACTTCCTTTCCCCTCTCCCCTCTTTCCTTCCCCCTTCTGGAGATAAGGAAAGGCGGAGGCCGAATTAGAGGAGGCCCCCAAGTAGGATTCCTCCTACTTGGGGCGCCCCATGGCTATTCCCCTCCACCTCCCACCTAGAACACACAACAAAAATTGTTAGCCGTGTGCGGCGCCCCCTCCATAATTTACGCCTCCGGTCATATTCATGTAGTGCTTAGGCGAAGCCCTGCGCAGATCACTTCACCATCACCGTCACCATGCCGTCGTGCTGACGGAAGTCTTCCTCGACACTTTTCTGGGTCAATAGTTTGAGGAACGTCATCGAGATGAACATGTGCAGAACTCGGAGGTGTCATACATTCGGTGCTTGATCGGTCGGAACGAGAAGAAGTTCGACTACATCAACCGCGTTGTCAAACGCTTCTGCTTTCGGTGTACGTGGACACACTCTCCCCCTCTCGTTGCTATGCATTTCCTAGATAGATCTTGCGTGATCGTAGAAATTTTTTGAAATTGCATTCTATGTTCCCCAACACTTCTAGCCACCAAACTTAGGGATTTGGAAGGACAAAAATGTTGTATTTCCAAAGTGCTCCAAATCAAGATATAATACCATAGGTGCATTGACATTGTTCATACAGTTCCAACCAGCCCAAGAACGTCAAATTTTGAGGTCGTATGGAGAATAACGTCAGTTTTACCAAAGAGTCCAGAGTGTACGACGGTCTAAGGTACGACCCAACTTGGTCCTACCAAGCCTAGACAAGCCCGAAAAATGTCAGATAAGACAAGATTATTCATCGGTTTCATCCCCGTTTATTCCCATGACTCCCATGGCTTCCAAGAGAGGTTTTGGAACAGTATTAGGCTCATCTAGATCCCTTGGATCGAAGGAGAAAAGTTACATCTATGGAGGAGGCTTTGGAGAGCCCTTATATATACCTCTTCAACCCTAGTTGTTGTCGTCATCACGTCATTCATTCAAGATTAATCTCATCTCTATTTCTTCTCAAGGCCAACTCAATAGAAGAAGAAGGGCTAAGACAAGAGGAAAGAAGAGGAGGCTCCGCCACCGCATGCACCGGCCTCTGGGTTAGTGCCATATTCATCACCACGCCACCTCCACAGGCATCCGCTTCGTAACCGCGCCGCCTCCATGAGCACCACCACCATCTCCACCGGCACCACCATGCCTTCTTCCTTCAGCGGCTCGATGTCGGCTTGTAACTTGACCTTCTCTTTTATGTTTTTCCTTTACATGTTTGAGTAGCCGTATTTGTTCTCGGGGATATGGATGAACTATATATGATTAGAATTAAGTTACTTCAAGGGATTCAATATTTATTTTATGTTTGAGTTAATAGCCTTCGTGAATGTGGAGAGGAGGTCTCGCTCACACTTTTGCCTTGTTTCCATGAAGCACATTACCATCGTTGTTTTAGGTTAGGACATTGAGCTAATTCGATGTGCCATTAAAAGCCTTGTTCCTCACCGCCTGCAACCGGAAGGGAAATAACAGAGAATCATTGGTGAGGCTGCGTCCATAGGGAAACCTTTAATTATCATACTGAAAACCAACGCGGGGAAACCACAGTAGTGATGTGTGTGGTATAAAGTCTACCTAGAGTAGAACATATATTGTACACATATCAAACTGTGCACCTCCGGCTTGTAAGCGCTTGCTATTCGTCAGACGAGCAGATGAGCTTTGTTGATTACAATTAAAAAACACTTGTTATAAGAATGAGTACCTACTACCATATCTAAACAGTGAAAAATCATTGAAAAAGAAATGCGCCAGTGCGAGGGATCAAACACTACCCAAGCCACTTGTGAGGCTCCTTGTTCACCGAACGAGCTGATGAGCTTCAATGTTTAAATATGAAACACGAATAATAAGAACTAGTAGCAACAACCAAATATAAAACATTGTTTTGAATTTTGAAATCGGTTTATTTCTGTATTTTTCTTTAATAGTTTTTCTTTTTTGTTTCTTTTTATTCTAAAACAAATTTCAAATATTGCTAGCATTTTGAAAAATGTTCAAAATTTGTTCAGACTTTCAAAATTCTAAGCTTTTGTCAACATGCTGTTTGCAATGTAAAAAATTGATTACATTTTTGAAAAAAACAATTGGGAATTAAAAAATTGTTTAGATTTTCAAAAAATGTTCCCATTTTGAAAGAATGCTTGGAATTTCATAAATTGTTTGCGTTTTCAAAAGTTGCTTCTACTTTTAGAAAAAATCTTGTATTTTCAAAAATTGTACGCAAGTGTAAATATTATTCGGTTTTGAGTCTGCTAAAAATCCCGTATTATACCATTTTTTTACATTATGATTTTTTCAAAAAATGAACATAGTTTTGAAAAACCAAATAGTTTTTGAAAATGCGAATATTTTTGAATTTATAAACAAAATTTTAAAAACCCAAAAAATTCATGAATACCGAAACAAATTTGAAAATATGAAGAATTTTGAATTTATGAAAAAATCAAAAGAACAAATATTATAAACATGAATAATTTTGGAAAAAACCGAACAAATTTCATAAATGCATTTTTAAAATTTATGAATTTTTTTTGAAAAACCCAACTATTCTAGAAAAACATGAACATTTGTTGAAAACCCCATTTTTCAAATGCAATATTTTTGAATTTATGTAAAGAAATTGAAAAAAATAATATTATTTGAAATTTTGAACCAATTTAAAAAAATCAAAAAGGAAACTACATACAAAAGAACTGAAAACAGGAAAAATTATAAAAATAAATAAACAAATGAAATCTGACTAAAAGAACAAATGGTGAGGAAACATCTAGAAGGTTCCCAAAATCAGGTTGTCGATGTGGTAAAGTGGCTCGGCCCATTGCTCATGCTTGATGGTTGTGATTGGCCGACAGTTGGACGCAAAGAGCGTCAAATAGGATTTTCCGTCGCGGCCATACGTGTTGGTGACATCTAGTTTTTTAGAGGGAAGCGCCAGATGCAGCTGCTTGCCCGTGCTCCAAGCTTGGTCTAGAAAAGCCTCTCCGCCAATTCATAAGAATGGGCTTCCTCTTGGGCTCACTGCATCTTTCGCCCATAGCCTTTTTTGGGCTGAAAACTTCCCTCTGCCTTTTCGAGGACAAAAAAAACATGGTTGCTAATTAGATAATCCCACCTTATCTCTTTACCCAAATTTTCCTCAAATTAATGTGTCCGTGAGTTTTCCCTCAAAAACAAATGTGTCTGTGAGTTGCCAAAAACAAGGGGCCTCCTCGAGAATCAATAAACAAAGATGTGAATAATTCAATTGGATGAAGAGAAGATCTCATTAATTAAATGTGAGATTGTGGGCTAGGAAGGAAAGAAATTAGAGAAGATCTCATTTTTTCTGAATCTTGACCCCTATTTAATAAATGGTACAGTAAAGGAATTGAAATTAAAAGAAGAAATAAATGGATGCAACAATTAGCCTACATGTGCAGGTGTATTTGTGCATAGTGGAGAAGCTTGGCAACTAACCAAACTCACCTCCTCGAGAATAATCTTTGCTTCTTTTGAATCTCCTGTTATAAATTTCGCTTTGCCATGTTTATATTATACTAACTAGTGCATGCTACAACGTGATGACCAAACCCACCGCCTTGACTTATCATGTTATTCATAAATAGGTGAACAAGCAGTGACCATCATCGATGATGGTACAAAGAGGAAAAGACACAAACTCACCAGGGGTGTGTGAGAGTTTGTTTCTCTCATCGCAACGCATAGGCTTGTTTGCTAGCAATCAAAGTAAAAGGTTACCTAGTTTCAAAAAAAAAGTAAAAGGTTACCTGAAACCAAACTGTTGCTTGGAGCCAGTCAAGAATATCTGCATGGGCTTTCATTTCATGGTCCATTGACAATGGCAGGTGTCGGTGTCAAAACCGGCGGATCTCGAGTAGGGGGTCCCGAACTGTGCGTCTAAGGTCGATGATAACAGGAGACAAGGGACACGATATTTACCCAGGTTCGGGCCCTCTCTATGGAGGTAATACCCTATGTCCTGCTTGATTGATATTGATGAATATGAGTATTACAAGAGTTGATCTACCTCGAGATCATAATGGCTAAACCCTAGAGGTCTAGATTGTATGGCTATGATAATGAATCTCTCCTATCCGGACTAAGTCCTCCGGTTTATATATGTTGGGGATCGTAGCAGAAATTTAAAATTTTCAACGCATCACCAAGATCAATCTATGGAGTCATCTAGCAACGAGAGAGAGGGAGTGCATCTTCACACCTTTGAAGATTGCTAAGCGGAAGCGTTCAAGAGAACGGGGTTGATGGAGTCGTACTCGTCGTGATCCAAATCACCGATGATCCTAGCGCCGAATGGACGGCACCTCCGTGTTCAACACACGTACGGAACGGAGAGACGTCTCCTCCTTCTTGATCCAGCAAGGGGAGAGGAGAGGTTGATGGAGATCTAGCAGCACGACGGCGTGGTGGTGGAAGCAGCGGGATCTCGGCAGGGCTTCGCCAAGCACCAACGAGAGGGAGAGGTGTCACGGAGGGAGAGGGAGGCGCCAGGGACTTGGGTGCGGCTGCCCTCCCTCCCCCCACTATATATAGGACCCCTAGGGGGGCGCCGGCCCTAGGAGATCCAATCTCCAAGGGGGGACTTGCCCCCCAAGTCAGGTGGGGGCCCCCCACCCCTAGGGTTTCCAACCCTAGGCGCAGGGGGAGGCCCATGGGGGGCGCACCAGCCCACCAGGGGCTGGTTCCCCTCCCACTTCAGCCCATGGGGCCCTCCGAGATAGGTGGCCCCACCCGGTGGACCCCCGGGACCCTTCCGGTGGTCCCGGTACAATACCGATTACCCCCGAAACTTTCCCGATGGCCGAAACTGGACTTCCTATATATAAATCTTCACCTCCGGACCATTCCGGAACTCCTCGTGACGTCCGAGATCTCATCCGGGACTCCGAACAACTTTCGGGTTACCGCATACTAATATCTCTACAACCCTAGCGTCACCGAACCTTAAGTGTGTAGACCCTATGGGTTCGGGAGACACGCAGACATGACCGAGACGACTCTCCGGTCAATAACCAACAACAGGATCTGGATACCCATGTTATCTCCCACATGTTCCACGATGATCTCATCGGATGAACCACGATGTCGAGGATTTAATCAATCCCGTATACAATTCCCTTTGTCTATCGGTACGATACTTGCCCAAGATTTGATCATCGGTATCCCGATACCTCGTTCAATCTCGTTACCGGCAAGTCTCTTTACTCGTTCCGTAACACATCATCCCGTGATCAACTCCTTGGTCACATTGTGCACATTATGATGATGTCCTACCGAGTGGGCTCAGAGATACCTCTCCGTTACACGGAGTGACAAATCCCAGTCTCGATTCGTGCCAACCCAACAGACACTTTCGGAGATACCCGCAGTGCACCTTTATAGCCACCTAGTTACGTTGTGACATTTGGTACACCCAAAGCATTCCTATGGTATCCGGGAGTCACACAATCTCATGGTCTAAGGAAATGATACTTGACATTAGAAAAGCTTTAGCATACGAACTACACGATCTTGTGCTAGGCTTAGGATTGGGTCTTGTCCATCACATCATTCTCCTAATGATGTGATCCCCTTATCAAAGACATCCAATGTCCATGGTCAGGAAACCGTAACCATCTATTGACCAACGAGCTAGTCGACTAGATGCTTACTAGGGACATGGTGTTGTCTTTGTATCCACACATGTATCTAAGTTTCCTATCAATACAATTCTAGCATGGATAATAAACAATTATCATGAACAAGGAAATATAAGAATAACTAATTTATTATTGCCTCTAGGGCATATTTCCAACAGTCTCCCACTTGAACTAGAGTCAATAATCCAGTTCACATCGCTATGTGATTAACACTCAAGGTCACATCCCCATGTGACTAACACCCAAAGAGTTTACTAGAGTCAATAATCTAGTTCACATTACCATGTGATTAACACTCAATGAGTTCTGGGTTTGATCATGTTATGTTTGTGAGAGATGTTATAGTCAATGGGTCTAAACCTTTAAGATCCGTGTGTGCTTTACAAATCTTTATGTCATCTTGTAGATGCAGCTACCACGCTCTATTTGGAGCTATTCCAAATAACTGTTCTACTATACGAATCCAGTTTACTACTCAGAATCATCCAGATTAGTGTCAAAGATTGCATCAGCGTAACCCTTTACGACGAACTCTTTTACCACCTCCAGAATCGAGAAAATTCCTTAGTCCACTAATTACTAAGGATAAGTTCGACCACTGTCATGTGATCCATTCTTGGATCACTCCTGTACCCCTTGACTGACTCATGGCAAGGCACACTTCAGGTGCGGTACACAACATAGCATACTGTAGAGCCTATGTCTAAAGCATAGGGGACGACCTTCGTCCTTTCTCTCTCTTCTGCCGTGGTCAGGTCTTGAGTCTTAATAAATACTCACACCTTGTAACACAGCCAAGAACTCCTTCTTTGCTGATCTATTTTGAACTCCTTCAAAATTTTGTCACAGTATGTATTCATTTGAAAGTACTATTAAGCGTTTTTGATCTATCCTTATAGATCCTTATGCTCAATGTTCAAGTAGCTTAATCCAGGTTTTCCATTGAAAACACTTTTCAAATAACCCTGTATGCTTTCCAGAAATTCTACATCATTTCTGATCAACAATATGTTAACAACATATACCCATCAAAAATTCTATAGTGCTCCCACTCACTTCTGTGGAAATACAAGTTTCTCATAAACTTTGTATAAACCCAAAATCTTTGATCATCTCATCAAAGCGTACATTCCAACCCCGAGATGCTTACTCCAGTCCTTAGAAGGATTGTTGGAGCTTTGCATACTTGTTAGCATCTTTCAGGATTGACAAAATCTTCTGGTTGTATCACATACAACCTTTCCTCAAGAAAAAAACGTCGAGGAAACAATGTTTTGACATCCTATCTGCAAGATTTCATAAATAATGTAGTAACTGCTAACATAATTCCAACAGACTCTTAGCATCTCTACGAGTGAGAAAGTCTCATCGTAGTCAACTCCTTGAACTTGTCGGGAAACATCTTAACGACAAGTCGAGCTTTCTTAATGGTGACACTTACCATCATTGTCTATCTTCCTTTTAAAATCCATCTGCACCCAACAGCCTTACGACCATCAAGTAGTTCTTTCAAAGTCTATACTTTGTTTTATACATGGATCCTCTCTCGGATTTTATGGCCTCGAGCCATTCGTCGGAATCTGGGCCCACCATCGCTTCTCCATAGCTCGTAGGTTCATTGTTGTCTAGCAACATGACTTCCAAGACAGGATTACGTACCACTCTGAAGTAGTATGCATCCTTGTCGACCTATGAGGTTTGGTAGTGACTTGATCCGAAGTTTCATGATCACTATCATAAGCTTCCACTTCAATTGGTGTAGGTGCCACATGAACAACTTCCTGTGCCCTGCTACATACTAGTTAAAGTGACGGTTCAATAACCTCATCAAGTCTCCACCATCCTCCCACTTAATTCTTTCGAGAGAAACTTTTCCTCAAGAAAGGACCCGTTTCTAGAAACAATCACTTTTGCTTCCAGATCTGAAATAGGAGGTATAGCCAACTGTTTTGGGTATTCTATGAAGATGCATTTATCCGCTTTGGGTTCGAGCTTATTAGCCTGAAACTTTTTCACATAAACATCGCAGCCCCAAACTTTTAAGAAACGACAGCTTAGGTTTCTCTAAACCATAGTTCATACGGTGTCGTCTCAACGGAATTGCGTGGTGCCCTATTTAAAGTGAATGCGGTTGTCTCTAATGCCTAACCCATAAACGATAGTGGTAATTTGACAAGAGACATCATGGTATGCACCATATCCAATAGGGTGTAGTTATGATGTTCGGACACACCATCACACTATGGTGTTCCAAGCGGTATTAGTTGTGAAACAATTTCCACAATGTCTTAATTGTGTGCCAAACTCGTAATTCAGATATTCATCTCTATGATCATATCATAGACATTTTATCCTCTTGTCACGACCTTCACTCTGAAATTACTTAAACCTTTCAATAATTCAGACTTGTGTTTCATCAAGTAAATATACTCAGCATCTACTCAAATCATATGTGAAGTAAGAACATGACGATATCCACTGCGTGCCTCAGCACTCATTGGACGGCACACATCAAAATGTATTACTTCCAACAAGTTGCTTTCTTGTTCCATCTTACTGAAAATGAGGTCTTTAAGTCATCTTGCCCATGTGGTATGATTTTCATGTCTCAAGTGATTCAAAATCAAGTGAGTCCAAACGATCCATTTGTATGGAGTTTCTTCATGCATATCTACCAATAGACATGGTTCGCATGTCTCAATCTTTTCAAAACGAGTGAGTCCAAAGATCCATCAACATGGAGCTTCTTCATGCGTTTTATACCAACATGACTCAAATGGAAGTGCCACAAGTATGTCGTACTATCATTACAATCTTATATCTTTTGGCATGAACATGTGTATCACTACGATCGAGATTCAATAAACCATTTATTTTAGGTGCAAGACCAATGAAGGTATTATTCAAATAAACAGAGTGACCATTATTCTCCTTAAATGAATAACCGTATGGTGATAAACATAATCCAATCATGTCTATGCTCAACGCAAACACCAAATAACAATTATTTCGGTTTAACACCAATCCCGATGGTAGAGGGAGCGTGCAATGTTTGATCACATCAACCTTGGAAACACTTCCAACACATATCGTCATCTCACCTTTAGCTAGTCTCCGCAGCCTTTTATTTTGAGTTACTAACACTTAGCAACCGAACCGGCATTTATTACCCTGGTGCTACTAGGAGTACTAGTAAAGTACACAATAATATAACGTATATCCAAAATACTTCTGTCAACCTTGCCAGCCTTCTCATCTACCAAGTATCTAGGGTAGTTCTGCTTCAGTGACCGTTCCCCTCATTATAGAAGCACTTAGTCTCGGGTTTGGTTCAACCTTGGGTTTCTTCACTAGAGGAGCAACTGATTTGCCGTCTCATGAAGTATCCCTTCTTTCCCTTGCCCTTCTTGAAACTAGTGGTTTAACCATCAAGAATTGATGCTCCTACTTGATTTCTACTTTCGCGGTGTCAAACATCGCGAGTTGCTCAAGGATCATCATGTCTATCCCTGATATGTTATAGTTCATCACGAAGCTCCAATAGCTTGGTGGCAGTGACTATGGAGAACCATCACTATCTCATCTGGAAGATTAACTCCCACTCGATTCAAGCGATTGTAGTACTCAGACAATCTGAGCACATGCTCAACGATTCAGTTTTTCTCCCTTAGTTTGCAGGCTTAAGAAACTTGTCAGAGGTCTCATACCTCTCGACGTGGGCACTAGTCTGAAATTCCAATTTCAGTCTTTGGAAAATCTCATATGTTCTGCGACGTTTCAAAAATGTCTTTGGTGCCACAATTCTAAACCGTTAGTATTGTGCACTGAACTATCACGTAGTCATCAAAACGTGTATGTCACATGTTTCCCAACATCTACAGATGATGCTCGAGGTTCAACACACTGAGCGGTGCATTAAGGACATAACCCTTTTGTGCAGCAATGAGGACAATCCTCAATTCACGGACCCAGTCTACATAATTGCTACTGTCAACTCTCAACTAAATTTTCTCTAGCAACATATCTAAAACAGTAGAACCAAAGCGTGAGCTACGACATGATTTGCAAAGACCTTTCGACTATGTTCATGATAATTAAGTTCATCTAATCAAATTATTCAATGAACTCCCACTTAGATAGACATCCCTCTAGTCATCTAAGTGATACATGATCCGAGTCAACTAGGCCGTGTCCGATCATCACGTGAGACGGACTTGTCATCATCGGTGAACATCTTCATGTTGATCGTATCCACTATACGACTCATGTTCGACCTTTCGGTCTTCCGTGTTCCGAGGCCATGTCTGTACATGCTAGGCTCGTCAAGTTAACCTAAGTGTATTGCTTGTGTAAATCTAGCTTACACCCGTTGTATGCGAACGTTAGAACCTATCACACCCGATCATCACGTGGTGCTTCAGAACAACGGACCTTAGCAACGGTGCACAGTTAGGGGGAACACAATTCTTGATATTTTAATGAGGGATCATCTTATTTATGCTACCGTCGTTCTAAGCAAATAAGATGTAAAAACATGACAAACATCACATGCAAATCATAAAGTGACATGATATGGCCAATATCATCTTGCGCCTTTGATCTCCATCTTCGAGGTGCGGCATGAACACCATCGTCACCGGCATGACACCATGATCTCCATCATCATGATCTCCATCATCGTGTCTTCATGAAGTTGCCTCGCCAACTATTACTTCTACTACTATGGCTAACGGTTAGCAATAAAGTAAAGTAATTACATGGCGTTTTCATTGACACGCAGGTCATAAATAAATTAAGACAACTCCTATGGCTCCTGCCGGTTGTCATACTCATCGACATGCAAGTTGTGATTCCTATTAAAAGAACATGATCAATCTCATACATCACATATATCATTCATCACATCCTTTTGGCCATATCACATCACATAGCATACCCTACAAAAACAAGTTAGAAGTCCTCTAATTGTTGTTGCATGTTTTACGTGGCTGCTATGGGTTTCTAGCAAGAACGTTTCTTACCTACGCAAAACCACAATGGTGATATGCCAATTTGTATTTACCCTTCATAAGGACCCTTTTCATCGAATCCGATCCGACTAAAGTGGGAGAGACAGACACCCGCCAGCCACCTTATGCATCAAGTGCATGTTAGTCGGTGGAACCTATCTCACGTAAGTGTACATGTAAGATCGGTTCGGGCCGCTTCATCCCACAATGCCGCCGAATCAAGATAAGACTAGTAACGGCAAGCAAATTGAACAAATCATCGCCCACAACTACTTTGTGTTCTACTCGTGCATAGAATCTATGCATAAACCTGGCTCTGATACCACTGTTGGGGATCATAGCAGAAATTTAAAATTTTCTACGCATCACCAAGATCAATCTATGGAGTCATCTAGCAACGAGATAGAGGGAGTGCATCTTCATACCCTTGAAGATCGCTAAGCAGAAGCGTTCAAGAGAACGGGGTCGATGGAGTCGTACTCGTCGTGATCCAAATCACCGATGATCCTAGCGCCGAATGGACGGCACCTCCGCGTTCAACACACATACGGAACGGAGAGACGTCTCCTCCTTCATGATCCAACAAGGGGAGAGGAGAGGTTGATGGAGATCCAGCAGCACGACGGCGTGGTGATGGAAGCAGCGGGATCTCGGCAGGGCTTCGCCAAGCACCAACGAGAGGGAGAGGTGTCACGGAGGGAGAGGGAGGCACCGGGGACTTGGGTGCGGCTGCCCTCCCCCCACTATATATAGGACCCCTAGGGGGACGCCGGCCCTAGGAGATCCAATCTCCAAGGGGGGACTTTCCCCCCAAGTCTGGTGGGGCGCCCCCCACCCCTAGGGTTTCCAACCCTAGGCGTAGGGGGAGGCCCATGGGGGGCGCACCAGCCCACCAGGGGCTGGTTCCCCTCCCACTTCAGCCCATGGGGCCCTCCAGGATAGGTGGCCCCACCCGGTGGACCCCCGGGACCCTTCCGGTGGTCCCGGTACAATATCGATTACCCCCGAAACATTCCCGATGGCCGAAACTGGACTTCCTATATATAAATCTTCGCCTCCGGACCATTCCGGAACTCCTCGTGACATCCTGGATCTCATCCGAGACTCCGAACAACTTTCGGGTTACCGCATACTAATATCTCTACAACCATAGCATCACTGAACCTTAAGTGTGTAGACCCTACGGGTTCGGGAGACACGCAGACATGACCGGGACGACTCTCCGGTCAATAACCAACAGCGGGATCTAGATACCCATGTTGGCTCCCACATGTTCCACGATGATCTCATCGGATGAACCACGATGTCGAGGATTTAATCAATCCCGTATACAATTCCCTTTGTCTATCGGTACGATACTTGCCCGAGATTCGATCATCGGTATCCCGATACCTCGTTCAATCTTGTTACCGGCAAGTCTCTTTACTCGTTCTGTAACACATCATCCCGTGATCAACTCCTTGGTCACATTGTGCACATTATGATGATGTCCTACCGAGTGGGCCCAGAGATACCTCTCCCTTACACGGAGTGACAAATCCCAGTCTTGATTCGTGCCAACCCAACAGACACTTTCGGAGATACCCGCAGTGCACCTTTATAGCCACCCAGTTACGTTGTGACGTTTGGTACACCCAAAGCATTCCTATGGTATCCGGGAGTTGCACAATCTCATGGTCTAAGGAAATGATACTTGACATTAGAAAAGCTTTAGCATACGAACTACAGGATCTTGTGCTAGGCTTAGGATTGGGTCTCGTCCATCACATCATTCTCCTAATGATGTGATCCTGTTATCAACGACATCCAATGTCCATGGTCAGGAAACTGTAACCATCTATTGCTCAACAAGCTAGTCAACTAGAGGCTTACTAGGGGCATGGTGTTGTCTATGTATCCACACATGTATCTGAGTTTCCTATCAATACAATTCTAGCATGGATAATAAACGATTATCATGAACAAGGAAATATAATAATAACTAATTTATTATTGCCTCTAGGGCATATTTCCAAGAATATAGACACCGGGAGGATCTAGGGTTACATAAGGTTGGTTACAAAGAAAGGAATCTACATATTCGACGCCGAGCTTGCCTTCCACGCCAAGGAGAGTCCCATTCGGACACGGGTGCAGTCTTCGGTCTTCGTATCTTCACAGCCCATCAGTCCGGCCCATGGCCAACAGGCCGGACACCCGAGGACCCCTTAGTCCAGGACTCCCACAGTAGCCCGTGAACCTGGCTTCAATGACAAGGTATCCGGCGTGTAGTGCTGTCTTCGGCATTGCAAGGCGGGTTCCTCCTTCCGAACTCCAAAATAGTCTTCGGACGAATTGATCGTGTCCAGACCTATAACACACACACCACACACAACCATAGAGAGAATATAATAACACACGAGTCCAAACCACTGACAACTTTTACAACATGACATCATGTCCATCCGGTCATAATTTCGAACCGTTTTTTGCCTGCCGCTCCATGTTTCGAGACGCGGTCGCCATTGGCACGTCTTATCAAAGCAGAGATCTTGTCCCCTTATTACGGGATTCTCATCAATATGGCGTGGGTAACCCAACCGTGGCATTTACACAGCCCTTGGGAACAGGCGAATTTTGAGGCGAGTGGGGTGGCGTTCAATATTCACTGCCTTTATAAGGAGATAAGATTCCTCCTTCTTCCCCCACGCCTTCTTCCTGCCTTTCCACTCTTGAGCTCCAGAGCCCAAGTTCTCATCTGTTTCCCACTCGAGAAAGCACTCAACCATGTTCGGATCCGGAGGCCAAGGCAAGTGGATGGCTTCCTCCGTCAAGGAGGAGGACATCGCCGAGCTTCGGGCGGCTGGGTACCTGGCGAAGGAAATCGTCCACCGTCTTCCAGCCCAAGGACAAATCATTCCCACGCCGAAGCCCGACGAGATGGTAGTGTTCCTCCCCCATTTCCTCCGCGGGCTAGGGTTTCCACTCCATCCCTTCGTCCGCGGGATAATGTTCTACTACAGGATAGACTTCCACGATCTATCCCCGAACTCCTTCCTCAATATCTCGGCGTTCATCGTCGTGTGCGAGGCCTTCCTCCGCATCCAACCCACTTCAGGTTGTGGCTCAAAACTTTTAACGTGAAGCCCAAGGTGGTGGATGGACAACACGTAGAGTGTGGGGCGCCATGCTGAGCAAGCTCACCAATGTCTCTTGGCCAAAAGGCACATTCGTGGAGTCTGTCAAGGAATGGCAGAAACAATGGTTCTACATCACTGAACCCCGCAGTGCCACCTGGGCCGCGTTCAACTCCGGTGCTCCCGTGCGACTCACCTCCTGGGTCGAGAAGAGCCTGAACTGGTGTTCATCAAACGAGCTGATTGCGCTGCAAACGCGCATTCAAAGCATGATCAATAGGGACATCAAGCTTATCGACGTAATCCAAGTGATGTTGGTGCGCTAGATCCTCCCCTGCCAGAGCCGAAGCCGCCCTCTATGGGATTTCAACCCGAAAAATCACCACACCTTGGAAAGGCTCTTCGAAACAGCTCACGAAGATGCCTGGAAGTTGCTCTTCAAAGGCAACGAGATACCGCCGACAACAGATTCGGACCGTGGTCACGACATAAATCACCTCCCCAACAAAGTATGTTATTTTTAACACATCCCCTACTTGCTTGTTTCAAGGGTGATATCTAAGCTTTTATTATCATTGCTTTTTCAGTACTGGTTGAAGAAGGCGAAGCAGATCCAGTGTCCGGCTCCCCTGCTTGAAGAACTAGTCATCCCCCATTTAGCAAAGATGCTGGAGCCGATGCCTTATAAGGCACCAGAGAAGAAGGCCACAACAAAGGCCAAGGGGGTCCGGAGTGGCCCCCGCCGTAAGGGTACTTTGGACATGATGTCCGAAGACAAGACCATTCCCCTACCGCCGAAGACGACGAGGAGGAGGAGGAGGAGGAAAGCGACTCCCCCCTGATGGGGGGGGGAGAAGAGGGCGGCCTCCACAACTCTGGAGGCGGATGCACCCAATAAGGGGAGGGGCTCCCTCGCGGATAACTCCGCATGGGATGTCGACAACAGTCCGGAGAGACGCCCCCG
This sequence comes from Triticum aestivum, assembly GCF_018294505.1. Classification (NCBI taxonomy): domain Eukaryota; kingdom Viridiplantae; phylum Streptophyta; class Magnoliopsida; order Poales; family Poaceae; genus Triticum; species Triticum aestivum. The sequence continues at coordinate 448,893,833 of NC_057812.1, read as the reverse complement.
CGCTAAGCCTCAGGTCGCATCGTAAGTACTAAGACTTGTATCCACCCATAAAGATTCTCCTCCTCACTGCATTGACATGATTGGTTATGTTTATTGTAGTCCAGCCCACAACAGCTCCCCGCGATCCTCGTCAGGAGGCTCGCTGGATTCCCATGCGATGGCCAGTGATTCGCCGCCAGCCGCTCACTCCCCCAAGGCCAAGGATGATGCGGAGGTGCTGTCTCAAAGGACTGTTCCAGGCGGGGAGAGGCTCAGGAGGCGCCAGAAGGTGAAACCCCCGTCGCCGGACACCAAGGGGAATCAACCCCCATGGAGACTGGTGGGGAGGGCCGTACTCAGTTCGACTCTCAGTCAGACTCAATTCCGGAGACCGAGTTTGCTCTAGAATCCTGCACGCGACCTCCTTTGGAAGAAGGGGGGTGCATGTTCCCCCGGTGACCCCTGTCCACCCAGGGGCATCGAATAATCTGCTGGAAGTGCTGCGAGGCGCTTCCATTATGGATGAGCACCATGTCCTTATGGGCAAAGTAATTGAAAGGGTTCAGTCCACCAAGAGCGGACTAACTGAAGCCTGCAGCAGCCTGTTAATAGGTTTTGAGGTAAGCAGCACAAAAAAGGAGAAAATCCCAATATAGATAGTAGCCCCTGAGACACTGTCTGGTGTTTGAAAAGAAAAAACCAGACAGAGGATCAATCTCCTATTGCAGGAAACTAACTGAATTTGTCTGAAATGTATGCGCATGCGTCACTGTTGGCCGCGGCCTCGCATATTGCCGAAGTCTTTGGACTGAAGCAGAAACTGGCGGAGGCCGAGGAGGAGCTGGGCCAGGTAAAGACGTAGCTCCAGGAGAAACAAGGTAAGCAATAACCTGTTATGGATTCGAAAAAGGAGAAAATGATATGCAATGATCGAAATACCATGACGTGAACAGGGGCGACGACCGAGGTCGAGGCCCTGAAAGCGGCCCTGGTCGAAGCCGAAGGGAAGGTTGTCAAGGAGCAGGCTGCTCGTAAGAGGCTCAAGGACTGGGTCAACGAAGTACAACAGGAGCTCCAGGGCGCGGTGAGGAAGTGCGAGACCTTGGAGCACAATACGTCGGCTCAAGAGGCCGAACTTGCCAAGGCTAGTAAGAGTGCGGAGGCAGCCTGGATTGAAGCCTAGGACACCCTCCATGAAATCCAGGAGGCCAGGAAGATCGCGGCGGGTAAGGCATTCAATATGCAAAGCAGGAGTGTGAAGAGGAAATTTATTTTACTAACCCGGATTCAGAGTTCTCCAGGGGCCTTTGCTGATCTGCCATGCAGTGTGACCGACGCTGCAGAGTTCTTCCAAGCTGAAGAAGGAGGCTCTACGGAGAAGCTATTATGGTCGCAATATTGCGTGCCAGAACATCTGGTACCCCTCAGCGATCAGCTGAAACAACTGGTCGAGCTGCACAGGGTGGCCGAACTGGCCATGAAGGATATGATAATCCGGTTGTGGCCAGCCGAAGCTATTCCCAGCAGCTACTTCGGCCTCGTCAAGAAGCTGGTGGATGCCTGTTCTCGATTAGATGTCATCAAGCGGTCCGTCTGCATCGAGAGCGCGCGTTTGGCCTTCTCTTATTGCAAGTTCTGGTGGGCGAAGCTGGACGCTGTCAAGCTAGTGACCGGGGGGGCGCCGGAGGGCAAGGAGCACCGCACACCTGAGCGGTACTTCGGTGATGTCTTAGAGGGGCCCCGCATCGTTGCGGATCATTGTGCGAAGGACACCATCTTTGAATGAATGCGTTCGAGCTCCCTCTGCCTTGTATGATAGAACAAAGTGTTTATGCAATATAATGCTTGTTATGTTTTTAGATTTTTACTTCCTGTGCGGCCGTGTTGTATGAAATCTGAGGGTTAACCAGTCGTCGGCTTCTGCCCCCATGTAGGTAGTACGGGGGTGTTCGGGATGGAATCTAAACAATCTTGATCCAATTAAATGGTCCTTGAAGGAGTTGTTTAGCGCAACGAACCAGGCAACCAGACTATGCGGCTGTAACGCCCTCACTTAGCCATAGGAGTGCGACAATAAAAACATGGGCGCAGCCCCTAGTATCCGAACTAGAGTGCTATAAGCGTCTGATCGGGAAGTACCAATCCTTCGCGTAATGCGGAAGAAATCTTCAACTATTTGCAACCTCCGAACAGCTGACCGGCTCTCGCCGCATCATGACAATCTGTTTTCGGCTTTCTCTACTGAGGTGCTCCTTTGGATAAACCAAGGCACAATCGCAGTAGTTCTCCCTTTACTACCTTAGCCGATATAGCGGAACGTAAGGTAGCAAGCACAGGAGCCGGGCAACCCAACTATTGACCGAAGACATGATTCAGAGCCAATGCTAAATTTGGGGTGCCGAACTATACTTATAAAAAGTGTTCGGACTTTTGTTGCCATAGTGTGGGGTGATGTGCAGCCCCTGGTGAACCAGAAACGTACCAAAGTGTACGGGTGCTACCTGATAGGGTTATCTATAGGGGAGTTGAAAAAAAAGAAAGAAAATAGAAAAGGTACGAAGGTAAAAAGCTGGAGTCCTACAGCTCCAGCCGCAGACTGTTCTCATCATAATTTAATTAGTAAGTCAAGGCGCATTGATACAGGTAGTGCGATAAGAAACATGCTATTTGACATGCCGAAACCAAGGGAGAGCTGCATGTGGGTCCTGAAAAACAGGTAGAGTTATCGTTAACGGAATCACCTAAAAAGTCCCCCATATGTTTGCGTTTCTCGCCGTCTTGGTGTGTTTATCCTTCAAGAGGACCGATGACCAGACCACCAAATGGTGCCTGTGGGATTGAGACCTGACAAGGAAACAAGTAAAAGTGAAAGTATGTGTGTATCTGATGTCGGTTGAGCCGTACTACGGACCACAAGCTAGTTATGCCTCCGTCGATGCCCATGGGATTTTGAGTGTGTAGTTATGTACGCGCGGTACAAATGCCACCACCTGATTGGAACTGCAACGGAGGCCGGATTGCTAGTCGAGCTCCTGACGAGCCGGGCTCTCCTGCTGCAGAGTAGTTCAGACCCTCTTAACGATGTCCGTGGGCTCGGCAGCCGAATTAAGGTTCTGCTTGAGAAGGCCACTCTGTACTTCTATTGCTAAGGCAGCTGTGTGCTCTTTTGTATGGAGGGAGTGTTCCGCATTTCCGTTGACTGTTATGATGCCCCGTGGACCGGGCATCTTACGCTTGAGATAAGCATAGTGTGGTACTGCGTTTAATTGAGCGAACGCAGTTCGTCCGAGCAGTGCGTGATAGCCGCTGCGGAAAGGGACGATATCAAAGATTAACTCCTCGCTTCGGAAGTTGTCCGGAGATCCAAAGACAACCTCTAGTGTGATTGAGCTCATACAGCGGGCCTCTACACCTAGTATGACTCCTTTGAAGGTAGTCCTGGTGGGCTTGATCCGAGATGGGTTAATGCCCATTTTTCGCCCTGTATCCTGATAGAGCAGATTAAGGCTGCTACCTCCGTCCATAAGGACACGAGTCAAGTGGAACCCATCAATTATTGGGTCTAGGACAAGTGTAGCTGAGCCACCGTGACGGATACTGGTCGGATGATCCCGACGATCAAAGGTGATCGGGCATGATGACCATGGATTAAATTTTGGGGCGACTGGCTCTATCCCGTAGACGTCCCTAAGCGCACGCTTGCGCTCCCTCTTGGGGATGTGGGTAGCGTATATCATGTTCACCATTTTGACCTGAGGGGGAAACTTCTTATGTCCCCCTGTGTTCGGCTGCTGGAGCTCTTTGTCATCATCTTCGCTTTGCAATCCCTTTCCCCTGTTCTCGGTGTTTAATTTGCCGGCCTGTTTAAAAACCCAGTAATCTCTATTTGTATGATTGGGTGGTTTGTCTGGGGTGCCATGAATCTGGCACGGATGATCAAGTATGCGGTCCAAGCTGGTTGGGCCTGAATTGTTCTTTTGGAATGGCTTCTTTCGCTGACCGGACTTAGAGCCCCTGAATCCGGCATTGACTGTCGTGTCCTCGGTGTTATCACTGTTGTTTCGGCGTTTGTATCTATTGTGTCGAGACTTGTCTTTGCTAGTTTTAGCTTCAGGGGTGCCGCCGTCGCTTGCATTGCTTTTGCTACGGGCCAACCAATTGTCCTCGCCTGCACAAAAGTGGGCCATGAGTGCCGTGAGGGCTGCCATGGTTTTTGGCTTTTCTTGGCCGAGGTGGCGAGCGAGCCATTCGTCACGGATGCTGTGTTTGAAGGCTGCTAGGGCTTCGGCATCCAGACAATCGACGATTTGGTTCTTTTTAGTTGAGAACCTAGTCTAGAATTTCCTGGCGGACTCTCCGGGCTGTTGAACTATGTGGCTTAAGTCATCAGCGTCCGGAGGTCGAACATATGTACCTTGGAAGTTATCGAGGAAGGCCTCTTCCAAGTCCTCCCAGCTGCCAATAGAATTTGCAGGCAGACTATTGAGGCAGTGCCGAGCTGGCCCCTTGAGCTTTAAAGGGAGGTATTTGATGGCGTGGAGGTCATCGCCGTGGGCCATATGAATGTGGAGAATGAAGTCTTCGATCCACACCGCGGGGTCCGTGGTTCCATCGTATGATTCTATATTCACGGGTTTGAACCCTTCTGGGAATTCATGATCCAGGACCTCATCGGTGAAGCAATAAGGGTGTGCGGCACCTCTATATCGAGTCGTATCGCGATGTAGCTCTGGTGGAGTCCATCTGCGGTTTTCAGCCTGCGCATGACTAAATTTGTCATGTCCGAATAGGTGGCCGTCGTCGCGTGTCGAGGAACGTCCTCGCGATCCGTAGATTGATCTAGTATGTCATGCTTTATTGTTCAGGTTTTGCCAGAGGTCATATGAGTGACCGTGGGCTAATTTGCCTCTACCTGTGCGCTGAGGCGCGGCTGGCCGGTGTTCGGCGTCAGTTGCCGTTTTGTCTCGACCACGTGGTGGTCGGTCAGCCGCATTGTACGATGGAGGTATGTATTCCAGCGCCTCCTCGTCAAACTGAGGTAGCAATTTGCGCTTTGGGTAGCTTTTGGTTGGGCGCTTGAGGCCGTATTCTTCGGCTGCTAGGACATCGGTCCATTTATGATTGAGCAGATCTTGGTCAGCTTGAAGCTGCTGCTGCTTATTTTTCAGGCTCCTTGAAGTGGCAATTAGCTGGTGCTTGAAGCGCTCCTGCTCAAGCGGTTCCTCAGGCACGATGAAATACTCGGTGCCAAGGCTCACCTCGTCCTTGGAGAGCAGAAGGTAATTATCATCCTACGAATCTTCGTGTGTGGCCTATTTACCGGGGCTAACCTGCCCGCCTTCCTGTTCATCTTGTTCATTAGCTGTATCAACGGGGTCTTTGTTGTCTTCGGCACCTTCTGGAGTATTATCTTCTCCCGTGCCGGTGTTGCTGTCTTTACTGCGGTGTGACTTAGAGCGGCGCCGCTGACGCCGGCGCTTGGACTGTATTTCAGAAGGTTTATCCTCAGCCGGATCTTCCTTGTCCTCGCTGCTGTTCTCCTTTGGTGCATCCACCATGTATACGTCATACGACGAAGTGGCCGTCCAGCATCCAGTGAACGGCGGGTTCTGGGCCTCTTCTTCTTCGGCATCGTCGTCCATGCCGTCGATGTCTTTGGAGTCGTAATAAAGTTCGTTGGTCAAATCCTCGACCATGGCTATGAAGTGGGTGGCGGGTGGGAAGCAAAATTCTCCACCGTTAGCCCCTAGTTTGAGCCGGATATAGTTCGGCTGTGAGTCCTCTGCCAAGGACAGGTTTTTTAATGAGTTTATCACATCGCCCAAAGGCGAGTGCTGGAAGATGTCTGCGGCGCTGAATTTGAAGATCAACAAACGATCAAGCTCGGCGTCCGCGGGCTCATGTGGTTCGGAACTTATGACCAGAGATGAGTCCGGAGTTTCGTTGAAGAAAACGCCGTGAGAGGTTAAGTCTATGTGCGGCTCCAACACCATGGAATCTGTGGCCTTCGTAGTGGGGTTGATCCTCCCGTCCTTGGATGGCGCAGCTTGCTCCGGATCTAGGGCCAGAGCGGTTACAGGAGCAATCTCCTGGATGCGGGCAAATGACAGATTTAGGTCATGATCATCGGGGTGACCGAGAGCGGCTACCGTGGTCTCGAATCTGATGAAGATCAAGTCTCCACGGATGTCTGCAACGTAGTTCAAGCTCCCAAATTTGACCTGCTGGCCAAGGGCGTAGCTTTCGATCTGCTCCAGATGGCCAAATGAGTTGACCCGCAGTGCGAAGCCACGGAACACGAAGATCTGTCTGGGGAGGAAAGTTTCTCCTTGGACAACATCATTATTGACGATCGAAGGGGCCATCAAACCTTTTGGCGACAGTACAGTGGAACTCTCAATGAAAGCACCAATGTCGGTGTCAAAACCGGCGGATCTTGGGTAGGGGGTCCCGAACTGTGCGTCTAAGGTCGATGGTAACAGGAGACAAGGGACACGATGTTTACCCAGGTTCGGGCCCTCTCTATGGAGGTAATACCCTACGTCCTGCTTGATTGATATTGATGAATATGAGTATTACAAGAGTTGATCTACCTCGAGATCGTAATGGCTAAACCCTAGAGGTCTAGCTTGTATGGCTATCATAATGAATCTCTCCTATTCGGACTAAGTCCTCCGGTTTATATAAACACCAGGAGGATCTAGGGTTACATAAGGTCGGTTACAAAGAAAGGAATCTACATATTCGACGCCGAGCTTGCCTTCCATGCCAAGGAGAGTCCCATCCGGACACGGGTGCAGTCCTCAGTCTTCGTATCTTCACAGCCCATCAGTCTGGCCCATGGCCAACAGGCCGGACGCCCGAGGACCCCTTAGTCGAGGACTCTCTCAGCAGACCCCTCGTGTTATGAATAGCAAGGAACGGGTATTGATGTACATAATAACGAAAAGCATCATCTCAGAATCTCACGAGGGGATAATAAACTAGAGACCTCCTAATCGGCGCCTTTTGCGCGGTTAGGAGTTTTGTCGGACAAGTGCCCTCAACCATGGGCTGGCCCATTCACATGGAGACGCAAAATAAAAAAATTGGTTTGCCCAATCAACGGTTGACTAGCTGAAAAAAAGTTGATCGGTCAATTGTTGACTTTTGAAATAAAAATGCAAGAAAAAACAAAATTTAAAAAATAAACAAAGATCATGAATTCAAAAAAGTTCACGGGTTTGTAAAAATATAAGAATTCAAAAAAGGATTATGGATTTTTAAAAAATCATGGGTTTTAATAAAGATCATTTATTTTGAAAAATGATGACAACATTTGAAAAGGAAATCATAATTTGGGAAAAGAACACGGATTTATAAAAGTTAGAAAATTGAAAAAAAGGTTCATGGATCTGTGAAAAAGTTCATGAATTTGAAATGAAAAAAATAAAACTAAAACTAAAAAGGAAAACATGAAAAATAAAATGAGAAAACAGGTAAAACCCCATGTAGTGCGCCGTGGAATAGGAACTTGGGATAAACTAGTGGTGAACTTGGCACGAACTTGGGGATCTTGCATGGCCTGAATAGCACCATCAAGATCAAGCGGTAGTATGTTGTGAGGATGCAACTTTTTCTTCTCCAGAATCAACAACAATAATAGCAGGGTGAAGCTTGGGTCTGACCAACAGGTCTGAAATAATTCAACCAGATTATCATTACATTCAGTCAGCGCCTAATGACGAAGCTATGTTGAGGGTAGGGGGCCATTGCCCCCTCCCCCAATCCACATGAATCTGTACTAAGGCACATGAATTTATTTATTTTGGCCGATATTTAGTGTTGATGAGTAGATTTGGCTTACTATTATCTAGAAATTGCTGCTGCTAAATAGATTTGGCTTAGTATTGTGTAGATAACAAACCACTTTTAGAACTTATCTCTTGATCGGTTTCTGTTTCATGTGGAACAGTTTTTTTAATGACGTCGTCATGAACAACTTAATTTCTCTCTCTTGTGGAACATATTTTCTCTCTTTAGGACCTCACGCAAGAAATTTATGGTCTGATGCGCCTTTGTGAGATGAGCACCGAGCAAACACAAAACCATAGTAGGGGTTAGGCAAGACATTTAGCGTGCGAGTTGTGCACGTCAAGAAAGAAATCAGTAGCACCTATGGGTCATCCTCGAGCGGCTGGTTGTACATGTTGTAGCAATGCTTACAAAAAATCTCGATTTCGAGAGCATGGGACATGTGCTTAATACTTTCCTTCGTGGCGTTGTTTTTCCTTGCAAGAATGATAAGTCAACTAGTCAAGCAGTTGATACTGTATATACGTTCCACAGAAAATCAGGTACCCGGAGTGGCAGGAGAAGTGTCGAGCAAGGTAGAATGGATGTGGGTACACGCGAGAGTGTCAGGTCATCATTACATTCTGCTTACGCCTAGCGGATGAGCTATGTTGAGGCCAGTGGGGCCTTGGAGAAAACTCTGAAGAAAATTTTATTTGAAGGGCCTAGATGACACAAAAATTAGCCTTTTCCTCCCTGATATTTGTCATTTGCGTTTCGCCCGCAATGGTTTTTGTCTAACTCCGTCACTGCCTGCGCTCCCGTCCACATGATGATTGGCTAGCCACGCATTCCCGACATGGTAAGTAGTGTGGAGGCGTCTACGACTTGTTTCCCTCAGGACCTCGTCTAGTTCACACTTTCCCATGTATTTTATCTCTTGAAAGCATTCACCGCAAATTCCATGCAATGCGTACCATTATGAGGATGGGGCTTGCCCACTCCCATCGTTTTCTCCCAGCCGTGCTCCCCTCCATCCAATGACCCTCCCCTTTCTATCGACAAAATAAAATTGCGACCAAAAATTCAGGGAAACATTGCAAGACGCCTTTCAAGGGAGCAGCGACAGACTGCAGGTGCACAATCTGGAGGCTTAAGAGCCCCAGTTCATAGTCCTATGTCCTAGGATTACCATGGAGCAACTACAAGTTCGTGGTTGTGACGCCCCCAATTCAATCGTACACTAATCATACATGCAAACATGTACGATCAAGATCAGGGACTCACAGGAAGATATCACAACACAACTCTCCAAATAAAATAGGTCATGCAAGCATCATATTACAAGCCAGTGGACTCGAGGGCTCGAATACAAGAGCTCGATCATAGACGAGTTAGTGGAAGCAACAATATCTGAGTACAGACATAAGTAAACAAGTTACCATAAGATGGCTTGCACAAACTGGGATACATATCGAAAGAGGCACAAGCCTCCTGCCTGGGATCCTCCTAAACTACTCCTGGTCGTCATCAGCGGTCTGCATGTAGTAGTAGGCACCTCCAGAGTAGTAGGAGTCGTCGTCGACGATGGCGTCTGGCTCCTGGACTCCAACGTCTGGTCGCAACAACCGGGTATAGAAAGGGGGAAAGGGGGAGAAAAGCAATCGTGAGTACTCATCCAAAGTACTCGCAAGCAAGGAGCTACACTACATATGTATGCATTGGTATCAAATGGAAAAGGGTAGCATATGTGGACTGAACTGCAAAATGCCAGAATAAGAGGGGGATAGCTAGTCCTATCGAAGACTACGCTTCTGGCATCCTCCATCTTGAAGCATATAGAAGAGAGTAGATGTTAAGTTCACCAAGTAGCATCGTATAGCATAATCCTACCCGGCGATCCTCCCCTCGTCGCCCTGTGAGAGAGCGATCACCGGGTTGTATCTGGCACTTGGAAGGGTGTGTTTTATTATGTGTCCGGTTCTAGTTGTCATAAGGTCAAGATACAACTCCGGGTCGTCCTTTTACCGAGAGACACAGCTGAATAGATAAGCTTCCCTGCAGGGGTGCACCATAGTTCCCAACACACTCGATCCCCTTTGGCCGGACACACTTTCCTGGGTCATGCCCGGCCTCGAAAGATCAACATGTCGCAGCCCCACCTAGGCACAACAGAGTGGTCAGCACGTCGGTCTAAATCTTATGGCGCAGGGGTCTCGGATCATCGCCCATTGCACACCTGCATGTTGCGAACGCGACCGGAAACACACCTATCCTCCCTAATACAAGAGCAGGTGTTCCACTCCAATCAGGCGCGCGCCGCTCAGTCGCTGACGTCAAGAAGGCTTCGACTGATACCACGACGTCGAGTGCCCATAATTGTTCACGCATAGTTTGTTAGTGCGTATAGGCCAATGGCCAGACTCAGATCAAATACCAAGATCTCGTTAAGCGTGTTAAATGAATTAACCGCAAACTCCGAACAGGGCCAGGCCCACCTCTCTCCTAGGTGGTCTCAACCTGCCCTGTCGCTCTGCCATAAAGGTCCACTAAGAGGGCCATTTGGACAAACGTCCTTTCGGTCCCAATCCGTGTATCACTCGCGGGTACGTCATCATATATATCATGTATTATGTATATAACTATATACCCGTGATCACCTCCCGAGTGATCACAACTCGATAGTATAGCATGGCAGACGGACAAGAATGTAGGGCCACTGATGGAATACTAGCATCCTATACTAAGCATTTAGGATTGCAGGTAAAGGTAACAACAGTAGTAGAAAAGACAGGCTATGCATCAGGATAGGATTAACGGAAAGCAGTAACATGCTACACTACTCTAATGCAAGCAGTAGAGAGAAGAATAGGTGATATCTAGTGATCAATGGGGGCTTGCCTAATTGCTTTGGCAAGTAGGGGTCGTCAACAACGTAGTCGATCGGGGCACCAGCAGCGGCGTCAGTCTCATAGTCTACCGAAGAGAAGAGGGGGAAGAAACAATGAATACAATGCAAACATATTCATATCGATGCATGACATGACAAGTAACGGTGCTAGGTGTGCCCTAACACACTAGGAGGTGATACCAGCGAAGGGGGAAAACAACCGGGAAAGTATCACTGGTGTTTCGCGTCTTTGGACAAATGAACCAGAGGGGGGAAAGTTGCGTGTTTGCTATGCTAGGGATGTGTGGAGGATGAACGGGCTACATATTCGGATTCGTCTCGTCGTTTTGAGCAACTTTCATGTACAAAGTTTTTCCATCCGAACTACGATTTATTTTATTTTAATTTTAAAAGTTTTAAATCATTTTTAGGATTTATTTAATTATTTTAAATCAACATTATCCAGATTAGTGTTTGCTGATGTCATCAGCATGATGTCAGCAGTCAACTGTGACCGTTGACCGGTCAAACTGGCAAATGGGGCCCGTTTGTCATAGACTGTTTAATCTAATTAGGGTTTAACTAATCTAACTACTGTTTAATTAATTAACACTAGTTAATTGGGTTAATTAAACACAATTAAGTTAATTAATTAATTTCATTATTATTATTATTATTTAATTTTTTTATTAAACGTTCGGGGCATCGGCCCCGTTTGGCAGTGCCCCAGAGGCCATAGCGATTCGGGCGCTGCGGGCGTGCGGGCGCACAACGAGGGGCAGGGGGTCGCGGTGGCCAACAGGGGTGGCCGTGGTTGGGCGACGGCAGCGAGCGGGATGGTGGGGGCGTTGGCCACGGCGGGCGAGGCAGGAAGCGGGGCAACGGCGAGCATGGGCGCGCGTGCGCGAGTGGGACGCCGAAGCGAGTGTAACGCCCCGAGACCGATGCGCCAGGTGTCTTCCGGTTATTCGCCGACGTTGCCATGTTATTTGCTTGCGTGTTGCATTTCATCATGTCATCATGTGCATTGCATCGTGTCATCATGCCATCGTGTCTTTAATCTTTCTAACTCAACTAAATAAATCGTATGGATCTTCGATCCATTTAAATCGAGGGAATTCACATGGTTAATTTCTCTTTAAAACATACCAAAGTCTACTACTATTATTAGGGAGCTATTAAAAATATTCCAATAATTTGGAATCACCCATAAACACACTTGCAAATATTCTCCATGTCTTTTCTACTTCAAGTTTGACTTCAAAATCTTGCCCGCAATTCTCTTCCCATTTGCCGAGGTTCCTCCAAAAATTTCAACATTTTTGACACTTCAAAAACCTCGTCCTATCTCAAACCATTTAAATTAAATTCAAATGAGTTTGAATTTAATTTCTGCAATTATGCAACTTCTATTTTTCTGTGTACAAGCACATTTTCGCGAGTCCAGGAAAATTAAACCCATTCCGAAATTCCTTCCCTAATCCGTACTTTTCTCTCTTTTGCTTCCTTCCTTTTTCTCTTCCCTGTTTTGAGAAGAGAGATTAAGAGAGAGAGAGAGAGAGAGAGAGAGAGAGAGAGAGAGAGCCCAGCCTTGCCCCTTGGGCCTCATGTAGCCGCAAGCCACTCAGGCCCAGCAACAGCCAACCTCCAGTTGGCCCAAGGCCCATCCGACCGCTCCAACCCTAGCCCTTGCCCGACCATCTCCACTCTCCCCTTCCTCCCTCCTGTGCGTCGTCAAGTGAGAGAGAGAGACCAGATGCGCCCGATCCCCATCCCTCGACCTCACCACTAGGCGGCGACCAAAGCCTTCGTGGCGCCACCCACCTTCCTCCGCTGTCAAGCACCAGCACCAGGACCCCTCTGTGCCCTTGCCCATTCCACCCCGCGGCCGCTTGCCATGGTTGGTCCGAGCGCCACTTCGCTGGTCCCCGTCGCTCCGCCACTCCAGGAGCCAGCAGATGCGCCACGGCATCCAGGACCACTATGACACAGCCTTGCTGCTCCCTCCCATGTGCAAGCCCCTTCTCTGCCATGGCCTTCTTCTCCTGCGCCGATGCCATCCTTCGAGTGCTCATGCCTGCAGCTCCATCCGCAAGTTCGTGCAGCCATGGCCTCAAGCTCGCCAGGCCGCTGCTCCCTCATCCCGCCACCGGCCAGGTTGGACGCTGTAGGATCGAAAGTATGTCTAGAGGGGGTGATTAGACTACTTGACCAAATAAAAACTTAACCTTTTCCCAATTTTAGTTCTTGGCAGATTTTAGCTAATTTAGGACAAGTCAAGCAACCATCACACAATTCAAGCAAGCATGCAAAGAGTATATAGGCAGCGGAAAGTAAAGCATGCAACTTGCAAGAATGTAAAGGGAAGGGTTTGGAGAATTCAAACGCAATTGGAGACACGGATGTTTTTCCCGTGGTTCGGATAGGTGGTCCTATCCTACATCCACGTTGATGGAGACTTCAACCCACGAAGGGTAACGGTTGCGCGAGTCCACACAGGGCTCCACCCAAGGGTAACAGTTGCGCGAGTCCACACAGGGCTCCACCCACGAAGGGTCCACGAAGAAGCAACCACCCACAAAGGGTCCACGAAGAAGCAACCTTGTCTATCCCACCATGGCCATTGCCCACACAGGACTTGCCTCACTAGCGGTAGATCTTCACGAAGTAGGCGATCTCCTTGCCCTTACAAACTCCTTGATTCAACTCCACAATCTTGTCGGAGGCTCCCAAGTGACACCTAGCCAATCTAGGAGACACCACTCTCCAAGAAGTAACAAATGGTGTGTAGGTAATGAACTCCTTGCTCTTGTGCTTCAAATGATAGTCTCCCCAACACTCAACTCTCTCTCATAGGATTTGGATTTGGTGGAAAGAAGATTTGAGTGGAAAGCAACTTGGGAAGGCTAGAGATCAAGATTCATATGGTAGGAATGGAATGTCTTGGTCTCAACACATGAGTAGGTGGTTCTCTCTCAGAACATATGAGTTGGAATGGTGTGTGTGTTCTGATGGCTCTCTCCTCGAATGAGAAGAAGGTGGAGGGGTATATATAGCCTCCACACAAAATCCAACTGTTACACAGTTTTCCAATCTTGGTGGGACCGAATCAATAAACTCTGTCGGACCGAAAATGTAAACCTAGTGACCGTTAGAGATTTTCGGTGGGACTGACATGCAACTCGGTAGGACCGATATGGTTAGGGTTTGGGCATAACGTAATCTCGGTGAGACCGATTACACAAACTCAGTGGGACCGAATTTGGTAATTAGCTAACCAGAGAGTTGGTCAGGCAAACTCGGTGGGACCGATTTGCTCTTTCGGTGAGACCGAGTGGAACTCGGTGAGACTGAAAAGTTACAAAGGGGAAACACTAAGTTTACATTGCAATCTCGGTGGGACCGATTCGCTCTTTCGATGAGACCGAAAAGTTATGAAAGGGAAACAGAGAGTTTGCAACCCCATCTCGGTGAGACCGAGATCCCTATTGGTAGGACCGAATTGCTAGGGTTTGGCAGTGGCTAATGACAAGTGAAACTCGGTGGCGCCAGATAGGAAGAATCGGTAGGACCGAGTTTGGCTTAGGGTTTAGGTCATATGTGGATATGGGAAAGTAGTTGAGGGTTTTGGAGCATATCACTAAGCACATGAAGCAAGAGGCTCATTAAGCAACACCTCATCCCTCCTTGATAGTATTGGCTTTTCCTAAAGACTCAATGTGATCTTGGATCACTAAAATATAAAATGAAGAGTCTTGAGCTTTTGAGCTTGAGGCAATCCTTTGTCCTTAGCATTTTGAGGGTTCCACTTTCACATCCATGCCATGCCAATCATTGAGCTTTCCTGAAATAATCATCTTGGAATAGCATTAGCTCAATGAGCTATATGTTGTTATGAATTACCAAAACCACCTAGGGATAGTTGCACTTTCAATCTCCCCCTTTTTGGTAATTGATGACAACATATAGATCAAAGCTTCAACAAATGATAATAAGCATGAAATATATCGTCGCTTTGAGAAGTATGTGATAAGTAAGAGCTCCCCCTAAATTTGTGCATATTTAAAATTTGCTTTGGACTGCAAATGCACAAAGAGTTAGATTCATGGGTTACTCTTCCATGTCACATACATCTTGGTGGAGCGCTCAAAATGATAAGAATGAAATACATGCACTCATCACCAAGAAAAGTGAATGATCACACAAGATAGATAGGATAATAGTATTAAGCAAGCATTAAGTGTAGCTTATGATCAAACACATGATCATCAATGTCTCACAAATAATGACGTAGTATCTCAAGCACTCAAAAGCAAACAAGTTTGAAAAACCACCAAATAAAGCAAGAGAGAAAAGCAACACTCTCTCTCTCGAAGCCTATGATCTATACATCTTCTCCCCCTTTGGCAACAAGTTACCAAAAAGTTCCTAGAAAATGCATAGTGCTAAATCGACGCTCAGGCTTGATCTTCAGGTGGTGGTGGAGTCCGGATCACTCCAAGGACGAAGGCTTCGGTAGATGCTGAAGTAGTTCGCTGGAGTTGGAGCTGAAGTAGATGCTGGAGCTGAGGCTGTAGCTGGTGCTGAAGTGGTGGCTCTGGTGTCAGCAACTGGCACGGCAGATGACCTTGGGCCTCGTGGCACTCTGGAAAAGGCATGAGTGGTAGTCCTGCCTCTCCTCTCCTGCATGTCCTCTTGGAGCTGCTCCACTGCAGACTGAACTTCCGTTACTTTGACATCCAATTCATAGAACTTTTGTTCCATGATTCTCTCTAGGCTCTGCTGATTCTGAGTGAGGGTGGCCAAACTTTGCTCAATCCTCAGCATGGATGCAATCAAGTAACCAAGTTGCTCTTGTTTAGTCTTCAAGAAATACTCAGATGCCTCCTCTTGAGTTGTCATCTTGGCAGCTTTCTCCTTCCTCGCCTTCTCCTTCTTTGCGTATGCTTGGGCAGATGATGGCTCGTTCTCAGTCATGACAACTTGATTGTCCTCGAAATCTGGACGGATGGGCAGGTGTTCCTTGTCCAATAGATATATGCCCGTGCCCATCTTGGAGTTGATGAGCTCCTGAATTTGAGGGGCATATCAGCAGCTCCTCTTCTGATCTGCTGCAGTCCTCTTGATAGTTTCCACTATGAGGCTCATCACCTTGAACTTCTGAGGCACATCAAACACATGTAGCAAGTTGATAGCATGGCCTCTGATCATCTTGTGATCTCCAGACTTGGGCAGTAAGGTGTGCCTTAGTATCCAATTGATCGTAGGCAGTCCTGACAGAAGGTAATGCACAGACCCAAATTTGAAGGTGTCAAGAGCTTCATTGGGAATTTCCTTGTACATATTGGACATGGAGTTATGGTCCATCTTCTTCTTGGCATATATGTCCATGTCATCATCATGCTCCTCCGGGGCATTAATCAACTTCGCCCATTCCTCAACAGTGGATTGGTACCTCGTACCCTCAGACATCCATGTGATCCTCCCATCTGGATAAAAGTGTGTCGTGGAGTAGAACTGCATGATAAGCTCCTCGTTCCACTTTGTGAGCTTCTGCCCAACAAAGTCAGCTACTCCACAAGCTATGAAGCTGTCTTGCACTCTAGGATAATGCTCCTCATTGTCCTTGATATATTCCCAGTCGACCCATCTCATATCACATACAATGGGTTTCTTATCTAGCAGCACAGTCTCATAGAAATCTTGCTGCTCCTTGGTGTGAAATCTGTAGTCCACTGCTGTCCTTCTCCTTGAAGCATATGGGTCTGCTTCTCTCCATTTCCTCAGCCCTGAATCTCTCTTGAGCTTCATGTCCTCAGCCACAGGATGAGCATCGTTGTGGTCTGGGATCTTGGGCTTTAGCTTTCTCAGGACATTCTCTTCCTCTTCTTTAGCAACAGTCTCAGGCACTGGGGCCTTGTTCTTCTCAGCTTCAGGAATGCTCCTTGTATTTCTCTTAGGCTTTGGCTTTGGAGCTGGCTTGGCCTTGGAAGCAGCTCCCCCTGATTTTATGGCATCTCCCATTAGCTTGGGTGCCTTGGGCACTGGTGCAGCTACCTCTTCTTCCTCTTCTTCTTCCATGATGGAAGCTTTGCCAAGAACTCTAGCCACTGTCTTCTTCACCCTTTCCTTTCTTTTCTTGTCCTCAGCTGCAACTGGCTCTATGGGCTTCTCAGTTGACATTCTGGCCTTTAACATTGGCTGTCTGCCTGCTGGCCTTTTGATTTTCAGACCTGGCTTAGTGCCTTGAACTGGCTCAACTCTCTTGGAAGTGGCCTCTTCCTCTGCCACATAGTCCTCATCTTCGGAATCTGAAGTCCTCTTCTGCCTTTGTCTCGTGGCAGCTTTTGGCAAGTTGCTAGGAGTGCTCCTGCTGCCTTCATCAGATGAACTGGAGGGACTAGTGCCCTCACTCATCACCACTTGCTGCTCTGACATATTTTGGCTATCACTTTGATCAGACATGCTGCAAACTGACTGCTGACCCTGTGAATAGATTATAGATGAGATAGAAAAGATGAGCATCACAAAATGCAGAGATTTTTGCAAAAGAATGATCCAAAAACTTAGTTTTAGTTTCCCACTGAAATCATCTCGGATCTACCGATTTTCAAACTCGGTGATACCGAAGCAGTTTTGGAACCTAAACTAGTGAACTCGGTAGGACCGAGTCGCAGTTTGGTGGCACCGAGACTGCTAGGGTTTCACTGAGTTCAAAAATCGGTCACACCGATAAGTAATTCTCGGTCAGACCGAGTCTCACTTGTGCAATGGCATAAGCCAAATCGGTGGGACCGAGTTTTTCAACTCGGTGGGTCCGAGATAGTTTCGGTGGAAACCTAAACCTAGAATTTTCGAATCAAACCTAATCTATGAGCGTTTTGACTGGATAGGAGTGTTTCAATCGTGGCTAGAATCAATATGATCACAATGTGCTAGGAATCAGATTGGGGAATAGCACAAAGATCAAGTCCATACCCTAGTTCGGCGGGGACTTGCTACGGCGGGAACGGCGGGGCAGAATTCCCGTTGTCGGTGACAGAGACCAGCGACTGGAGGCTGCTGGCGGCGAGAAGATGATCCAGAGACCACGAGGGCAGAGCAGGCTATCGCGCGAGCGAGGGGTTCGGAGAAATTTCCAAAATTTTGCCCGTGACTATATATAGCCCAACCCTGTCGGTGTGACCGAGTGGAACAACTCGGTGGCACCGAGATTCATAACTGCAAGCAGTTACTGAAACTCGGTGTGACCGAAATGTTCAAATCGGTTGCACCGAGATCGAAAACCTAGATCAACTTAATGATCTCGGTAGGACCGAAGGTGGAGTATCGGTCAGACCGAGAATCATAAAGAGGTTTTGGAAGTTTAAGTCTATGACGAATCGGGTACTCCGAGCGCTCCTCACATAGAGTGGTTCGAATCTGACTTGATCAAATTTTGTGATGCAGCATGAATAGAGTTTGAGACGAGAAAAGCATAGATAGCTAGAGGAGGTTCTTAGGCATTCTTGTCCATCCACTTGGCAAAAGAAGATAAAACCAAACAATCAAAACAACAAGTGGATGTCCTCGAATGAGTAAAATATGCAACCAGCATGCTCACACAATAAGATGGCAAATGAAATATGTGGCAAGGCATGCACAACCAATTCTAGCATCTATCAAGCAATTTGCGATGACTAGGTCATCTATATATGAGTATATTGACTTAGGAGTCAAGTGAGAACACTTGATCATAGGTCATACTCATCGTTTAAGCTCAAGTGGGGTTACCACTTTTACATAAAGCATTGTTTTGTTCACATCTTTAGAGTTGCTTTAGCTCAAGTCTTAGAGTAAAGCTCCCCCTAGATGTGATATCCCCCCTAAGAGGGATGAACTAACCTTGGGTTTTGTCGATGATGACTTCATGTAGATATTGAAGATGTGGATGCTCAATGTTGATGTAGATCTCTTGGAGCTATCCATTTGAGTGAATTGCACTTTCAATACCTACATGGGTTAGTCCCACAAGGAACAAACAAGGATATCCATAGACATAGAGTGATGCACACAAAGATGATGTCCATGAAAACTTTTAGATTACCTTGTCCCTTGTCTTACCAACAAGAGGGTTTGTGACTCCTTGAACTAGTGCAAGATGTGGAAGTTGATTGCACTTGTTCTTGCCAAAATGATAAGAGTGAAGTATGTTGGCGGAGTCACCCTCAAGAACTCTCTAGTTCTTCTTCTTTTGGATCCACATCATCTTGATGGGAATCCTTGGAGTTGTAGTCATACTTGATGAAGTGGAACTTGAAGTAGTCTTGGGAATCCACTTGACTAAGGTCTTTGGAGCTTCTTCAAATGCATCAATTTCCTCTTGAAGCTTGTCCTTGCCTTTTTGCTTGTAGTCTTGTGGTGGAAGATCATCTTGAGCTTGTGTCCCCTTGAAAGAAGTATACTTCTCTTGTTGAGGGACAAACTTTGTCTTGGGGTATTGATCTTCTTCCCACTCAACTCCATTGGCATTGAACTTTCGTTCAAAACCAACACCTTGATTCTTCCGGTGCATTCCTTGCTTGCGCACAATTTCCTCGAATTGCTTACTCCCGGCAAGGCTTTTGTACACTCCTTTCTCTATAATTCCCTTCAATAAGCTATTTTCTTGCTCAAGTGTAACTTGGCTAAGAGAATCATTAGTGGAATCAAGAGAGCTACTAGAAGTAACAATATTGGATTTAGCATGATCATTGTTACTACTAGAGGAAGAATCTTCTTGTTCTTGTTACTAGACTTGACTTGAGGCATGTAAGTGGATAAGAGTAAACGCTTGGCAATGTAAGAAGAACTTTTCTTGCGGAGATCATCATTGATTGCTTTTAAGAACTCATGCTCTTGCTCAAGATTGAGCTTTTCAAAGCGTAATTTCTCATGAGCTCTTAAAAGTTCTCGATGATCTTCGAAGATGGTTTCATGAGCTAACTTAAGAGTGTTTAGTTCTTTAGTTAGGGCCTCAATCTTCTCCTTATCATTGTCATTCGTTTTATCTTGATTAGCATGTTTAATTGACATTTCATCATAGTATTCATCACTAGAGTTGTCAACAAGCAAATCATCACCTAACAAGTCATCTTCATCACTATTGAAATCAACATACTCGGGGTGTGTTACCTTAGGACCTTTGGCCATGAAGCATCTTCCAATTCCTTCATTTGGTGAGTCAAATATGTCGTAGGAGTTGGTTGACACAAGTGCTAGACCGGCAACACCTTCATCTTGAGTATCTTCGGAGCCGGAGTAATAACTTCTCTCGGAGTGGCTGTCGGAGTCGGAGCCGGATACCCATTCACCAACATGAGCTTGATGTCTTCGTCTTGTGTAGCTCCTTGATGATTTTTCCTTCCTTTCCGAATCCTTGCTTCTCCGTGAGTATCTTCGTTCATAACGATCATCTCTACTCCTTCTCTCTCTTGGTGGTGATCCTTTGCTTCTTCTTTTTGGAGAATCTTCTCTTCTCTTGTAGGGAGCCGTACACTCATTGGAATAGTGTCCGGGTCTTCCACAATTGTAGCAGTTTCGCTCTCGACTAGAAGATCTTTTGTCATTGTAGGACCTTGACTTGGAGCTTCTATCTTTGCTTCTACTCTTGTAGAACTTGTTGAAGTTCTTCACCATTAAGCTCAATTCTTCATTGAAGTCTTGTTTCTCACTTGATGATGTAGGGGCTTCACATGAGGCTTTATAGGCACCACTTGATTTGTTGTGAAGTTCCTCTTTATCCTTAAGTGACATCTCATGAGCAACAATTCTTCCAATCACCTCCGTTGGCTTGAGATCTTTGTAATTGGGCATCATTTGGATCAATGTGCACACGGTATCATATTTTCCATCCAAGGCTCTTAGAATCTTCTTGATGATGAATTTATCGGTCATCTCTTCACTTCCTAAGCCGGCAATCTCATTTGTGATGAGAGCAAGCCTAGAGTACATTTCAGCGACACCTTCACCATCCTTCATCTTGAACTTGTCAAGTTGGCTTTGAAGCACATCCAACTTGGATTCCTTGACGGAGTCGGTACCTTCGTGCATATCAATCAAAGTGTCCCAAATTTCCTTCGCATTCTCAAGGCGGCTGATTTTGTTGAATTCTTCGGGGCACAATCCGTTGAAGAGAATATCACAAGCTTGAGCATTGTATTGCAACATCTTCAACTCATCCGCGGTAGCTTCACGGTTTGGTTCTCTCCCATCAAAGAAGTCACCTTGCAAACCAACACACACAATAGCCCAAACGGCGGGGTTATGTCCAAGAATATGCATTTTCATTTTATGCTTCCAACTAGCAAAATTAGTACCATCAAAGTAAGGACCTCTACGGTGATAATTTCCCTCGCTAGACGCCATACTCTCCTAGGTTGTGAAACCAAGGCTATGACCACCAAAAGCTATGCAGATCAAAGCAAATGGAGACCAAAGCTCTGATACCACTTGTAGGATCGAAAGTATGTCTAGAGGGGGGTGATTAGACTACTTGACCAAATAAAAACTTAACATTTTCCCAATTTTAGTTCTTGGCAGATTTTAGCTAATTTAGGACAAGTCAAGCAATCATCACACAATTCAAGCAAGCATGCAAAGAGTATATAGGCAGCGGAAAGTAAAGCATGCAACTTGCAAGAATGTAAAGGGAAGGGTTTGGAGAATTCAAACGCAATTGGAGACACGGATGTTTTTCCCGTGGTTCGGATAGGTGGTGCTATCCTACATCCACGTTGATGGAGACTTCAACCCACGAAGGGTAACGGTTGCGCGAGTCCACACAGGGCTCCACCCAAGGGTAACGGTTGCGCAAGTCCACACAGGGCTCCACCCACGAAGGGTCCACGAAGAAGCAACCACCCACAAAGGGTCCACGAAGAAGCAACCTTGTCTATCCCACCATGGCCATTGCCCACACAGGACTTGCCTCACTAGCGGTAGATCTTCACGAAGTAGGCGATCTCCTTGCCCTTACAAACTCCTTGGTTCAACTCCACAATCTTGTCGGAGGCTCCCAAGTGACACCTAGCCAATCTAGGAGACTCCACTCTCCAAGAAGTAACAAATGGTGTGTAGGTAATGAACTCCTTGCTCTTGTGCTTCAAATGATAGTCTCCCCAACACTCAACTCTCTCTCATAGGATTTGGATTTGGTGGAAAGAAGATTTGAGTGGAAAGCAACTTGGGAAGGCTAGAGATCAAGATTCATATGGTAGGAATGGAATGTCTTGGTCTCAACACATGAGTAGGTGGTTCTCTCTCAGAACATATGAGTTGGAATGGTGTGTGTGTTCTGATGGCTCTCTCCTCGAATGAGAAGAAGGTGGAGGGGTATATATAGCATCCACACAAAATCCAACCGTTACACAATTTTCCAATCTCGGTGGGACCGAATCAATAAACTCGGTCGGACCGAAAATGTAAACCTAGTGACCGTTAGAGATTTTCGGTGGGACTGACATGCAACTCGGTAGGACCGATATGGTTAGGGTTTGGGCATAAGTAATCTCGGTGAGACCGATTACACAAACTCGGTGGGACCGAATTTGGTAATTAGCTAACCAGAGAGTTGGTCAGGCAAACTCGGTGGGACCGATTTGCTCTTTCGGTGAGACCGAGTGGAACTCGGTGAGACCGAAAAGTTACAAAGGGGAAACACTGGGTTTACATTGCAATCTCGGTGGGACCGATTCGCTCTTTCGGTGAGACCGAAAAGTTACGAAAGGGAAACAGAGAGTTTGCAACCCCATCTCGGTGAGATCGAGGTCCCTATCGGTAGGACCGAATTGCTAGGGTTTGGCAGTGGCTAATGACAAGTGAAACTCGGTGGCGCCGGATAGGAAGAATCGGTAGGACCGAGTTTGGCTTAGGGTTTAGGTCATATGTGGATATGGGAAAGTAGTTGAGGGTTTTGGAGCATATCACTAAGCACATGAAGCAAGAGGCTCATTAAGCAACACCTCATCCCTCCTTGATGGTATTGGCTTTTCCTAAAGACTCAATGTGATCTTGGATCACTAAAATATAAAATGAAGAGTCTTGAGCTTTTGAGCTTGAGGCAATCCTTTGTCCTTAGCATTTTTAGGGTTCCACTTTCACATCCATGCCATGCCAATCATTGAGCTTTCCTGAAATAATCATCTTGGAATAGCATTAGCTCAATGAGCTATATGTTGTTATGAATTACCAAAACCACCTAGGGATAGTTGCACTTTCAGACGCCCACCTGCCAGATCCGCAAGTCCCGTGGCCGCCCTCTTCATCTCCGGCGGATCTCGCACCGTGGCAAGCCCCTGCCCCGCCTCTGCCTCATTCGAGCAGGGAGGAGGACGCGCCTCTGCAAGTCCCGCTGGGAACCAGCCTCCTGCACCATGCCAAGTCACACGACCGTCACCCCTGCATCGCGCCCTGTTGCTGTTGACGCCAAGTCCAAGGGTCACCGAACAGGGAATAACGCCAAGTACTAGGTCAACGAGGACCACCAAGTTCGTCTTCCGCCGTCCCCGAAATCGCCAAGTACCCCTTCGGAACGCCAAGGTGGATCTATACCGTCAAGTGTACGACTACTTCCATGATGATACGGGAACAACTACCATCGATGTGCATTTTGCCAAGTACCACTACCGTCGACTCTCGAAGACTCCGTGGACGTCAAGTTCCTCGCCGTGACCTCGTACATCTATGAAAACTTGTGCGACTAAGAACGTGAATGACTACCGTCGCCAAGATTGCTAGTACCACTACCATCGCCGAGGATCGATAGTACCACTACTTCCAATACCGTCACCATGAGAACGACTACTTCCCACAACCACACGTGAACGACTACTTCCACTACGACCATCCCGAGAACATCTACTTCCTCTACATTGCACCGAACCCGAACCGTCCCGTTTGCATGCTTCGAAGGTATAACCGCTGACACGATGACCCGTGGAACGAATACATGTGTGATGTATGAGATGCCTGTGTTTTGCTTCGTGTCCGAGTGGTCGCTTGCACGTTCCTCCTTGTTGCCATGCAGTCAACCCATGGGAATCTGGTAATCGGGGGCACCCCACCATCTTGCTCAACTCGCTCACGCCCTTTCTTTTGCCACCGACATCTCAATCGAGTTGCAGGGTCATTGAAATGTTGTTGTGGCACCATTTCCATATTCACCGCCATGGCACCATTTCCGTTTCATTGTCGTGGCACCCTTTATTTCCGCCACGATGACAAATGCTTCATATCTATGTTCATATCAACATTTTCAAAAATTGCCTAAAACTTGTTTATGTCATTCGCATCAGGATAACAACATTTAAATGCTTAAAATTGTTGTTGCATTAATTTGCTTAATGCATGTGGGGGTCTCGTTGCATATTGAGCTCCACTTAATTTGTACTATTGTTGTTGCATATTGCCATGTCTTGCCCCATTAAACCGGACACGTATCATCCTTGGTTGTGCATCATGCCATGTTTATGCTTGTGTGTTTACCATGTTGCTTGCTTCTTTCCGGTTTGCTTCTCTCGTTAGCTTTGGTTCCATTCTGGAGTTGTGAGGATCCGTTCGACTATGTCTGTTTGTCTTCTTCATGGACTCGTTCTTCTTCTTTGTGGGATCTCAGGCAAGATGACCATACCCTCGATATCACTTCTATCTTTGCTTGCTAGTTGTTCGTTCTACCACTATGTCGCGCGGTACCTACCACTTGTTATATCATGCCTCCCATATTGCCATGACAAGCCTCTAACCCACCTTCCTAGCAAACCATTGTTTGGCTAAGTTACCGCTTTTGCTCAGCCCTTCTTATAGCGTTGCTAGTTGCAGGTGAAGTTGAAGATTGTTCCATGTTGGAACAAGGATATGTTGGGATATCACATTATCTCTTATTTTAATTAATGCATCTATATACTTGGTAAAGGGTGGAAGGCTCAGCCTTATTCCTGGTGTTTTGTTCCACTCTTGCCGCCCTAGTTTCCGTCATACCGGTGTTATGTTCCTTAATTTTACATTCCTTATGCGGTTGGGGTTATGGGACCCCCTTGATAGTTCTCTTTGAATAAAACTCCTCCAGCAAGGCCCAACCTTGGTTTTAACATTTGCCACCTAAGCCTTTTTCCCTTGGGTTCTGTAGACTCAAGGGTCATCTTTATTTTAAACCCCCGGGCCAGTGCTCCTCTGAGTGTTGGTCCAACCTGGGCGATGTCCGGCGCCACCTGGGCAACCAGGGTTTATGCCAACCCAGCGTCTTGCCCGTCGGGTGTGCCCTGAGAACGATATACGTGCGACTCATATCGAGATTTGTTGGCACATCGGGCGGCTTTGCTGGTCTTGTTTTACCATTGTCAAAATGTCTTGTAACCGGGAGTCCGAGACTAATTGGGTCTTTTCGGGAGAAGGAATATCCTTCGTTGACCGTGAGAGCTTGTGATGGGCTAAGTTGGGACACCCCTGCAGGGTATAAACTTTCGAGAGCCGTGCCTGCGGTTATGTGGCAGATGAAAATTTGTTAATATCCGGTTGTAGAGAACTTGACACCTGACTTAATTAAAATGCATCAACCGCGTGTGTAGCCGTGATGGTCTCTTTTCGGCGGAGTCCGGGAAGTGAACACGGTCTTGTGTTATGCTTGAACGTAAGTAGTTTCAGGATCACTTCTTGATCACTTATAGTTTTTGTCCGTTGTGCGGCTTCTCATCTTACTCTTATTTGTGTATGTTAGCCACCATATTTGCTTAGCGCTTGCCGCAGCTCCACCTCACTACCTTGTCCTACCCATAAGCTTAAATAGTCTTGATCTCGCGGGTGTGAGATTGTTGAGTCCTCGTGACTCACAGTACTTCCAAACAGTTGCAGGTGTCGATGATACCAGTGCAGGTGACGCAACCGAGCTCAAGTGGGAGCTCAATGAAGATCTTTGTCGTTGTTATGTGTCTTTTCCAGATGATCAGTAGTGGAGTCGAGTTGGGACGATCGGGGATCTAGCATTTGGGGTTGTCTTTCTTTATTTTGGTTCCATAGTGGGACCTTGATTGTACTCTGGATGATGTATGTTTAACTTGTTATTTGTGTGAACTAGCGATTCTAAGCCAACTCTTTATCCCTTTATTAGTCAGTACATGCGATTGTGTGAAGATTACCCCTCTTGCGATTAAACCACCATGCGGTTATGCCTCTAAGTCGCGCCTCGACACGTGGGAGATATAGCCGCATCGTGGGTGTTACAAGTTGGTCATCAGAGCCATCCCCGGCTTAGGAGCCCCCTGCTTGATCGAATCGCTGCTGTTGTTGAGTCTAGAAAAAATGTTTTGGAGTCTTAGGATTATATATATCGGAGAGTAGGATTCTTTTTACTCCTCATTCCCTTCGTCGCTCTGGTGAGGTCTCCCGACATAGATGTTTTGTCTTTCCTCTCCTCAAATTTCACAGAAAAAAATTAGGATCACGCGGGTATCTTAGAATCGTTCTGATATTCTTGTGACGAGAACATTGTTCTTGGTGCCTCCTGACATTTAGGGGTTGTGGCAGTGTCCCGAGGAGTTGAGCTCCGAGGTGTTGTCGTCACAATTTTATCGTTGCAGTTCTGGAATACCTGAGTTTCCCGACATTGAAAATCTCTTTTATGCAGTTGTTGGTGAGATAACCTCGACGCCACCCAGTACTGGGGCGGGAGTTCAGGAGTATTGCCATAACTCATATAACGGATGCTTTGTGAAGGTTGAGGTACACGATTTCCAAAGTTTTCTTGGTTACGTGTTGACGGATGGATACAACTGGATGTAGGGATTGTTAGTTTGAGTGAAATATTATGCTTCCCCTGTATCCCAACACCAGATTGCATAACCAGAAAGTTTCGGGAGTTAATAGGTGGGAATTCAAGTACCTCCTAGAATATCTTCCTGACAGATGCATGATATGGGATTGTGTAAATCTCTATCATATGTATTTGTTTTGGCTTATTATGCAAGCCAATCCTTTGTTTTGTTTTGAGTTATGGTATTCGAGTTGCTTCAATGTCAAGTGTTGATTCCATACCTTCCTTAAGTGGTGTTCTCATATTCCTATGTGAATACTAATCCTTCTTGATCTTCGAGTTTGTCATTTCAATTTCTTTTCAACCGAGGTGCTTCTCTTCAAGTGGATCCAATCATTTTAAACATTCACAAGATCACCTCTCAGGTTTCCAAACGTTGTTCATTTCATCCATCCCAAGTTGTCACTGTCCCCCCCCCCCCCCCCGCGCCTTCCCACCCTTTTTCTTCAAGGACACAGATTTCTTAATCAAGTATCCATCTTATGGATGTGACGACTCTTCATTCTTTTCTTTCAATGTTCTTATCCGGTGATTGTCATGAAGATGGTCAGAAGTTTCAAGTTCATCATTCTTCATTCTTTTCTTCTCTGGTGGATTCAATTCAAGCTTTGTTGATCATATCCTTTTCTCGTTTCAAATGTTTTCTCATGCCGGTGCACCTCTTAATCATTCATATCTCTCTATTCATATTCGAAGTGCCGAAGATATCTCAGAAGATTCATGTTTTCATTCTTAATCCGTTCAAGCTATTTAGAGATCATTATCTCATTCAAGCCACTTAATTCAACCGGCGCAATATCCCTTTTAAAATTGTTCAACGATGTTTCTTTGAGTGGGCCCTAACCCACAGGTTTTTTTTCAGGATCTTACCTGACTCTTCTTTTCTTTTCTGGAGCTAATCCCAAATTCTTTTCGAAGTTTGACGTAAGAATGGATTCCATCAGTCCTATGTCTTTCTCCAAGATCTTTCAATTTCTTTTCATTGTTGATTCAACCTTTATATTCTTCATTATTCCGGAGTGTCTCGACAACTCATGGTGGTGTTTCTCATTGTCATTCTCGGATTTTGAAGACCGAAGAAGAGTTTCCTCCGAATCATATCCGTTCTCTTGAAGATTCATGGCTCCAGCTTCACGCCATCGTCACAATTATTTTCGATTGTGAGATATTCTTTTCACCCATCCCAAGCAATTCGGGAGTCTTTTGAGTTTGATTCTTCGAAGGCCATCATTTCGGGTTTATTCATTCGCAGCTTTCAGCTCTCATTCTTCAAATCTTACCGGGGGATCGCTCAAGTATTCTCTAGTTAGTTCATGATCTATTCATTCTCATGTATCTAAATTCCTTCAAGTATCTTCATTCGTTTTCCAATTCTTCCCGATGAATTCTTCCTTTGCTTCGTTATTTTTCAATTCTTACGGCGGTTTGTTCAAGATTTCTCTTCCTTCGTTATCATATCAATTCATTCATTGTTTTCAAATCCTACCGGCGGATCATTGAAGACTTTTCTCAAGTTTGCGCTATATCTTTCTTAATACTTTCTATGGGAATAAGTAGTACGCCAAATCCGTTGCTTGTCATCAATCTAAAGTGGTGAAGGATACGCATAACATAATTCTTATTGTTGTTTCATCCAAGTGATCTAGTATCTTCTTTCCGGAGTTTGTTCATCATATCACATTCTTGGTTCGAAATGCTTCATCTTTTCTTTTTGGAGTTCCAAGCTCTCTCAATTAACTCGTCGTGAAGCTCCATCTAAATCATTGGAAGGCTTCACCTTGCATTTTTAACTTCCCTTTATTCCTATCATCCTTTTATTACTGTAGTTCTTCATGGAGGCTCTACATGGTGGTTCGTCAAGGATTCTTTTCATACTTCAATTGTTCTTTAAGATTTCTCTCGAAGTTATGATCCGCCAAGCTATACTCAAAATTAAGCAGCATCCTCAACTCATGTTTTGTTTTGAGTTCAAGCATTCATCATCTTGCATTCAAGTGCAATTCTTTCTACCTTATCTTTTGAGGTGGTGTTATGTCATTCTTGATAATTTCCCTTCGTGTGTCATGATTCTACAGTTGTCAACAATGACATATTTTAAACCCATCATTTTCAATTCATTCATGAGATCCTTTGCAACCCATCAATCTCTTCATTGGAGTTATCTTGGGTTATATTTCACCTAAAGTTTTCCCTAAGGATTGTTGCTATTTATGGTGCTTATAAATGACCCCAAGTTCTTCATTTATCCTCCGAGTGAAATAAGTTTCTCGTATCCTTGTTGATATCAATCCAATCTATTGTTTCCGTTAGTGGTAGAATTTCACCTCATAATTTTGAGATGTTTCTCATAAGCCCACAACAACCTTATTCTTTTGTTGTTTAATTTTCAACAACTCCGTTCAATCCTTCTTTGCAGGGATGCTCTTCAAATTCAATTTTGGCAAGAGTTGTCATTTTTCTTCTCGGTCCCTTTTATCCCAACAATATAGCTTCCATTCTTTTGATCCACAAGAATTGTGTTGTTGCTCTCTTCATCCCATCATCTCGTTTCTACCGGAGTGCTTGCATGTACTTCTTGTCCATTGCAACCCTTTTCTTATGTCTTTCAACCTACAAGGTTCTAGTAAGGTTCCTTGTTCCGCTTTTCCAATGGAGTGTTTTCAACTTTGTTCATCTTCGTTGTATTCTTTCTTTCAATTTGTTCAACCTCACAAGGTTCTTTGGTTTCCCTCATTTGTCAAAGAAGCAACTTAGTTGTACCTCTTCTCTTCCTCGTTTGTTTCTCTCTGGTGCCATCCTAGATCTCGGGACGAGATCCTCTTGTAGTGGTGGAGTGTTGTAACGCCCCGAGACCGATGCGCCAGGTGTCTACCAGTTATTCGCTGATGTTGCCATGTCATTTGCTTGCGTGTTGAATTTCATCATGTCATCATGTGCATTGCATCATGTCATCATGCCATCGCGTCTTTAATCTTTCCAACTCAACTAAATAAATCGTATGGATCTTCGATCCATTTAAATCAAGGGAATTCACATGGTGAAATTCTCTTTAAAACATACCAAAGTCTCCTACTGTTATTAGGGAGCTATTAAAAATATTCCAATAATTTGGAATCACCCATAAACACACTTGCAAATATTCCCCATGTCTTTTCTACTTCACGTTTGACTTCAAAACCTTGCCCGCAATTCTCTTCCCATTTGCCGAGGTTCCTCCAAAAATTTCAACATTTTTGGACACTTCAAAAACCTCGTCCTAGCTCAAACCATTTGAATTAAATTCAAATGAGTTTGAATTTAATTTCTGCAATTATACCACTTCTATTTTTCCGTGTACAAGCACATTTTCGGGAGTCTAGGAAAATTAAACCCATTCCCAAATTCCTTCCCTAATCCTTACTTTTCTCTCTTTTGCTTCCTTCCTTTTTATTCTCTTCCCTATTTTGAGAAGAGAGGTTAAGAGAGAGAGCCCAGCCTTGCCCCTTGGGCCTCCTGTAGCCGCAAGCCACTCAGGCCCAGCAGCAGCCAGCCTCCAGTTGGCCCAAGGTCCATCCAACCGCTCCAACCCTAGCGCTTGCCCGATCCATCTCCACTCTCCCTGCGACGCCCCCGATTTGACCGTACACTAATCATACACGCAAACATGTACGATCAAGATCAGGGACTCACGGGAAGATATCACAATACAACTCTAAAAAAAGTCATACAAGCATATAGAAGAGAGTAGATGGTAATTTCACCAAGTAGCATCATATAGCATAATCCTACCCGGCGATCCTCCCCTCGTCGCCCTGTGAGAAAGCGATCACCGGGTTGTATCTAGCACTTGGAAGGGTGTATTTTATTAAGTATCCGGTTCTGGTTGTCATAAGGTCAAGGTAAAACTCTGCGTCGTCCTTTTACCGAGGGACACGGCTATTCGAATAAATAAACTTCCCTGCAGGGGTGCACCACATTTCCCAACATGCTCGATCCCCTTTGGCCGGACAAACTTTCTTGGGTCATGCCCGGCCTCCGAAGATCAACACGTCGCAGCCCTACCTAGGCACAACAGAGAGGTCAGCACGCCGGTCTAACTCCTATGGCGCAGGGGTCTGGGCCCATCGCCCATTGCACACCTGCACATTGCGAGGGCGGCCGGAAACAGACCTAGCCTCCCTAATACAAGAGCAGGCGTTCCAGTCCAATCCGGTGCATGCTTGTCACACCCTAGCTAGCTCATGCATTAGAGTGTTGCATCATGTCTTCTTTTCCGAAAAACTGAAATGGGGATGACAGAACCCCCAGCACCCCCTGGAAACAACTAGGGTTTACTAAAATCTTTTTCAATGAACCTGAAATGCCCTTCTAAAATGTTCATCATCTTTGCCTTGGTCTAGAAACTTTGACAAAAATGGTGCACACTTTTCTAGGACATCATAAGGTCATTGGATTAAATCATTACTATTTGCATTTGGGCAATTTAAATCCTATAGATATTTTAAAATGCCCAAATAATCCTGAAAGTATTTTTAGGCTGTTGAGAATATTTTCAAATGTGCCTCTGAATATTTTCAGGTTTTTCCTAAATGAAATAGTATTTTTACTATTTCAAAACACAGAACAGGAATAAATAAAAAGAAAAACAGAAAGCAGAGAGAGTAGAGGCTTACCTGGCACCCACCTAGCAGGCCCACGTGCCGGCCCAGCCCAGCCACCGCTCCAGCGAGCTGCTTGGCTCGGCCAGGCAGGCAGGCAGGTGCTTGACACCGGCACCAACGCACGCCACGCAGCTGCCCGCCGCCCTGCTTCCTCCCCTCGCCGTTCTGCTGCCCTGGGTCGGTCACCCACCCACTCCTCCCCCGAGCTCGCAGACACGCCCTCTCCTCCCCAGCTCCTCTCCCTCACTCTCCCGCACCATGGTTGACGCTGCCACGCCCGCGCCACCGTGATAACCGCGTCCGTCGTCGTCCCTGTGCCTCGTCACCATGTCTGTTCGCTCCGCCGTCGTTGACTACGTCGAGCAGGCCGAGCCCCGAGCGCTCGCCCGCTCTGGAGTCGCCCCTGACCCCGTCTCCCCCAACTCCGGCCGCCGAGATTGCCATCGTCGCCCCGCCCAGCTCCGGCCTTCCCCAAGACCGCTTCGATGCTTGCTGCAACCGCCGTGAGCTTAGCTCCGTCCTCCCCCTCTCCGCTAACTCCCTCCTGCACCGTATGCACCGCACCATGTTCACCCGCACCCGCCGCTGCCAGCTCGTCGCCGACGTGACTCCGGCCACCCACCGGCCACACCACCGTGACCAACGCACTCACCGCACTTGCAGAAGCCCATAGCACCTCTCCATGCGCCTCGCCGTGCCCCGTAGCCTCGGCTTCGACCCTACCCGAGCTCTGGCAGCCGCACAGCTCATCGTCGGTGACATTTCCGGCCACCCCAGCTCCACCAACTGCCACCACTCGACGCGGCTCACTCCCCGCATCACGTAGATGTGCTCCGCCGTCGTTTTGGTTGCCGGAGCACGAAACCCGCATCACTCTGGCGCGTCTGGCCTCGCCGGCGGCTAAACACCAGCGAGTTTGACACTGGTTGACCCCGTGTGGGCCCAGGTTGACTCCCCCTGAGTCTATGACAAGTGGGACTGCCCTGCTAATTAACTTAGATTAGCACTAACTAAATTTAGTTAGTTAATTAACTACTGACACTCGGGTCCCACTGGTCAGGTTTGACCTAGACCGGCCCCGTTGACCACTGACGTCACCCTGACGCAATGCTGGCGCAATAACTCAATTACTGGAATTATTCTTATAAAGGAATTCCAGAAAATATTACAAACTTCAAAAATTCATAACTTTTAATCCGTAACTCCAAATGCAAAGATTTATATATGAAATTTGATCAGATAAATTCAATCTTTCCATCTGTAATGGTTTCATGCATGACAAAACATTTTAACCTTGCTGTTTAGGTGAAACAATCTAATGCACTTATAAGTCTTAAGAACATAAGCTTCCATTTGAATCCTTGATTCAAATGGACCCGAACCAACTTGTTTCACATTGCATTAGGCAGGACACCTCATATTGCCATGTTATAGCATGCATCATATTGTTGCATATTGCCATGTTATAGCATGCATCATATTGTTGCATATTGCCATGTGATGATTGTGTTCTGTGGTGTCTTTCGTGGTAGGTTCTGCCTCCGAGGATATTTCCGAGTATCCAACTGAAGGGCAGTACCCTACTACTACTCCATCAGGCAAGCAGCCCCATTGATCATATCGATACAATCCCATGTTCTCGCTCCTGCTCTCATTTACTGCATTAAGACAAGAATGTTTCAAACTGTTGTGTGCTGCGGTAGTTGAACCCTTATCCTCTGCATGACCTGTCATTGCCACAGTAACTAGATGAAACCCACTAGCATGTGTAGGAGTTGATTGAGCCATGTATGTGTTTCCTACCTTGCTATGTCTGCTATGCTTAGAGTTGTGTCAGGTCTGGTTCATCTGGGTGATGGGCTAGAGTGAAATGATTACATCGGTAATGTGAGGGATGTGTTGAATATGATTTGGTAAAGGTATCGATGAGAGGCCATGTAGGAGTACATGGTGGGTTGTTTCATTGAGGTCGTCCCTAAGAACTGAGATCTGTATGTGTGATTTAAGAATCAGTTATTACCATGCATTGGGATCCTTAATTGACCCTCTTGGCTTCTTAACCACCCTAGTACTCTGTCCAGGAGTTGCAACTAGTTTCTGGTGTTTATAGGTTATGTGTTGGCGGCCGTGCGTAGCGCTGATCCTAGGGGTGGGCTATGATGTGGTAGATACACCGTGGCCGGGTATGCCGGGCTCCCGTTTGGCGTCTCGGGACCCTGTACACATCGTTCGGGGCCGTATGTGGAAACCTCGGTCGGACTCCCTGTGGATGGAACCTGGATAGGAGATAAACCTGGACTAGAGACTTGAGTGTTTAGGTAGGCCATGGCCGACACCCTCGTTGGGCTTCCTCTTGAAGGTTGCCGAGTACATGTTGTGTAAATGATGACAAGTGGTGAGAGCGTGTATGAAGAAGTACACCCCTGCAGGGTTAACATCATCTATTCGAATAGCTGCGTCCGCGGTAAAGGACTACTTGGTTGCCTATACAGTTCATAGACAAGTTAATGGTTACTACTAAAAGACTCAAGATAAGTGTGACTGCCGCGGATGGCCCTCTCGTAGGATGACGAGGGAGGATCCACGGTGGAGTATTGTGTTGGTGATTAGTGGACTCGTGTGCGAAAACTATTTTACAATGGTGTCTCATAGGATAGCTTAGCCAAGAGTCAAAGCTGGCTTGCTGCAATAACTACACCACCTTCTTGAGAATGAGCATGTATAGTAGGATCTGTTGTAAGACTTGCTGAGTACCTTTGTACTCATGTTGCTTTAATTACTGTTTTCAGACGACAACACCGCCCCCTCCGATGGGTTTTACGTAGACCTTGACATCGATGAGTAACTTGCCACCCAGGTGGTGATTCTGGCCATGGAGGGGCCTATGTAGATAGACAGGCTTCGACAAGCCTTCTTTCTTTCTAGTGTCTGTACTCAGACTTATTTGCTTCTGCATTTGCTTGTATGCTTGTATGACTTGAGTGTCGGGTCATGTGACCCCTACCTGTATGAACATGTTATGTATGGCTCCCCGGAGCCTTTAAATAAAGTACTTGAGTTGTAGAGTTTTGTTGTGATGCCATGTTGTATTTACACATATCGAGCATATTGTGTGTATGATTGAAATGCTTGGTATGTGTGGGATCCGACAATCTAGTTGTTTATCCTTGGCAGCCTCTCTTATGGGGAAATGTAGTCTAGTGCCTCCTTGAGCCATAGTAGTCCGCTACAGCCCGGTTCACCGGAGTCCTGCTAGCCCAGCACTACTGCTTAGGACACTTGGCTGGCCGGCATGTGTTTCACTTCGTTCCTATGTCTGTCCCTTCGGGGAAATGTCACGCGGTGACATCCGGAGTCCTGCCTAGCCTGCTACAGCCCGGGTTCCTGGAGTCCTGTTAGCCCAGTGCTACAGCCCGGTTTCACACGCTGTTGACCGACATGCTCGATGTGATTCATGTATGCATGTCCCCATAGGTTAGTGCCGCTTTGGGTTCACGACTAGCCATGTCGGCCTGGGTTCTCTGTCATATGGATGCTAGCGACACTATCATATACGTGAGCCAAAAGGCGCAAACAGTCCCGGGCCATGGTAAGGCGACACCCGTGGGGATACCGTGCGTGAGGCCGCAAAGTGATATGAGGTGTTACCGGCTAGATCGATGTGACTTGGAATCGGGGTCCTGACAGCGCCGCTCAGTCGCTGATGTCACGAAGGCTTCGGCTGATACCACGATGTCGTGTGCCCATAACTGTTCCCGCGTAGTTGGTTAGTGCATATAGGCTGGTGGCTAGACTCAGATCAAATACAAAGATCTCGTTAAGCATGTTATTTTGAAGTAACCGCAGATGCCGACCAAGGCCAGGCCCACCTCTCTCCTAGGTGGTCTCAACATGTCATGTCGCTCCGCCACAAAGTAACCATCAGGGGACTGTCGGGAACCCAGGCCCATCACTACCTGGATGGAACCACCTGCCCCTTCAGCCCCCATCTCCGAACAGTAACATAAGCATGTAAAAGTATATAGTATATGTACCCGTGATCACCTCCCGAAGTGATCACGGCCCAGTAGTATAGCATGGCAGACGGACAAGAGTGTAAGGCCACTGATGATAAACTAGCATCCTATACTAAGCATTTAGGATTGCAGGTAAGGTATCAACAATTGTAAAAACAATGTCAGGCTATGCATCAGGATAGGATTAACGGAAAGCAGTAACATGCTACATTACTCTAATGCAAGCAGTAGAGAGAAGAATAGGCGATATCTGGTGGTCAAGGGGGGCTTGCCTGGTTGCTCTGTAGATAGAAATGGGCCCTCGAAGGTGAAGTAGTCGACCACTGGTTCAACCGCGGTCTCAGGGTTTACCGGAAAAAGGTAACAGAGGGGGAACACAATAATTAACAGAGCAATCAAAGCATCACAAAGCATAACATGGCAATACGCGGTGCTAGGGGTGAGCTAACGCAGTACTAGGTGATACCGGCGAAGGGGGGAAACATCCGGGAAAGTATTCCCGGTGTTTGGCATTTTCGGACAAATGAGCCGGAGGGGGAAGGTTGCAGGTTCGCTATGCTAGAGACGTGTGGCGAATGAACGGACTGCATATTCAGATTTGTCTCATTGTTCTGAGCAACTTTCATGTAGAAAACATTTTCATCCGAGCTACGGTTTATTTTCTATGATTTTCTAAAATTTTAAAGTTTTTCTGAAATTTATTAATTCAAATTAAAAAGGGAATTTTACTAAGTGTACCCACTATTATACCTAGCCAGAGGGGCTGAGAGGCTGACAGTGGGCCAGAGGGGTCCAGTCAGCAACAGTTGACCCAATCAATGCTTGACCGGTCAACTGATGAATAGTGCAAGTGGGGGCCTATTTGTCATAGACTCTGTTTTATTAAATCAACTAATTAAAGATAACCAACAGTGGTGGTCCACATGTCATTGGCTATTAAAGCAAATTAGCACTAAATTAACACTAACTAATCTATTCCTTATCAAACAAGGGCCGGGCGCAATGGATAGTGGTTCAGCCGGCCACACACACAACACACACCACGCAGCAGCACACTTCGATGGCCATGGCCAAGACCATGGCTAGTAGTAGTAGTAGTAGCAGCCGGTGGTAGCGGGCAGTAGGAGCACCAGCAGTGGAGCAGCGCATAGCAGGAGCAGTGCAAAGCAGTAGCAGGTAGCGAGCAGCAGTGGGAGGTAGCAACAGAGCAACGACATGAGCAGCAGCGACCCGAAGCGCGGCAGCAGCAACTAGCGGCAGGCGGCAACGAGGCCACGCGTGGGCGCGCGCACACGCGAGTGCCGGCAGGTGCACACGGGAGCGCAGACCGTGGCAGGGTGAGCACGAGGGTGCGCGGGCACGGGCCATGGCGGGCGAAGTATGGGGCGACTAAACGGCGACAGATCGAGGGGGCGAGCAGGGGAGATGATGATGTCGATGGCGAATGTATGGGACGTCCCAGCACCAGTTGTTTCTCGGGGAAGACGAAGTCGCGGGTGGTGGTCCTCCTCGACGGATCCACCGGTGCCGGAGAGCACGTTGTTCATGGCAACGGGGACGAGGTGTACAGTCACCACACGAGGTTCCGGGCTCGATTTCGAGTCGAGGAGGAGGCGATTCGATGGGGAAAGTGAGGGGGTCGGTCGAGAGCTGGCTAGGGTTTTGAGGGGACGGGTTTTGAGGGGACGCTCTTATAGGCCGAGGGGAGTCGACGTGGTGGGCATCCACGGCCATGGCCGTCGTGGATGTGCGCCACACACACTCCCTGTTCCTGTAGAGGGAGGTAGGGAAAGGTTTTGGTGGGCTGGGCCGTGTGGCCACTTATGGCCCAGTGGCACCTTAGTTTAGGTCCGTTTCGCTTTTTCCCTTTTCTTTGTATTTTCAGATCCTATTTTGTATTAGGTTGGGCCATCAAATGATTTTTGTTATATATCAAACTTGACACCTAATTCCATTGCAATATTGTGGTGCTGTAAAAAATGTCTCAGAACATTTGGAATCATTTAAACATTTTTAGAAATTGAAATGGTCGGCTAAATGGCTGCTGCATCACTAAAATATTGCTAGGGAGAAAACAAAAATACAATTTTAATTTAATTTCTTCATGAAAATTACTTGAGGATTATTTGCAACATCTTGAACATTTTGCCTCTCTATTTGGAGAAATAAAAATTTGACTTTGATTTTAAATTAGAACATGGATGGGATTTGAATCATCGCGAGATTATCAATAGTAATCGTGGTGACGTGGCAACATTAGTAGAGATTTACTGTAGCTTAATTACCCGGGCGTCACACTCCCCTTCCTCCCTCCTGTGCGCTGTCAAGTGAGAGAGAGAGAGACCAGATGCGCCCGATCCCCATCCCTCGACCTCACCACTCAGCGGCGACCAAAGCCTTCGGGGCACCACCCACCTTCCTCCGCCGTCAAGCACCTGCACCAGGACCCCTCCGTGCCCTTGCCCGTACCACCCCGTAGCCGCTTGCCATGGTTGGCCTGAGCGCCACTTCGCTGGTCCCCGTCGCTCCGCCACTCCAGGAGCCAGCAGATGCACCGCCGCCATCCAAGACCACCATGACGCCGCCTTGCTGCTCCCTCCAGCGCCGCCTTGCTGCTCCCTCCCATGTGCAAGCCCCTCCTCTGCCATGGCCTTCTTCTCCCGCGCCGACGCCCTCCTTTGAGTGCTCGCGCCTGCAGCTCCGCTCGTGAGTTCGTGCAGCCATGGCCTCAAGCTCGCTAGGCCGTTGCTCCCTCATCCCGCCACCGGCCATGTTGGATGCCCACATGCCGGATCCGCAAGTCCCGTGGCCGCCTCTTCATCTCCAACGGATCTTGCACCGCAGCAAGCCCCTGCCCCGCCTCTGCCTCGTTCGAGCAGGGAGGAGGACGCGCCTCTGCAAGTCACGCTCGGAACCAGCCTCGTACACCGCGCCAAGTCACGCGACCGTCGCCCCTGCATCGCACCGAGTCCCTGCATCGCGCCCTGTTGCTGTTGACGCCAAGTCCAAGGGTCACCGAACAGGGAATAATGCCAAGTACTAGGTCAACGAGGACCGCCAAGTTCGTCTTCCGCTGTCTCCGAAATCGCCAAGTACCACGACGCTAAGTACCCCTTCGGAACACCAAGGTGGATCTCTACCGTCAAGTGAACGACTACTTCCACGATGATACGAGAACAACTACCATCGATGTGAGTTTTGCCAAGTACCACTACCGTCGACCCTCGAAGACTCTATGGACGTCAAGTTCCTCACCGTGACCTCGAACATCTATGAAAACTTGTGCGACTAAGAACATGAACGACTACCGCCGCCAAGATCGCTAGTACCACTACCATCGTCGAGGGCCGATAGTACCACTACTTCCACTACCGTCACCACGAGAACGACTACTTCCCACAACGACCCGTGAACGACTACTTCCACTACGACCGTCCCGAGAACGTCTACTTGCTCTACATTGCACCAAACCCGAACCATCCCATTTGCACGCTTCGAAGGTATAACTGCCGAGATGATGACCCGTGGAACGAATGCATGTGTGATGTATGAGATGCCCGTGTTTTGCTCCGTGTCTGAGTGGTCGCTTGCACGTTCCTCCTCGTTGCCATGTAGTCGACCCATGGGAACTCGGTAATCTGGAGCACCCCACCATCTTGCTCAACTCGCTCACGCCCTTTTTTTTGCCACCGACATCTCAATCGAGTTGTCGGATCATTGGAATGTTGTCGTGGCACCATCTCCATATTCACCATCGTGGCACCATTTTCTTTTCGTTGCCATGGCACCCTCTATTTCTGCCATGATGACAAATGCCTCATATATATGTTCATATCAACATTTTCAAAAATTTCCTAAAACTTGTTTATGTCATTCGCATCATGATAATAACATTTAAATGCTTAAAATTGTTGTTGCATTAATTTGCTTAATGCATGTGGGGGTTTACCAGAATTGTTGTTGTTGTTTCTGGCCTCATTTAAATTGCCTAAAATGTGTAGTTTACTTATGCTTCACCTCTTACCATGCTTAACAACATTTAATTTTGTTGG
Source organism: Triticum aestivum (assembly GCF_018294505.1). Taxonomy (NCBI): domain Eukaryota; kingdom Viridiplantae; phylum Streptophyta; class Magnoliopsida; order Poales; family Poaceae; genus Triticum; species Triticum aestivum. The sequence goes on along the minus strand of NC_057812.1, from coordinate 448,854,660 downwards.
GTACCTGAACGGGAGTGAACTAAATAATCGAATGTGGTGTTTCGTCAATATGCAACTCGTTGCATATTGAGATCCACTTAATTTGTAGTATTGTTTGTTGCATATTGCCATGTCTTGCCCCATTAAACCGGACATGCATCATCCTTGGTTGTGATCATGCCATGTTTATGCTTGTGTGTCTACCATGTTGCTTGCTTCTTTCCCGTTTGCTTCTCTCGTTAGCTTTGGTTCCGTTATGGAGTTGTGAGAATCCGTTCGACTACGTCCGTTTGTCTTCTTCATGGACTCGTTCTTCTTCTTTGTGGGATCTCAGGCAAGATGACCATACCCTCGATATCACTTCTATCTTTGCTTGCTAGTTGTTCATTCTACCGCTATGTCGCGCTACCTACCACTTGTTATATCATGCCTCCCATATTGCCATGACAAGCCTCTAACCCACCTTCCTAGCAAACCGTTGTTTGGCTAAGTTACCGCTTTTGCTCAGCCCCTCTTATAGCATTGCTAGTTGCAGGTGAAGTTGAAGATTGTTCCATGTTGGAACATGGATATGTTGGGATATCACATTATCTCTTATTTTAATTAATGCATCTATATACTTGGTAAAGGGTGGAAGGCTCGGCCTTATGCCTAGTGTTTTGTTCCACTATTGCCGCCCTAGATTTCGTCATACCGGTGTTATGTCCCTTGATTTTGCGTTCCTTACGTGGTTGGGGTTATGGGACCCCCTTGACAGTTCGCTTTGAATAAAACTCCTCCAGCAAGGCCCAACCTTGGTTTTAACATTTGCCACCTAAGCCTTTTTCCCTTGGGTTCTGCAGACTCAAGGGTCATCTTTATTTTAAACCCCCAGGTCAGTGTTGCTCTCAGTGTTGGTCCAACCTGGGCGATGTCCGGCATCCCCTGGGCAACCAGGATTTATGCCAACCCGACGTCTTGCCCATCCGGTGTGCCCTAAGAACGAGATACGTGCGACTCCTATCAGGATTTGTTGGCACATCGGGCGGCTTTGCTGGTCTTGTTTTACCATTGTAGAAATGTCTTGTAACCGGGAGTCCGAGACTGATCAGGTCTTTCCGGGAGAAGGAATATCCTTCGTTGACCATGAGAGCTTGTGATGGGCTAAGTTGGGAAACCCCTGCAGGGTATAAAATTTTGAGAGCCGTGCCCGCGGTTATGTGGCAGATGGGAATTTGTTAATATCCGGTTGTAGAGAACTTGACACTTGACTTAATTAAAATGCATCAACCGCGTGTGTAGCCGTGATGGTCTCTTTTCGGCGGAGTCCGGGAAGTAAACACATTCTTGTGTTATGCTTGAACTTAAGTAGTTTTAGGATCACTTCTTGATCACTTATAGTTTTTCGACCGTTGCATATCTTCTCATCTTACTCTTATTTGCGTATGTTAGCCACCATATTTGCTTAGCGCTTGCTGCAGCTCCACCTCACTACCTTATCCTACCCATAAGCTTAAATAGTCTTGATCTCGCAGGTGTGAGATTGCTGAGTCCTCGTGACTCACAGATACTTCCAAACAGTTGCAGGTGCCGATGATACCAGTGCAGGTGACGCAACCGAGCTCAAGTGGGAGCTCGATGAAGAACTTTGTTGTTGTTATGTGACTTTTCCAGATGATCGGTAGTGGAGCCCAGTTGGGACGATCGAGGATCTAGCATTTGGGGTTGTCTTCCTTTATTTTGGTTCCGTAGTCAGACCTTGATTGTACTTTGGATGATGTATGTTTAACTTGTTATTTGTGTGAAGTGGCGATTGTAAGCCAACTCTTTATCCCTTTCTTATTCAGTACATGGGATTGTGTGAAGATTACCCCTCTTGCGACTAAACCACCATGCGGTTATGCCTCTAAGTCGTGCCTCGACACATGGGAGATATAGCCGCATCGTGGGTGTTACAGCGAGCGAGGGAGCGGCTGATGGTGCGAGGCGGCGGAGGGGTGCTTCAGAGGTGCGTCCGGTCGCGGGCGATGACGACGAGCGAGAGGTGTGGGTGCAATAGGGGGGGCGGCGAGCACGTGGGGAGGCCGGAGACGGCGCATCAGCGGTAGTTGGGCGGAGCAAGAGGCGGGCGCGTGCGGGGCACAAGCCCAATACGGTGAGCATGTGTGTGGGCGCATCTAGGGAATGATGGGCACGGCGAAGGAGGTGGTCGCTGCGGCCATGGGCGATGATAGGCGGACTGGATCGGGCGGGCACGACGTTGAGCGCGTGACGTGTCGCGCGCGGCGAACGACGTCGGGCAAAGAGGAAAAGGAGGAGGGACAGCAGCTCCCGGGGCCCTGTACATGTGAGTACGCGGGCTCGGGGAGGAGGACGAGGGCGCGAGGTCGGGCGAGGAGGCGGTCTAGGTGGCGATCCGGCGGGGTGGTGATACGTCTCAGTCGTATCTACTTTTCCAAACACTTTTGCCCTTGTTTTGGACTCTAACTTGCATGATTTGAATGGAACTAACCTGGACTGACGTTGTTTTTAGCAGAATTGCCATGGTGTTATTTTTGTGCAGAAATAAAAGTTCTCAGAATGACCTGAAAATCAATGGAGATCATTTTTGGAATATATAAAAAATACTGGAAGAAGAATCCACGTCAGGGGGCCCACACCCTATCCACGAGGGTGGGGGCGCGCCTACCCCCCCTGGGCGTGCCCTCCTGCCTCGTGGGCCCCCTGACGCTCCACCGACCTCAACTCCAACTCCATATATCCATGCTCGGGAGAAAAAAATCAAGGATTCATTGCGTTTAACTATACGGAGCCACCGCCAATCCCTAAACTCTCTCGGGAGGGCTGATCTGGAGTTCGTTCGGGGCTCTGGAGAGGGGAATCCATCGCCATCGTCATCATCAACCTTCCTCCATCACCAATTTCATGATGCTCACCGCCGTGCATGAGTAATTCCATCGTAGGCTTGCTGGACGGTGATGGGTTGGATGAGATTTATCATGTAATCGAGTTAGTTTTGTTAGGGTTTGATCCCTAGTATCCACTATATTCTGAGATTGATGTTGCTATGACTTTGCTATGCTTAATGCTTGTCACTAGGGCCCGAGTGCCATGATTTCAGATCTGAACCTATTATGTTTTCATGAATATATGTGAGTTCTTGATCCTATCTTGCAAGTCTATAGTCACCTATTATGTGTTATGATCCGTTAACCCTGAAGTGACAATAATCGGGACCATTACTGGTGATGACCATAGTTTGAGGAGTTCATGTATTCACTATGTGTTAATGCTTTGGTCCGGTACTGTATTAAAAGGAGGCCTTAATATCCCTTAGTTTCCAATAGGACCCCGCTGCCACGGGAGGGTAGGACAAAAGATGTCATGCAAGTTCTTTTCCATAAGCACGTATGATTATATTTGGAATACATGCCTACATTACATTGATGGACTAGAGCTAGTTCTGTGTCACCCTATGTGATAACTGTTGCATGATCGATCGCATCCGACATAATTCTCCATCACTGATCCATTGCCTATGAGCTTTTCATATATTGTTCTTCTCTTATTTACTTTTCCATTGTTACTGTTACAATCACTATAAAACAAAAAGTATTACTTTTGCTACCGTTACCACTACTATCATATTACTTTGCTACTAAACACTTTGTTGCAGATATTAAGTTTCCAGGTGTGGTTGAACTGACAACTCAGCTTCTAATACTTGAGAATATTCTTTGGCTCCCCTTGTGTTGAATCAATAAATTTGGGTTGAATACTCTACCCTCAAAAACTGTTGCGATCCCCTATACTTGTGGGTTATCAAGACTATTTTCTGGCGCTGTTGCCGGGGAGCATAGCTCTATTCTTTGAGTCACTTGGATTTATATCTGCTTATCATTATGAAGAACTTGAAAGATCAAAGAACCAAGATTTTTCCCTCAACTACAAGGGGAGGTAAGGAACTGCCATCTAGCTCTGCACTTGATTCACCTTCTGTTTTGAGTAAACTTGCGACACCTACACATGCTATTGATTCCGATAGGTCGCATGTTATTGATGATGCCACTTCTGCTTTGCATAATATCTATGATGAAACTACTTCTATGCTTGATACTACTGTGCCACTAGGTGAATTTATTGATGAACAACTTGCTAGGGCTAGAGAGATTGAAATTATTGAAACTGATAATATTGATGAAAGTGATGATGAAGATTCTCCCCCTAGATATGAATTGCCTGTTGTTCCCGAGGGTTATGTTATGGATGAAGAAACTGCTAGAGACTTCTTAGCTTTCAATGATAGATCTGATCTTAAGAAATTATTAGCTGAGCTTAAAGAAAAATCTTTGAATGCTAGAATGAAATATGACCCTGCTTTTGCTACTTGACCTATCTTTATTACTGATTAGGATTATGATTTCCCTGTCGATCCTGAGTTAATTACTTTGGTTGAATCTGATCCTTTTTATGGCTATGAATCTGAAACTGTTGTGGCACATGTTACTAAATTAAATGATATAGCCACCCTCTTTACACATGATGAGAAAACTCGCTATTATTATATCCTTAAGTTATTTCCGTTCTCATTAAAGGGCGATGCGAAGACATGATTTAATTCTCTTGATCCTAGTTGTGTGCGTAGTCCCCAGGATATGATTTATTACTTCTCTCCTAAATATTTCTCCGCTCATAAGAAACAAGCTGCCTTAAGGGAAATATATAATTTTGTGCAAATTGAAGAAGAGAGTCTCCCACAAGCTTGCGGGAGGCTTCTCCGGTTACTTAATGCTTTGCCTGATCATCCTCTCAAGAAAAATGAAATACTTGATATCTTTTACAATGGACTAACCAATGCTTCCAGAGACCACCTAGATAGTTGTGCTGGTTGTGTTTTTAGGGAAAGAACTGTTGGTCAAGCTGAATTGCTATTGAATAATGTGTTGATTAATGAAAATAATTGGACACTTCCTGAACCAACTCCTAAGCCAACTCTGAAGAAAAGGGGTATTCTATTTCTCAGTCCTAAAGATATGCAAGAGGCAAAGAAATCTATGAAATAAAAAGGTATTAAAACTGAAGATGTTAAGAATTTACCACCTATTGAAGAAATACATGGTCTTAATTTGCCACCTGTTGAAGAAACACACGGTCTTGATAACCCGACACAGGTAGTAAAGGTAAATTCTCTCTATAGATTCGATAAATGTGAAATCCCATTTACTAAGTTTGCTAGCCCATGCTTGGATGAGTTTGATGACTTTATGGTTAAACAAGAAAACTTCAATGCTTATGTTGGTAGACAATTGAAACACAATGCTGATATGCTTGAACACTTGGGTGATTATATGGCTAATATTAAAGGTGAACTTAAACTTATTAGTAAACATGCTTCTATGGTTACCACTCAAGTAGAACAAGTTCTTAAAGCTCAGAATGATTTGCTCAATGAATTAAATAATAAGAAGAATGATAATGTTGTTAGAGTTATGACTAGAGGTGGTAAAATGACTCGGGCACCTTTGTATCTTGAAGGCCACCCTAAGAGAATTGAGCAAGATTCTCAGAGAGCTAATGTAGATCTACCTAGTCCTTCTAAAAGGAAGAATAATAAAAATGATAGGACTTTTCATGCTTCTAGTGAACCTGTTGTTGACACACCTGAGAATCCCATTGATATTTCTATTTCTGATGCTGAAACACAATCTGGTAATGAACATGAACCTAGTGATAATGTTAATGATGATGTTCATGTTGGTGCTCAACCTAGCAATGATAATGATGTAGAGATTGAACCTGGTGTTGATCTTGATAACCCACAATCAAATAATCAACGTTATGACAAGAGAGACTTCGTGGCTAGGAAGCAAGTAAAGAAAGAGAACCATGGGTTCAGAAACCCATGCCTTTTCCTCCTAAACCATCTAAGAAAAAGGATGATGAGGATTTTGAGCGCTTTGCTGAAATGATTAGACCTATCTTTTTGCGTATGCGTTTGACTAATATGCTTAAAATGAACCCTTATGCCAAATATATAAAGGAAATTGTTACTAATAAAAGATAGATATCAGAAGCTAAAATTTCCACCATGCTTGCTAATTATACTTTTTAAGGGTGGAATACCAAAGAAACTTGGAGATCCAGGAGTACCAACTATACCATGCTCCATTAAAAGAAACTATGTTAAAACTGCTTTATGTGATCTTGGAGCTGGTGTTAGTGTTATGCCTCTCTCTTTATATCGTAGACTTGATTTGAATAAGTTGACGCCTACTGAAATATCTTTGCAAATGGCTGACAAATCAACTGCTATACATGTCGGTATTTGTGAGGATGTGCCTGTTGTGGTTGCAAACATTACTATTTTAACGGACTTTGTTATTCTTGATATTCCCGAGGACGATAGTATGTCTATTATTCTTGGAAGACCCTTTTTGAATACTGCAGGGGCTATTATTGATTGCACCAAAGGCAATGTCACTTTTCATGTTAATGGTAATGAGCATACATTACACTTTCCGAGGAAACAACCTCAAGTCCAAAGTATCAATTCTGTTGGAAATTTTTTAACAATCACTATTGGAGGTTTTGAATTTCCTATTCCTACTGTCAAGAAGAAATATGATATTCTTATTGTTGGGGATGTGCATATCCCAGTTGAGGTAACCTAGTGTTATTCGAAATTTCTTCGGTTTCATGTTATTCGAATGAGTTTGTTAACAAGACTTGATCAACCTTGTTAGTGGATTCCTTTTGATGAGCATGAGATGGATGAAGTTAGAAAGCAAAACTTTCTGTACCCTCTTTTTACTTTCTATTTATATTAAATAAAGCAAAAATAATATTTTCTGTCTGTTTTCTGAATTATCCATGCAATAAAAAATACCCCGAAAATAAAAGTTCTCCAAATGCCTTGAAATTTAAATATGATTTTTCTAGAATATTTGAGAATATATGGCACTGAAAACACAACAGGGGGAGCAGCCACATGCCCACGAGGGTGGAGGGCGCGCCCACCCCCCTGGGCGCCCCCTACCTCGTGGACCTCACGTGGGTCCCCTCCACTTATTCCAGCCACCACACATTCCTTATTCCTCCCAAAAAATCACTAGCCAGCTCAAACCAGAGTTCTTGCTCATCTTGCTGCCATTTTTGATCTCCCTGCTCAAGGCTCCATTCACAAAACTGCTTTGGGAGATTGTTCTTTGGTATGTGACTCCACCAATGGTCCAATTAGTTTTTGTTCTAGTGCTTTATTCATTGCAAATTTTTGCTGCTTAGGTGACCTTGTTCTTAAGCTTGCATGTCAAATTTATATGGTCAAAAATAGTTTTAATGCATGATATATCCTCCGGGCACTTGTAGGAGTAGTTGCTATCAATTTTGTTGAGTTTGGTTCACTTTTATTTTAAGTTACTAAAAATTTCAGAAATTTTCAGAAAAAATGAAGAGATTTTTGAGGGGTCATCGAGCCGAAGCTCGAAGGATAAGAAAAGTGAAGAGAACAAGAAGCCCAAGTATAATCTCCGTTGTACTGCGGAGGTTCAGCCATGTGAATGGCCTTGTGATGAGTTCTTGAAAGAGACCGGGATTTATGAAGATTTTTATTATTTGGCTGAGAATGCAGGCCTCACCGCCTTCCTCCACGACCAGCGCGAACAGTATCTCTTACTCACCAATATCTTTGTGCAAAACTTTCATTTCCATGCTAGAAGCTCGCCACCTTCGGTGGAATTTTATTTATATGATGAGCATAAGGAAATGTCACTTCATGATTTTTGTCGGGTTTGTTTGATACCTTTTGAGGGCATCATAGAGGAACCACATCGTAATGATGTGGAGGGATTTATTGATATGATCGCTGTGGGGGAAACGAGGAAAGTTTTCGATGCGAGAATCACTAGCATGCATTTTCCTATTTACGTTACTTTGCAATATTTGCTAGTAGATGCTTAATTGGTCGCGGGAACTATGGGAACCTTAGTGCTCCTGATATTGTTATTTTGCGCCATGCCTTGTTTCAAGATATTACTTTCAGTTTAGGCACTATTGTTGCTAAACGGTTAAATCTGAACCGTGCTAAGGGCCCCGTCCTTGGAGGCATTTTTGCCTCGCGCCTAGCTGCACACTTTAACATACCTATCAGGCATTATGAGAAAGAGGGAAAGTTGCTGCCCAATATTTTTCTAGATTACAAGAGCATGGTAGCACATGATTTTATTGTTAAGAATAAGAAGAAGATGCTTAACTATAGACTGATTTTTGGTAAGAATAACTTTGAGACTATTACCTTGCCTTCTCCCTCTTTGTTTAACATATTTTCAGGCAAGTACCTTGTTTTACCGGAGGACGCTTATGCATACTGGAGTGTGACACCAGCTCCAGAGCCTGAGCCGGAACCACCCCAGGACCCTTACCGACAGTCAGTTTATCAGTGGAATACTGAGGAGATTGCCAACCAGTGGCACCCAGAGGACACTCCTCCTTACATCGGAGAGGGCTACTTTGATCCATCGGCATAGACAAACTTAGGCCAAAAGCCTAAGCTTGGGGGAGTACATATTTCTCACCGACATTACATTCATGCTCACACACTCATGCCAGTTGTCGGTGCTCATACTTTTTCATTGTATCATCCATGCTAGTTTATTTTCATTTTCTCGTTTTCCTCTTGTGTGTTTGAAAAACCTTAAGAAAAACCAAAAAAATAGTTGCAGGTTTTAGTTAGTTTACTTTCCATGTCTGTAGTAGTAGTAATTAAAAGAAAACCCAAAAAGATTTCTCGTTCTTCCTTTGCTTGTTGGGAGCTTTCCCGTGTAAATAGTTTTGTTTCTTTTCTTTCCTTTGGGGGTCGAGAGGAGAAGACCATAATGAAAATGTTGAGTGGCTATTATATGCATTATTGTTGATCTAACAAAGAGCCCATGTTACCTTGTCTTCTCTCTTGAATTGAATGCTTGCAGATTCCAGCTTAGTCCAATGCACGTGCACTATTATTATTTTCCACACTATTCGGTCGTGCAAGTGAAAGGCAATAATGATGATTATATGATGAACTTATTGAGATGAGAAAAGCTGGTATGAACTCGACCTCTCTTGTTTTTGTAAATATGATCGGTCCATCGTTCCTGATTCAGCCTATTATGAAAGAAACATATTTGCAATGACAATTAGAGATTGTAGTTGCTTATGCCATGCTTAATTAGCTAGGAGTTTATAATGGTTTACCTTGCGTGCCAACATGCTATTAAAATGGTTGTGATGTGGTATGATAGGGTGGTATCCTCCTTTGAACGATTCGAGTGGCTTGACTTGGCACATGTTCACGCATGTAGTTGAAACAAAATCAACATAGCCTCTACGATATTTATGTTCATGGTGCATTATATCCTACTCATGCTTGCATTTGGTGTTGATTAATTTTAATGCATGTTCATGACTGTTGTCGCTCTCTAGCTGGTCGCTTCCCAGTCTTTTTCTAGCCTTCACTTGTACTAAGCGGGAATACTGCTTGTGCATCCAATTCCATAAACCCCAAAGTTATTCCATATGAGTCCACCATACCTACCTATATACGGTATCTACCTGCCGTTCCAAGTAAATTTGTATGTGCCAAACTCTAAACCTTCAAATAAACATTCTGTTTTGTATGCTCGAATAGCTCATGTATCAACTAGGGTTGTCTGTATCCTCCATGCTAGGCGGGTTATTCTCAAGAGGAGTGGACTCCGCTCCTCATTCACGAGAAAATGGCTGGTCACCGGGATGCCCAGTCCCATGCTCAAATCAAATCAAAATAATTGCAAACAAAACTCCCCCAGGATTGTTGTTAGTTGGAGGCACCCGTTGTTTCGGGCAAGCCATGGATTGATGCTTGTTGGTGGTGGGGGAGTATAAACTTTACCATTCTGCTTGGGAACCGCCTATAATGTGTGTAGCATGGAAGATATCGAGATCTCTCGGTTGTTATGTTGACAATGAAAGTATACCGCTCAAAATATTATTCATATCTATTTCAAAATCGAGCTCTGGCACCTCTACAAATCTCTGCTTCCCTCTGCGAAGGGCTTATCTATTTACTTTTATGTTGAGTCATCATCCTCTTATTAAAAAGCACCAGTTGGAGAGCACCTCTGTCATTTGCATCCATTACTGTTAGTTTACATTGAGTATGACTGTGACTGGATCTCTTTTACCATGAATTACAATGTCTAGTCAGTCCTTGATCTTTAAAGGTGCTCTGCATTTATGTTTTGCAGTCTCAGAAAGGGCTAGCGAGATACCATCTTGTTATATTATATCATGATTGTTTTGAGAAAGTGTTGTCATCCGAGATTTGTTATTATTGCTCGCTAGCTGATTATGCCATTGATATGAGTAAACATGAGACCTAAATGTTATTGTGAATATGGTTAGTTCATAATCTTTGCTGAAAACTTGAATGCTGGCTTTACATATTTACAACAACAAGAGCAAACAGAGTTTGTAAAACTTTTTCTTTATCACTTTCAGTTTATCAACTGAATTTCTTGAGGACAAGCAAAGGTTTAAGCTTGGGGGAGTTGATACGTCTCTGTTGTATCTACTTTTTCAAACACTTTTGCCCTTGTTTTGGACTCTAACTTGCATGATTTGAATGGAACTAACCCGGACTGACGCTGTTTTCAGCAGAATTGCCATGGTGTTATTTTTGTGCAGAAATAAAGGTTCTCAGAATGACCTGAAAATCAATGGAGATTATTTTTGGAATATATAGAAAATAATGGAAGAAGAATCCATGTCAGGGGGCCCACACCCTGTCCACGAGGGTGGGGGCGCGCCCCTGCCTTATGGGCCCCCTAACGCTCCACCGACCTCAACTTCGACTCCATATATTCGTGCTCGGGAAGAAAAAAATCAAAGAGAAGGATTCATCATGTTTTACGATACGGAGCCGCCGCCAAGCCCTAAACTCTCTCGGGAGGGTTGATCTGGAGTCCATTCGGGGCTCTGGAGAGGGGAATATGTCACCATCGTCATCATCAACCTTCCTCCATACTAATTTCATGATGCTCACCGCCATGCGTGAGTAATTCCATCGCATGCTTGCTGGACAATGATGGGTTGGACGAGATTTATCATGTAATCGAGTTAGTTTTGTTAGGGTTTGATCCCTAGTATCCACTATGTTCTGAGATTGATGTTGCTATGACTTTGCTATGCTTAATGCTTGTCACTAGGGCCCGAGTGCCATGATTTCAAATCTGAACCTATTATGTTTTCATGAATATATGTGAGTTCTTGATCCTATCTTGCAAGTCTATAGTCACCTATTATGTGTTATGATCCGTTAATCCCTAAGTGATAACAATCGGGACCATTACCGGTGATGACCGTAGTTTGAGGAGTTCATGTATTCACTATGTGTTAATGCTTTGGTCAGGTACTCTATTAAAAGGAAGCCTTAATATCCCTTAGTTTCCAATAGGACCCCGCTGCCACGGGAGGGTAGGACAAAAGATGTCATGCAAGTTCTTTTCCGTAAGCACGTATGACTATATTCGGAATACATGCTTACATTACATTGATGAACTGGAGCTAGTTCTGTGTCATCCTATGTTATAACTGTTGCATGATCGATCGCATCCGACATAATTCTCCATCACTGATCCATTACCAACGAGCTTTCATATATTGTTCTTCGCTTATTTACTTTTCCATTGTTACTGTTACAATCACAATAAAACCAAAAATATTACTTTTGCTACCGTTACCCTGCTATCATATTACTTTGCTACTAAACACTTTGCTGCAGATATTAAGTTTCCAGGTGTGGTTGAATTGACAACTCAGCTGCTAATACTTGAGAATATTCTTTGGCTCCCCTTGTGTCGAATCAATAAATTTGGGTTGAATACTCTACCCTCGAAAACTGTTGCGATCCCCTATACTTGTGGGTTATCAGGTGGCTCCGGCGATGGGTCGGCGAGGTGGGCGTCGGGGTCGCCTAGGTCGGGAAGGCGAGCGGTGGCGGTGTTGAGGGCACCGGTGACGTCGTGGCGGCCCCCTCCGATCCAGCGAAATCGGGCTGAGGGGTCGAGGGAGAGGGGGTCGGCGTGGTCGTGCCCCGACCCAGATGGGATCGGGGGTGGAGACGAGGGAGTGAGAGGGGGAGAGATCGGGGGAGAGTGGGGAAGGTGGGGAGTGGACCGGTTAGGGTTCCGGTCGGGGGGGGGGGCAAGGGGAGGCCGGCTGGGCCGGCCTGGTTGGCTCGGTGGCCAGCTGGGCCGAGGCCCAGCGAGGGGGGTTTATTTGCTTTCTTTCTTTTTTCCATTTTCTCCTTTTATTTATTTTCTTGTTTCTGTTTTCTTTTACTTATGTAATAGTTTATAGTTTTTACAAAAAGTGAAACCCGTACCTAAAATAGAGTTACAATTATAACTACTACCACAAAAGGTTTTATCCCGGAACAAAATAGTTTAGTATTTTATAAAATCCAAAATGCATTTGTTTAATTGTTTTACTTACTATTTTATTTACGTAAGTTCATTTAAACCTTTTATAAAAATGTGGTTTCTCCATCATAGTTACCTATGCAATATTTGGTTCACACTGAACATTTTAGTTTTAATATTTGAAAACTTTTATTGTTTGCTTGATTTTGAATTTTAACTTCAAATTGGTTTTGAACTAACGCGAGATTTAACAACAGTAACCGAGGTGACGTGGCATCATTAGTAGAGGGTTACTGTAGCTTAATTATCCGGGCGTCACAATTCTCCTCCACTACAAGAAATCTCGTCCCGAGATTTAAGCGGGGGAGTAAGGGGGAAATGTCTAGTTACGAGATTGTAACGAATCTTCTCAGTCTTGGTTGCCCTTCTTGAAGAGGTCGATCCATTACATTGATGTCTTCATTTGTCTACTTTAGGTCATCCTGATGAAGTCGCCATTCTTCCTTCAGGATCTCCATCGTACTTACGGAAAGCTAAGGGGGAAAACTCGGGAAGGACGGAGCTCTACATAAGTTGGGTACCTGGGGGCTATCCCAGTGAATGTGGCATAGAGGCATCTCCCGAGTTGAAATTCAAGAAAGTTATCGAGATCAAGGTAAGGATGGGCAACAAGAAGCTCCAAGCGGGTAGGCAACCGCCCGTTGCCTGAAACAGAGGGTGAAAGGGGTTCAGAGCAATGGGAATAAGTATTGCGCCTGATACCAGAATAGATCAGTAGGAAGGTGGCTCGTGATATTTCATAAGAAGCCAAGCGTGAGGAATAACTTTAGAAACAGGGGTGTATAGGAGAGTCATGTTTCAATCATGTGGAACTATGGGTTATTGGCCCACCATGTGGGTTAAAAGTAGGAGGAGCGGTGACATCTTGCATGGTCATGATAGAAAGGCAGGTCAGAGGGTAGCCTATCGATTATGTCGACAACAATGTCGGTACCAAGGGCGAGGGACGAAGAGAACCATTTTCCTGCTCGTTGAACGAGGCAGGCCAATAGGCAAAGTTCTCGTCCATCGGCGGCTACCGGAATGTCATCAACAATAGTAACAGGGTCTTGCTGATAGAATTGTACACCGAGGTGTTTACATAAGCAGGAGAATATTACTGTTTAGGTCATATAGATCACAAGAAATGTTAAACCAACCAATGGAAAGGAAAATATGGTTATATATTAAACAGAACAATGGAAAGGAAAATGTGTTTAAACACAAATTTAAGGGTATATCCTTCCCAAGGACAAGCAGAGTATGATATCCATGACAGGATATAATTTAGAAAAGTCTTTAGGTAGGGGAGAGAAATTTCATGACATTACCCATACATCGGTGTTCGGATAATTGAGCAGTAAACATTTAGCATTGGGCTTCAAATTTTTTGGTTGAAAGTCGGAGTACCTCAGACATGCTTCGAGATAGCATTGTCATAGTCACTCGGTAAAGATCAGACTTTGGATACACAAAGGACCCATCAGGAACAACTTATAGAAGAAGTCTTACAATTTCCTCATGGAAGAATGACTAACCTTGTAAAAGGATACTATAGCAATAGGTCCTCCAACCAGGTGTGCTAGGCATGATCTCACCGTACTGGGTTATATAAAGACCAATGCTACAACTCTTGGATATATGTTCCAACCATCATATGTGAACGAGATTCAGATTTGATTGGTGTCAGGATACCTCAGACTCAGGATGCCTGAGAAGAAAAGGTGCAACACAAATTGACGAGATGACCTTGTAAGATTCTCGGGAAATGAACTATGGAAGCGAGTTCTGAAATAACAGTTCATCATTAAACCAAAGAGAGGATGAGGAGGTAGCTAATGGACTCGGGTGATACGTCCATTTTGCATCATGCTTTTATATCGATATTTATTGCATTATGGGTTGTTATTATACATTATGTCACAATACTTATGCCTATTCTCTCTTATTTTACAAGGTTTACATAAAGAGGGAGAATGCCGGTGGCTGGGATTCTGGGCTGGAAAAGGAGCAAATATTAGAGACCTATTCTGCACAGCTCCAAAAGTCCTGAAACTTCACGGAAGTCATTTTCAGAATATAAAAAAAATACTGAGCACAAGAAGTTCCGGAGGGGGGCACACCCTGCCCACGAGGGTGGGGGCGCGCCCTACCCCCTGGGCGCGCCCCCTACCTCGTGGCCCCCTGGTGGCCCTCTGATGCCCATCTTCTGCTATATGGAGTCTTTCGATGAGGAAAAAATCATAAGCCAGCTTTTGAGATGAGACTCCGCCGCCACGAAGCGGAACCTTGGCGGAACCAATCTAGGGCTCTGGCGGAGCTGTTCTGTCAGGGAAACTTCCCTTCGGGAGGGGGAAATTATCGCCATCATCATCACCAACGGTCCTCTGATCGGGAGGGGGTCAATCTCCATCAACATCTTCACCAGCACCATCTCCTCTCAAACCCTAGTTAATCTCTTGTATCCAATTCTTGTCTCTAAGTCCGGGATTGGTACCTGTGGGTTGCTAGTAGTGTTAATTACTCCTTGTAGTTGATGCTAGTTGGTTTATTTGATGGAAGATCATATGTTCAGATCCTATATGCATATTAATACCCCTTTGATTATGAACATGAATATGCTTTGTGAGTAGTTACGTTTGTTCCTGAGGACATGGGAGAAGTCTTGCTATTAGTAGTCATGTGAATTTGGTATTCGTTCGATACTTTGATGAGATGTATGTTGTCTTTCCTCTAATGGTGTTATGTGAACGTCGACAACATGACACTTCACCATTATTTGGGCCTAGAGGAAGGCATTGGGAAGTAATAAGTAAATGATGGGTTGCTAGAGTGACAGAAGCTTAAATCCTAGTTTATGTGTTGCTTCGTAAGGGGCTGATTTGGATCCATATGTTTCATGCTATGGTTAGGTTTACCTTAATACTATTGTTGTAGTTGTGGATGCTTGCAATAGAGGTTAATCATAAGTGGGATGCTTGTCCAAGTAAGGGCAGTACCCAAGCACCGGTCCACCCACATACCAAATTATCAAAGTACCGAACGCGAATCATATGAACATGATGAAAACTAGCTTGACGATAATTACCATGTATCCTCGGGAGCGCTTTTCTCTATATAAGAATTTGTCCAGGCTTGTCCTTTGCCACAAAAAGGATTGGGCCACCTTGCTGCACTTTATTTACTTTTGTTACTTGTTGCTCGTTACAAATTATCTTATCACAAAACTATCCGTCACCTATAATTTCAGTGCTTGCAGAGAATAACTTGCTGAAAACCGCTTATCATTTCCTTCTGCTCCTTGTTGGGTTTGACACTCTTACTTATCGAAAGGACTTCGATAGATCCCCTATACTTGTGGGTCATCAAGACTCTTTTCTGGCGCCGGTGCCGGGGAGTGAAGCGCCTTTGGTAGGTGGAATTTGGTAAGGAAAAATTTATATAGTGTGCTTAAATTTACTGTCACTTGTTACTATGGAAAGTAATCCTCTGAGGGGCTTTTTCGGGGTATCTTCACCCCGGCCAGTAGAGAAAAGAGTTGCTCCTCAACCTATTGAACCTACTGAAAATGAAAATGTCTGCTTTGAGATTCTTTCGGGTATGATAGAAAAACTGCTAGCTAATCCTTTTGCAGGAGACCGAACAATGCATCCTGATGAGCACCTAATATATGTGGATGAAGTTTGTGGATTATTTAAGCTTGCAGGTGTGCCCGAAGATGTTATTAAGAATAAGGTCTTCCCTTTATCTTTGAAGGGAGATGCATTGACATGGTATAGGCTATGTGATGATATGGGATCATGGAACTACAAACGATTGAAATTGGAATTTCATCAGAAGTTTTATCCTATGCATCTTGTTCATCGTGATCGCAATTATATATATAATTTTTGGCCTCGCGAAGGAGAAAGCATCGCTCAAGCTTGGGGGAGGCTTAAATCAATGTTATATTCATGCCCCAATCATGAGCTTCCAAGAGAAATAATTATTCAGAATTTATATGCTCGGCTTTCTGATAACAATCGTTACCATGCTTAATACTTCTTCTGCTGGCTCTTTTATGATGAAGACTATTGAATTCAAATGGGATTTATTGGAAAGAATTAAACACAACTCTGAAGATTGGGACTTCGACGAATGTAAGAAGTCAGGTATGACACCTAAGTTTGATTGTGTTAAATCTTTTATGGATACCGATGTTTTCCGTAAATTTAGCACTAAATATGGACTTGTCTCTGAAATAGTAGCTTCTTTCTGTGAATCTTTTGCTACTCATGTTGATCTCCCTAGGGAGAAGTGGCTTAAATATCATCCTCCCATGGAAGTAAAAGTAGCTGCACCTATTAAAGTTGAAGAAAAGACTGCCACTTATAATGATCCTATTGTTCCTACTGCTTATGTTGAGAAACCACCTTTTCCTGTTAGGGTAAAAGATCATGCTAGAGCTTCAACCGTGGTTCGTAAAAGCAATATTAGAACCTATACAACTCCTGAGAAAATTAAAGTTGAACCTAATATTGCTATTGTTAAAGATGTCTTGTTTGATAGTATTGATGGGCATGTTATTCATTTCTGTGATGAGACTGCTAGAATTGCTAAACCTTGTGCTAAAGATAAACATAGACCCGTGGTAGGCATGCCTGTTATTTCTGTTAAAATAGGAGATCATTGTTATCATGGCTTATGTGATATGGGTGCTAGTGCTAGTGCAATACCTATTGACCTATACAGAGAAATTATGCATGATATTGCACCTGTTGAGTTAGAAGAAATTGATGTCACAATTAAACTTGCCAATAGAGATACTATTTCACCAATGAGAATTGTTAGAGATGTTGAAGTCTTGTGTGGGAAAACTAAATATCCTGCTGATTTTCTTGTTCTTGGTTCCCACAAGATAGCTTTTGTCCCATTATATTTGGTAGACCCTTCTTGAACACATTAATGCTAAGATAGATTGCAAAAATGATGTTGTTACTATTGGTTTAGGTGATATGTCTCATGAGTTTAATTTATCTAAATTTCGTAGACAACACCGTGAAGAAGAATTGCCTAGTAAAGATGAAATTATTGGTCTTGCTTCTATTGTCATTCCTCCTAGTGATCCTTTAGAACAGTATTTGCTAGACCATGAAAATGATGTGTTTATGAATGAAAGAATGGAAATAGATGAAGTATTCTTTAAATAGGAATCCATCTTGAAACACAATTTGCCTGTTGAAATCCTAGGGGATCCTCCTCCACCCAAGGGTGATCCCGTGTTTGAGCTCAAACCGTTACCCGATACTCTTAAATATGCTTATCTTGATGAGAAAAAGATATATCTTGTTATTATTAGTGCTAACCTTTCAGAGCATGAAGAAGAGAGATTATTGAAAACTCTGAAGAAGCACCGTGCTGCTATTGGATATACTCTCGATAATCTTAAGGGCATTAGTCCCACACTATGTCAACATAAAATAAATTTGGAGAAAGATGCCAAACCAGTTCGTGATCACCAATGACGACTGAATCCTAAAATGAAAGAAGTGGTAAGAAAGTAAATACTAAAGCTCCTTGAGGCAGGTATAATTTATCCCGTTGCTGATAGTCAGTGGGTAAGTCTTGTCCATTGTGTCCCTAAAAAGGGAGGTATTACTGTCGTTCCTAATGATAAAGATGAATTGATTCCTCAAAGAATTATTACAGGTTATAGGATGGTAATTGATTTCCACAAATTAAATAAGGCTACTAAAAAGATCATTACCCCTTACCTTTTATTGATCAAATGCTAGAAAGATTATCCAAACATACACATTTTTGCTTTCTAGATGGTTATTCTGGTTTCTCTCAAATACCTGTGTCAGCTGATGATCAATCTAAGACCACTTTTACTTGCCCGTTCGGTACTTTTGCTTATAGACGTATGCCTTTTGGTTTATGTAATGCACCTGCTACCTTCCAAAGATGCATGATGGCTATATTCTCTGACTTTTGTGAAAAGATTTGTGAGGTTTTCATGGACGATTTCTCCATCTATGGATCCTCTTTTGATGATTGCTTAAGCAACCTTAATCGAGTTTTGCAGAGATGTGAAGAAACTAACCTTGTCTTGAATTGGGAGAAGTGCCACTTTATGGTTAATGAAGGTATTGTCTTGGGGCATAAAGTTTCTGAAAGAGGTATTGAAGTTGATAAAGCTAAGGTTGATGCTATTGAAAAGATGCCATGTCCCAAGGACATCAAAGGTATAAGAAGTTTCCTTGGTCACGCCGGTTTTTATAGGAGGTTCATTAAGGACTTCTCAAAAATTTCTCGTCCTTTGACTAATTTATTACAAAAAGATATACCATTTTTATAATGATTGCGTAGAAGCATTTGAAATACTTAAGAAAGCATTGATCTCTGCACCTATTGTTCAGCCACCTGATTGGAATTTACCCATTGAAATTATGTGTGATGCCAGTGATTATGCTGTAGGTGTTGTTTTAGGACAAAGAGTTGATAAGAAATTAAATGTTATTCAATATGCTAGTAAAACTCTAGACAATGCCCAGAGAAATTATGCTACTACTAAAAAAGAATTCTTAGCAGTTGTATTTGCTTGTGATAAGTTCAGACCTTATATTGTTGATTCTAAAGTAACTATTCACATGGATCATGCTGCTATTAAATGTCTTATGGAAAAGAAAGATGCTAAACCTAGACTTATTAGATGGGTTCTCTTGCTACAAGAATTTGATTTGCATATTATTGATAGAAAGGGAGCTGAGAACCCCGTTGCAGACAACTTGTCTAGGTTAGAAAATGTTCTTGATGACCCACTACCTATTGATGATAGCTTTCCTGATGAACTATTAAATGTCATAAATGCTTCTCATACTGCTCCATGGTATGCTGATTATGCTAATTACATTGTTGCTAAATTTATACCACCTAGTTTCACATACCAGCAAAAGAAAAAGTTTTTCTATGATTTGAGACATTACTTTTGGGATGACCCACATCTTTATAAAGAAGGAGTAGATGGTGTTATTAGACGTTGTGTACCTGAGCATGAACAGGAACAGATCCTACGCAAGTGTCACTCCGAAGCTTATGGAGGACACCACGCTGGAGATAGAACTGCACATAAGGTATTGCAATCCGGTTTTTATTGGCCTACTCTCTTCAAGGATGCCCGTAAGTTTGTTGTATCTTGTGATGAATGTCAAAGAATTGGTAATATTAGTAGACGTCAAGAAATGCCTATGAATTATTCACTTGTTATTGAACCATTTGATGTTTGGGGCTTTGATTATATGGGACCTTTTCCTGCCTCCAATGGATACACACATATTTTAGTTGCTGTTGATTACGTTACTAAGTGGGTAGAAGCTATTCCAACTAGTAGTGCTGATCATAACACCTCTATTAAGATGCTTAAAGAAGTTATTTTTCCGAGGTTTGGAGTCCCTAGATATTTAATGACTGATGGTGGTTCACATTTTATTCATGGTGCTTTCCGTAAAATGCTTGCTAAATATGATGTTAATCATAGAATTGCATCTCCTTATCACCCACAGTCTAGTGGTCAAGTAGAATTGAGCAATAGAGAACTCAAATTAATTTTGCAAAAGACTGTTAATAGATCTAGAAAGAATTGGTCCAAGAAACTTGATGATGCATTATGGGCCTATAGAACTGCATATAAAAATCCTATGGGTATGTCTCCGTATAAAATGGTTTATGGAAAAGCATGTCACTTACCTCTCGAACTAGAACATAAGGCTTATTGGGCTATTAAAGAGCTCAATTATGATTTCAAACTTGCCGGTGAGAAGAGGTTATTTGACATTAGCTCACTCGATGAATGGAGAACCCAAGCCTATGAGAATGCCAAATTATTTAAAGAAAAAGTTAAAAGATGGCATGACAAAAGAATACAAAAGCGTGAGTTTAATGTAGGTGATTATGTATTGCTATACAACTCTCGTTTAAGATTTTTTGCAGGAAAACTTCTCTCTAAATGGGAAGGTCCTTACATTATCGAGGAGGTCTATCGTTCCGGTGCCATAAAAATCAACAACTTCGAAGGCACAAATCCGAAGGTGGTGAACGGTCAAAGAATTAAACATTATATCTCAGGTAATCCTATAAATGTTGAAACCAATGTTATTGAAACCGTAACCCCGGAGGAATACATAAGGGATACTTTCCGGAACATTTCAGACTCCGAAAAGGAATAGGTATGTGGTACGGTAAGTAAACCGACTCCAACACAGTTCTAATGGCAATTTTTCTCCGTTTTGGAATATTTAGAAAAATAGAAAAATAAGAAGCAGTCCGCGAAGGACACGAGGGCTCCACGAGGGTGGAGGGCACGCCCTACCCCCTGGGCGCGCCACCCTACCTCGTGGGCACCTCGTGAGCTCTCCGGACTCCGTTTTCTTGCACGTTACGTATTTTGGTCGGTAAAAATTCATTATATAATCTCCCGGAGGTTTTGACTCCCATATCACGCAAATATCTCTCGTCCTTGTTTTGAGCTGTTTTTCTAACAGATCTAGGTTGTCATGACGTCTTCAAGTGCCCCCAAGGACAATTTTTTAGAAGGTCATCAACCCCTACCTCGCAGAAGTGCTCCAACACCCTCAAACCATTGAGATGCGTGAGGGGGTGTTGCACATCCGTGATGCTGAGGGACCAAGGAGGACCGGAAGCGTGGAGAAGAGGCTCGAGGCAATGGAGCAACAAGTTTTCATGTGCCAGGAGATGGTGGAACGCGGACTCGACACCAACCATATGATGATCGCGGAGTTCACCAACAACCACAAGCTGGATGCCAAGAACATTGGGGAGACCATCTTCGAGCTTCACGAGAAGATCGAGCACCTCCAAGCCCAAATCTATGACCTGCAAAACCAAAACTATGAGTATGAATATAGATTCAAAACGATGAGTTTGGCTGCAGATTTGAGGATCCAGGAGACTCGGTCATCCTTCTATGATGGCGAGCCTATGCCTTGGAAGTAGGACGACAATCCTACATCATCAACAACTCCACCTTCTTCACATGGGTATGGGACTCCCCTTGGCAACTGCCAAGCTTGGGGGAGGTGCCCCGGTATCGTATCACCATCACTTTTATCTTTACCGTTTTTCTTAGTTCGATCCTTTTGATAATATTTTGAGCTAGTAGAATAAAAGTTCTTAGTATGATCTAGTTGTGGGTTTTGCTTTATGATCCTTCTATGTAATCGAGTCCGTGAGCTATATATAATAAAGATTAGTGTTGAGTCCAGGGCTTGATTATCTTGCTATGATCTTGAAGGAATAAAAGAGAAGGGAAAGAATAAAAAGGAAATAAAAGAGATCATATGGATCTTATGGAGAGTAATGAGCTCACATATAAAAGTATGATGAATAAAAGTTGTTGAGAGTTGACAAACATAGTTTTGGTCATCGTTGCAATTAATAGGAAGTAATAAAGAAAGAGAGGTCTTCACATATAAATACATTATCTTGGACATCTTTTATGATTGTGAGCACTCATTAAAATATGACATGCTAAAAGAGTTGACGTTGGACATGGAAGACAATGTAATGGATTATGTTTTCTTGCATCTGAGATAAATTATATTGTCTTGGATCATCCAACATGATTGAGCTTGCCTTTCCCCCTCATGCTAGCCAAATTCTTTGCACTAAGTAGAGATACTACTTGTGCTTCCAAACACCCTTAAACCAGTTTTGCCATGAGAGTCCACCATACCTACCTATGGATTGAGTAAGATCCTCCAAGTAAGTTGTCATCGGTGCAAGCAATAAAAATTGCTCTCTAAATATGTATGACTTATTAGTGTGGGAGAAAATAAGCTTTATACGATTGTGTGATATGGAAGAAATAAAAGCGACGGACTGCATAATAAAGGTCCATATCACAAGTGGCAATATAAAGTGACGTTCTTTCGCATTAAGATTTTGTGCATCCAACCATAAAAGCACATGACAACCTCTGCTTCCCTCTGCGAAGGGCCTATCTTTTACTTTTATATCCTACCTTGCATAAGAGTCATGGTGATCTTCACCCTTCCTTTTTACATTTTATCTTTTGGCAAGCACAACATGTTGGAAAGATCCTGGTATATATGGCTAATTGGATGTGAGTTTTCATGAACTATTATTGTTGACATTACCCTTGAGGTAAAATGTTGGGAGGCAAAACTATAAGCCCCTATCTTTCTCTGTGTCCGATTAAAACTCCATACCCATAAGTATTGCGTGAGTGTTAGCAATTGTGAAAGACTATATGATAGTTGAGTATGTGGACTTGCTGAAAAGCTCTTATATTGACTCTTTCCTATGTTATGATAAATTGCAATTGCTCCAATGACTGAGATTATAGTTTGTTAGTTTTCAATGAAGTTTATGATTCATACTTGAAATTGTGATTGAATTGTTACTCTAGCATAAGAGATCATATGACAAGAATTATATAAGTTGTTGTTCTAAGAATGATCATGATGCCCTCATGTCCGTATTTTATTTTTATCGACACCTCTATCTCTAAACATGTGAAAATATTTTTCGATTTTGGCTTTCGCTTGAGGACAAGCGAGGTCTAAGCTTGGGGGAGTTGATACGTCCATTTTGCATCATGCTTTTATATCGATATTTATTGCATTATGGGTTGTTATTACACATTATGTCACAATACTTATGCCTATTCTCTCTTATTTTACAAGGTTTACATAAAGAGGGAGAATGCCGGCAGCTGGGATTCTGGGCTGGAAAAGGAGCAAATATTAGAGACCTATTCTGCACAGCTCCAAAAGTCCTGAAACTTTTGGAAGTCATTTTTAGAATATATAAAAAATACTGAGCGCAAGAAGTTCCGGAGGGGGGCCAAACCCTGCCCACGAGGGTGGGGGCGCGCCCTACCCCCCTGGGCGCGCCCCCCTACCTCATAGCCCCCCTGGTGGCCCTCCGATGCCCATCTTATGCTATATGGAGTCTTTCGATGAGGAAAAAAAATCATAAGCCAGCTTTCGAGACGAGACTCCACCGCCATGAGGCGGAACCTTGGCGGAACCAATCTAGGGCTCTGGCGGAGCTGTTCTACCGGGGAAACTTCCCTCCGGGAGGGGGAAATCATCGCCATCGTCATCACCAACGATCCTCTCATCGGGAGGGGGTCAATCTCCATCAACATCTTCACCAACACCATCTCCTCTCAAACCCTAGTTCATCTCTTGTATCCAATTCTTGTATCTAAGTCCGGGATTGGTACCTGTGGGTTGCTAGTAGTGTTAATTACTCCTTGTAGTTGATGATAGTTGGTTTATTTGGTTGAAGATCATATGTTCAGATCCTATATGCATATTAATACCCTTTTGATTATGAACATGAATATGCTTTGTGAGTAGTTACGTTTGTTCCTGAGGACATGGGAGAAGTCTTGCTATTAGTAGTCATGTGAATTTGGTATTCGTTTGATATTTTGATGAGATGTATGTTGTCTTTCCTCTAGTGGTGTTATGTGAACGTCGACTACATGACACTTCACCATTATTTGGGCCTAGAGGAAGGCATTGGGAAGTAATAAGTAGATGATGGGTTGCTAGAGTGACAGAAGCTTAAACCCTAGTTCATGCGTTGCTTCGTAAGGGGCTGATTTGGATCCATATGTTTCATGCTATGGTTAGGTTTACCTTAATACTTTTGTTGTAGTTGCGGATGCTTGCAATAGAGGTTAATCATAAGTGGGATGCGTGTCCAAGTAATTAAGGGCAGTACCCAAGCACCGGTCCACCCACATACCAAATTATCAAAGTACCGAACGCGAATCATATGAACGTGATGAAAACTAGCTTGACAATAATTCCCATGTGTCCTCGGGAGCGCTTTTCTCTATATAAGAATTGGTCAAGGCTTGTCCTTTGCTACAAAAAGGATTGGGCCACCTTGCTGCACTTTATTTACTTTTGTTACTTGTTGCTCGTTACAAATTATCTTATCACAAAACTATCTGTCACCTATAATTTCAGTGCTTGCAGAGAATACCTTGCTGAAAACCTCTTATCATTTCCTTCTGCTCCTCGTTTGGTTCGACACTCTTACTTATCTAAAGGACTACGATAGATCCCCTATACTTGTGGGTCATCATCGAGAAATTCATCATGGTTTCCAAAAAGATGGATTTCCATAATTAAGTGAACGAGGTGATAGCATCGGACACACCAAAGTATATAATGAGGTATGTTCGATGGGAACACCCACAATTAAATATTGAATGAAAATGCATCTGGAAATATGGACCAAGTAGGATGATCAAAGTTAGAATGGTGATTCGATAACGAAACTATCATACATTCACTTCGAAACAATAGGGTTGCTAGAGATATTAAATTCTCACAACATAGTTCACTCAACACGGGGGCCAAGAAAAGAATGGTGATGGCAAGAAGCATCACTACATCAAGGATTTCTTAAGAAGTGGTGAAACTCCCATGACATTCTTGACATAAAAGGTGGTAATACCCAAAGATAGAACATAACACAAGCTGGATAGTAAGGAACTCAAGTTACAACACAAAACATGAACAAGTTTGTGTTGGAGGGAAGTCAACACAGTTGTTGATGATAACACAAATCATCGAGGGGCAAGGATGGTATTTCTCATCAAGAATTCGATTGATATTCTAGAAGGAGTCAAAATGTTGATGATGATCACGACAAGTTTTGTCGAGAGGCTCCACGAAGAAGCAATCAAACAACAACTATATCAAGCAAAAGGACTAATGCAGCGAAAGATTATTGGAACCATGGATACGACACCAACTCAGAATCGAGCTTGTTGTTCGAGGTGAAACGATAAGACAAGGAAGATTGACATAAGCTTAGCTCATCGTCGAAAGTTGTGCTCCGGGAATAAAGACCAGGTAGCATAGTTAAAATCAGCATGATAATCATATAGCCGATCAGGCTAGGAATGATGTGATCGAGTACAAATTCATAGGTTGAGAAGATTAATAAGAGTTGTTTAATCGCAATGCGGACTCGATTCAGTTATCGGTGTTCTCGAGTGACTAATAACTCGGAACCCAGGGTGGATTGGAATCAGCGAGAATAATAGTTGATGAAGAACTCATAAGAAGTTATGTAGTTCCTTGATATTCTCGATATACTAGAGGGTATACTCGAGGGCAAATCAAAATAGAAACTGATTTGGGGCGTTGATTTGCGATAGTAGGTACTTTAATCTTGTCAGAATAGATGAGGCAATGGAATGGTTTCCTTTCAGATATATTGAATAAGTTTAGCATGGTCGGAACCATAACTACAAGGGATCCAATTTACGATACCGGAAGAATTATTCAAATGATTAAATATTCTTGCAAGAAGCTTTCATGATAAGTTCCACATCGTGTCAGTGGGCATGAACACAAAGGTTCAAGGGCGACTCCCACTTCTACAATGCATAACCTTTTATTCACTTCTCGTTTTCGAAAAAGTTGTAGTGTTGAAATTTTATTTGGCAGAGCAACAAAAGAGTATGACTCACGAAAACTTCCGGGTTCATACGGTTTGGGGAAGGCATAGGTTCAACCCATCGAGGCATCTTAGGAGCATATACCACAAATTTCAAGAATAAATAACACAAACTCGATGGTAGAGCATGCTTGAGAAAGCAGAGGATACAATTTACCAAAGGCATTATGTATCCAAGGAAAGGCTCACAAGCTTATTGAATATGAAGGACGTTGTCGGATAAAATCCGACAAAGGTTCTGGTGGTCCACAAAGGATCTGATGTGAGCATCAGTACTCAACCAGAGGAAGAAAAAATGCAAAGAGATCAGATTATAGAAACAACTGACTAACTCAAAGCTCAAACGCAAAGGAATTATGAATTCCAAGACAAGGGATCAGAAGCAATGCTCTGACTAGGGATGGATAGGTTGAATAGCCTTAGGGATACAATCGATGACAATTTGATTGGTCAAGATCCAGCTGATGTTTAAAATGACATCTGAGCCGGGAGGATGAATTCTAGGATCTGATTGAGGATTGCGAGCACTCGCAACATATTGGATTAACGGACTCAAAATGATAATGACAAAGGATGCCAATAATATTACCAGACTTATCGGATTAATCATAATGCTAGCAAGCAAGAATTTCAAGAGCATTAGGATAACGAGGATTTTTATAAGAACGAATGGTATTTCGAAGACTTTTGTGAACTACATGAATCAACTTGGGATGAGTGGATACTCGATAGGTGCATGAAATTATCCGTAGGGGTATTCATGTGGCACGAAACTACAAGGTAGTAGGCACAAAGTATTATCGGAACAATAAATAGAATTTTGGGGTATCTTGTAACAATAAGATCAACAGGGAATGATTGTAAGAATGGCAAGTGTACGTGGTTATCCATAGGGTTTTATCCTTGGAAAGGAATTGCAATAGCGATGGCACAAAGTCTAGAGAGAACATCAGAGGGTATCTTCGGAATCCTTCGATGCACCAAGCAATCATCTGGAGTGAGGGTCTCTTCGGGAGAAAGTAAATATGAGAACCTAGAGTTAGAGTTAGCAAAATCACTTAACCCGAATAGAAGAGAATTCAGAGTCCCAGAGTATAGACGAGGAGTAAAAGATCCTAATACCACCCAATGGTGACATGGGCCCATAAGACACAGAGCCATGTTAGTAAAAAGCTTTGGAATGACTAGACTCAACTTCGACCAAGGAGTTTGGAAGGGGGATTCCTACAGGCAGTCGACTCTGATACCAATTTGTGACGCCCCCGATTCAATCGTACACTAATCATACACGCAAACGTGTACGATCAAGATCAGGGACTCACGGGAAGATATCACAACACAACTCTACAAATAAAACAAGTCATACAAGCATCATATTACAAGCCAGAGGGCTCGAATACAAGAGCTCGATCATAGAAGAGTCAGCGAAAGCAACAATATCCGAGTAAAGACATAAGTAAACAAGTTGCCATAAGATGGCTAGCACAAACTGGGATACATATCGAAAGAGGCACATGCCTCCTGCCTGGGATCCTCCTAAACTACTCCTCGTTGTCGTCAGCGGCCTGCACGTAGTAGTAGGCACCTCCGGGGTAGTAGGAGTCATCGTCGATGGTGGCGTCTGGCTCCTGGATTCCAACATCTAGTTGCAACAACCGAGTATAGAAAGGGGAAAAGGGGGGAGCAAAGCAACCACGGGTACTCATCCAAAGTACTCGCAAGCAAGGAGCTACACTACATATGTATGCATTGGTATCAAATGGAAAAGGGTAGCATATGTGGACTGAACTGCAGAATGCCAGAATAAGAGGGGGATAGCTAGTCCTATCGAAGACTACGCTTCTGGTGGCCTCCATATTGAAGCATATAGAAGAAAGTAGATGGTAAGTTCACCAAGTAGCATCGTATAGCATAATCCTACCCGGCGATCCTCCCCATGTTGCCATGTGAGAGAGCGATCACCGGGTTGTATCTGGCACTTGGAAGGGTGTGTTTTATTATGTGTCCGGTTCTAGTTGTCATAAGGTCAAGGTACAACTCCGGGTCGTCCTTTTACCGAGGGACACGGCTATTCGAATAGATAAGCTTCCCTGGAGGGGTGCACCACATTTCCCAACACGCTCGATCCCCTTTGGCCGGACACACTTTTTTGGGTCATGCCCGGCCTCGGAAGATCAACACGTCGCAGCCCCACCTAGGCACAACAGAGAGGTCAGCACGCCGGTCTAAATCCTATGGCGCAGGGGTCTGGGCCCATCGCCCATTGCACACCTGCATGTTGTGAACGCGGCCGGAAACACACCTAGCCTCCCTAATACAAGAGCAGGTGTTCCACTCCAATCCGGCGCGCGCCGCTCAGTCGCTGATGTCAAGAAGGCTTCGACTGATACCACGACGTCGAGTGCCCATAACTATTCCCGCGTAGTTGGTTAGTGTGTATAGGCCAGTGGCCAGGCTCAGATCAAATATCAAGATCTCGTTAAGCGTGTTAAATGAATTAACCGCAGATGCCGACGAGGGCCAGGCCCACCTCTCTCCTAGGTGGTCTCAACCTACCATGTCGCTCCGCCACAAAGGTACACTCAGAGGGCCGTCTGGACAAACGTCCTTTCGGTCCCAATCCGTGAATCACTCACGGGTACTCTACGAGCCGACCCGACTCTAGTCACCACATATATCATGTATTATGTATATAAGTATATACCCGTGATCATCTCCCGAGTGATCACCGCTTGATAGTATAGCATGGCAGACGGACAAGAATGTAGGGCCACTGATGGAATACTAGCATCCTATACCAAGCATTTAGGATTGCAGGTAAAGGTAACAACAGTAGTAGCAAAGACAGGCTATGCATCAGGATAGGATTAACGGAAAGCAGTAACATGCTACACTACTCTAATGCAAGCAGTAGAGAGAAGAATAGGCATGGTGATCAAGGGGGGGGGCTTGCCTGATTGCTTTGGAAAGTAGGGGTCGTCAACTACGTAGCCGATCGGGGCACCAGCAGCGGCGTCAGTCTCATAGTCTACCGGAGAGAAGAAGGGGAAGAAACAATGAATACAATGCAAATAGATGCATATCGATGCATGACATGATAAGTAACGGTGCTAGGTGTGCCCTAACGCACTAGGAGGTGATACCGGCAAAGTGGGAAAACAACCGGGAAAGTATCCCTGGTGTTTCGCGTTTTCGGACAAACGAACCAGAGGAGGAAAAGTTGCGTGTTCACTATGCTAGGGATGTGTGGCGGATGAACGGGCTGCGTATTTGGATTTGTCTCGTCGTTCTGAGCAGCTTTCATGTACAAAGTTTTCCATCCGAGCTACAATTTATTTTATATTAATTTTAAAATATTTAAATCATTTTAGGATTTATTTAATTATTTTAAATCAACATTATCCAGATTAGTGTTTGCTGACGTCATCATGACGTCGGCATGACGTCGGCAGTCAACTGTGACCATTGACCGGTCAAACTGACACATGGGGCCCGTTTGTCATAGACTGTTTAATCTAATTAGGGTTTAACTAATCTAACTACTGTTTAACTAATTAACACTAGTTAATTAGGTTAGTTAAACATAATTAATTAAGTTAATTAATTAATTAATATATTTTAGTATTATTATTTAATCTTTTTTATTAAACGTTCTGGGCATGGGCCCGTTTGGCAGTGGCCCAGAGGCCATAGCTGTTTGGGCCAACGGGCGCCGGGCGCTACGGGCGTGCGGGCGCACAGCGAGGGGCAGGGGTCGCGGTGGCCAACGGGGGTGGCCGCGGTTGGGCGGCACATGGGCGCCAGCGGCGAGCGGGATGGCGGGGCCGTTGGCCACGACGGGCGAGGCAGGAAACGGGGCAAGGCGAGCATGGGCGCGCGTGCGCGAGCGGGACGCCGAAGCGAGCGAGGGAGTGTAGGGATGGCGCGAGGCGGCAGAGGGGTGTTGCAGAGGTGCGGCCGGTCGCGGGCGACGACGGCGAGCGACGACGAGCGAGAGGTGCGGGTGCAATAGGGGGGCGAGCACGCGGGGAGGCCGGAGACAGCGCAACGGCAGTAGTTGGGCGGAGCAAGAGGCGGGTGCGTGCGGGGCACGGGAGCAACGCGGCGAGTGCGTGCGTGGGCGCGTCTAGGGAACGACGGGCGCGGCGAAGGAGGTGGCCGCGGCGGCCATGGGCGACGGCAGGCAGACAGGATCGGGCGGGCACAGCGTTGAGCGCGCAGGCGTGTCGCGCGCGGCGAACGACATCGGGCAGAGAGGAAAAGGAGGAGGAACGGCGTCTCACAGGGCCCTGTAGATGTGCGTACACGGGCTCGGGGAGGAGGACGAGGGCGCGAGGTCCGGCGAGGAGGCGGTCTAGGTGGCGATCCGGCGGGGTGGCTCCGGCGATGGGTCGGCGAGGTGGGCGTCGGGGTCGCCTGGGTCGGGGCTGTAGCGGCGGGCGTCGGCGACGTCGGGGCGGCCCCCTCCCGATCCAGCGGAATCGGGCAGAGGGGGCGAGGGAGAGGGGGGTCAACGCGGTCGTGCCCCGATCCACATGGGACCGAGGGAGGAGACGAGGGAGTGGGAGGGGGAGAGATCGGGGGAGAGTGGGGGAGATGGGGAGTGGACCGATTAGGGTTCCGGTCAGGGTGGGGGGCTAAGGAGAGACCGGCTGGCCTGGTTGGCTCGGTGGCCAGCTGGGCCGAGGCCCAGCGAGGGGGGTTTATTTGCTTTCTTTTCTTTTTTTATTTCCATTTTATTTTTTTATTTATTTTCTTATTTCTGTTTTCTTTTACTTATGTAATAGTTTATAGTTTTTACAAAAAGTGAAAGGCATACCTAAAATAGAGTTACAATTATAATGTGATAACCTGGCTTATTAGGGATGATAGACTACTCATATTAATAAGGAATTCCTTCTTTTCCGGAAGCCCATTCGGACAGAACTCTAAAGTTAAGCGTGCCCAGCTTGGAGTAGTTCCCGGATGGGTGACCGATTGGGAAGTTGCTCCCGAGTGCGCACGAGTGAGGACAAAATGCGCAGAAAAGACTAGTATTGATCTGTGGGGCCAGTCTAGATCCCGCCAGGAGTGACGACCACCGGCGGGTATGTCCGGGGCGTTACAAGTTGGTATCAGAGCTGACCCTCGCGGTTACACGGATGTTTGCGGATAGGTGCGCGGTCATGTTGTTCATGAGGTTTGTGACCCGTCGTGGCACACGGCATGACACATGTACCGGACTGGATGCACAGACGTTTGTGCCAAGTGGGAACGTTCATGTGTCCCAACGAGGACGTCGGTTTCTCTGAGTGGGGATGTATGTGATAGTCTGGCTTATTAGGGATGATAGACTACTCATGTCAATAAGGAATTTCTTCTTTTCCGGAAGCTCATTCGGACAGAACACCAAAGTTAAGCGTGCTCAGCTTGGAGTAGTTTCAGGATGGGTGACCGACCAGGAAGTTGCTCCCGGGTGCGCATGAGTGAGGACAAAGTGCGCAGAAAAGACTAGTATTAATTTGTGGGGCCAGTCTAGATCCTATTAGGAGTGACGACCACCGATGGGTATGTCCAGGGCGTTACATATAACTACTACCACAAAAGGTTTTATCCCCGAACAAAATAGTTTAGTATTGTATAAAATTCAAAATGCATTTGTTTAATTGTTTTACTTATTATTTTAATTACTTAAGTGCATTTAAACCTTTTAGAAAAATATGGTTTCTTCATCATAATTACATATGCAATATTTGATTCACACCGAACATTTTAGTACCACAAAAGGTTTTATCCCCGAACATTGTCTCCTCTCTTCTCTTCTCCAAGGCTCCAACTAGGCACAAATTTAATTTAGCATCTCTTATAACCCGCCTACGTCACTCTAACCGACGAATCAATCCAGCATTCCAGCCGCTTTGCCCTCTATAGCTAGCTTTTTACATGCGCGTATACACAACCATCGTTGCGAGCGTTCGGCGGCCGGTGGATTGAGGGGCCGTTTGTTTGCTTCCTGAAAATGCTGCCTGACTCAGGCAGTAATCTCAAGCGTTGAATTTCTGAAGCCTGAGGTTGAGATTGCCGCCTGAGCAAGAAGCTGCCTGTATGACCTCCATCCAAACAGACCCTGAATCTAGCTTGTACATGCGCGTGGGCGCGGCCGTTCAGCGAGATCGATTATTAGCCATCTCTCCTGTACTTGCATACCTCGATGGAATGTCATGGAAGAATGATAAGATCACGCGAAAGTGACAACACACATATCCTTGAGCTGTACTTGCATACCTCAATAGAATGTTTTAGCTTGTGACATTGTCCTCCATATTAATTGTATAGTTAACTCTTTTTCTTTTAATTTGAACTTGGTTATTATTTTTTCTGAAACCGAGGCAAAAGATTTGCCTCATCGATTAATTAAGAAGACGAGAATTGCCCAGTTAATTAACGAAAAATTGGGTGAAAATCGATACATATAGATCATATGCGGACTACTCGCTAAGAAAGAAACTCCTTGACGGCTGAACCCCTATTTCGAGATTGCACGCAGCTCTGAAGAACTTGGTTATTATGGTATTTACTGTGCTTTGTTCATACCTTTTTTTGACAATGTGACATAAAATTGTTGCTTATGTATTTTATTGTGGCTTAAAATAATATATTTGTAAAATCAGATTGATTGTTAGATTATATAGATAATCATGCATTTTTCATGTACTATTGCTGCCCTAAAAGTTATTTGGCTCCGATAGCAATGCACAAGCAATGACCTTGTTTAGTAAACACGAGCGTGAAGTAGGATTTATCTTCACCATTGGGGCTTGAACCTGGTTAAACCCTCTACCACTTCCCCACTCGCTTAGCCGTAATACCCCATCGAGGGATCTGTCGAAAATACTCTGGCAATGGTTATGCATCAGAAAAATAATGCATCCATTCCGGAGTAAAATTGGTTAAGTTTCACATAATAGTTCTAAATTTCTAATAGGGCCGTCAAGCAGTTAATGGGCAAAATAACACCAATCCTAGTCAAACAAATGAGCCCTCTTGATTATAAACACAAACGTGTAGACAGTTGGAGATGCAAGGCTTGGGATTACAATATATTTGTTATGCACAATTTTTTCGTCACTTCGTCCCTGTATGCCTAAATTATGGCTCCATCTCTCGTAGACCCAAATTTGCTTGATACACGCATACAGAGAAAAACACCTATTTACACCTTAACTCAAGTATTTTTTTGTGTGAATAAACTCAAGTGTTGACATTGAAGGTGAAGGTGAACTGAGGGTCACTCAGATAATTAGATTCTTTTTGGTGCCGTATTTTTCCGAATGTATTTCAGGCCTTTCACTAATGTGTGTTCAGTGGGAGGAGACGCTTCCATTGACTTTAAAAATATCTGTGACGATTTCATTAATTTTAAAATAATGTGTCTGCTTAGTATTTTGAAGGCAATCATAGGGTATATAAACTATAAAGGATGAGGCGATGAGCGTATGCGTGTATGTACTATGTTAAATAAGATGAAGGTTCACCTCAAAATAAAAGATGAAGGTGTGGCGAAGTGGCCATAGGATAAGGCCAACTCCATCGCGCGACTTCAAATGGACGTCCGTTTTGTCCGGATTCTGTCCGTTTGGGTAAGGATTTGGGGTTGTGTCCGGGCGTGTCCTGGGATGCGTGGCCGTGCGCCAAGCGCGCTGCCGCATCCCGGCCGCATCTTGTCTGCGTATTATTTCTTTGCAAATTCTTAACTTTATTTTATCATTCATTTTTGGTACATGAAAAATACATTATCACATTTTCATTAGTAAAGTAAGACCAAAGAAAACAAGAATCACAAGAATACATTTTAGAAGATACCCAACTTCCATAACTGCTCCTTTGAGTTGGGTTAGGGCCTTCTCGATGCACTCATTGTTGATCTGTGGAGGAGGCTCGATCTGGCATCCTCCTTTCTTCTTCAAGCCAGAAGTAGATGTTACTTCCTTAGACCTAGTCTCGTGTCTAGCCTATAATTTAGCAACAAGTGCACTTGTCTCGTTTACAGCCTTTATGCTAGCTAAAAGTGCACGAACATGTACTAAATTTCGCTCTGTCAATATATCAATGTACTCTTCTTCCCAATACCAAAACTTGCATCCATTCTACACAACAAAATTTAAAGTTATCACAACTAGTCAAATCTAGAGCACAAACCGAAGCTAAAAAAAGCGCATACCCCATCGTTTAAGCACTTGATGAACACCCATCCGAGATGTTCCGGCGTTGTAGACACGCGGCACGTGACCATCCTTGAGCAGTGGTCGCACTTAATGAGTGGCAACGGTGCGCCGACGAGTTTTTGGGCAAGCACCGAGTCCGGCCGACCGCCATTCGTGTATCTGTCGGCGGACCACCGACGGTGCAGATCCGAGCGGCTAGAGGAGGAGCCACTGCCTGCATGTGGCCTTGCGGCCCTGCCAGGGCCTTCGGGCGAGGTGCCCGACCAGTCCATGGCGCGGCGCGGCCTCCCACAGCCGGCCGAGTTCAAGACCAACCGGATCCGCCCCAAATCCGGCCGGCGGGTGCGCAAACCAGGTGGCCGTGGTTGGTTAGCTCGGCGGCGCCGAGGGGAAGGGGCTGGGCGAGCTCGCGTCCGAACTGCACGGCTGCAATGGCAGCGGTGGCGGCGGCAGCGAGGGGAAGAGTGGGGAAGAGTGGAGGGGGTGCGGCCGAAGGGAGGGAGGGGATGGATAGAAAAAGGCCCGCCCTGTGCCACCAACGGGCGGGCCAGGGGAGGACACACGCAAACAACCCGCGCATCCGCATGGTGTCTGTTTCACCTCAAAAGCGGCGTAAACTTGGGCCACAGATGGGTTGAAGCGGACACAAAACGACAAAAGTCTGTTTGCTTCCACGCACTGAGTCGTCTCGTTTGTCCGTTTTACTCTAAATAGACGGTGTAAGGCCGCGCGGTGGAGTTGGCCTAAGTTCAGCATCGCCTGTGTATTTGCGTCTATTTAAATCGTGGCGCTGCAGTCTGCGTCCGTTTAGATGGCGACAAGGCACAAGGCGACGTGCTCCTCCGCGGAACGGCCAGCTACACGACGCCCGCCGCTGCCTGTGCCGCCCGCCTGCGTCCGTCGCCCCGCTCTCTCATTATTTCTCTTTCCCAACTTCCCTCTGTGCATACATCGCCCGTCTCCCCTCCCTTCTCAGCAACAACGACGCCGCCGCCGCCGCCGCCTCTGCTGCAAGAAAGAACCAGCAGCAGCAAGTCGGCGACACGTTGCAGTCGAGCTAGCCTTGCGAGATCAATAATCTGCTGGCCAGGAGAGGAGAATGGAGGCGGCCCCAACGCCGGCGGCAGCGGAGACGCAGCACCGCCACGGCGGATGCTTGTCTGCCAGGACGTTCATGCCGCCCGGGCCGGTGGCGCGATGCTCCGGTGGCTCCTCTCAGGCAGCCGGATCTCCCGGTAAGATTCATTTCCTTCCTTCACTCATTTGCTTATTTATTTAATTTTGCCTGTTTGCAACGGAAGTGAATCCTCTAACATCAAGAAGAGAAGTCACCTAAGCTACAATTCTCTAACTTTTCTCTTTCACATCCATATGATTAAGGCTAAAATGACTTGAATTAATTTACAAATTACAAATCTATTGTATACGTTTACAAAAAATACATACAAACAAAATTATGATGCAATAAAATTAATTTTAAATTTATTTACATGAACAGTAACCACACACATAACCTGCTACAGTAGATAATTACATTATTTGCTACAGCGTCTCTGACTTTCCTTCTTTGTTTTGCACTAGATTGCACTGTAGCTTAGGTGACTTTCCTCTTTAATGTTAGAGGATCCACTTCCGTTTGCAACGTTTGGTTTGGTTGGTGCCTGCGTCTGCGTGTAGTTTTAGCTGTTCTTTTTTGCATTATAGGAACCTCTTCTGCCATTTCTTGTTGCTCCTGAAACAAGGATTTCGAATATTGCGCTGTGGTTGCTGCTACTGAATCGCTGATGCTAGTTTCTTTCCTCTGTTGTTAGATGTGTATGCTCTTACCTTTCTCTCACTCTGCCAGTTTCTATGGTACCTTGCCCCGTTTACCATTTTCAACGTCTTAATAAGCATTGATGTGTGTTTATGTTTTTGTATGTCACCGTGATGTGCATGCCAATCCATGTCGCCTCAATCTTTATGTTCAGTACGCGCAACAAAAGTCAGCATTGCAGGTCCCTAAAGAAATCGCACTGAAAGTACTGCTACTCGCTTGCGCATTTGGGACAATGTCGTCGCTCAATCATGGTTCTTAACTTCTCATCCTCCCCACTCACGGTGTACTGAGCTTCCAATCTTATGTCTCTGTCATTGCATCGTGAACACCAATGAAGAAATTATTGCACTGTTCTTTTCCCATCCATTGTTCTTGTGATCTCCGTCTTGGCGTTAACAGTTTGTTGACCAAATGTTTTTGCGCGAAATATTTGATTTCTTCCATCAGATCTTACAATGCTACTAGATTTATTAATTACCTACTACTATAAAATTCATTACCTGTTATAGTCTCGTGACAACACCTAGTATTAGTTTTTGTAGGAACTTTAAAGCCGTCAGATTTATTTATATGCTCCTCTCCGCTCTTCCAAATTATGGCCCCTTGTTGCGGCCATTTGGTTCTAAGATTACATATGACTTGACCACATCAAACAATTGTGACTGCACATCCACAACAAATGTTTGTCCATTGCTTGAACAGTATGTCATGCTAACAGTTGCTTGCGCTTTTGGGAAGCTTAGTTTCAGTCAGGTTCATACATAAAGTAATCATGGTGCGCAGCTGATTTGGTAGGAAATCTCAACCTTGATTGCCCTATTCCACAGTTTGTCGATCAATCAGAGAGCGTTTGGTGAGAAATTATAGGGGGTCTTGGTGTTGGGGTGTATCTCAGGACTCAGATTATGAACATGTAGCACAATTTGAGGGGTAGTATAAGTTAGGTAGGCTATAACAATATTTTCCTTGTCTGATCTTATCATAATGGATCCATTAGCTTATAAGAAACACAAGCTAGTATTTAAGATTCCCCGCAAAAAAGATACTCCCACTTTAGTGATTTAAAAGGCCTAATATTACTTTACAGAGGTAGCAGTATTTAAGATAGCATAGACCACAAAGGTTCGTCAGCGTGTCTTTAGCCTTGATAGCTAACCTTTGTTTTTGTGTTGCTGCAGCATGCACATGACAATTACAAAGTATGTTATTAGTCATTTTGCATTGGTTATTATGAAAATTATTTCTAAGTACTCCCTCCGTCCCAACATAAGTGTCGTGGTTTTGAACTAAAACCACGACACTTATTTGGGGACGAAGGGAGTGTTATAAAAATTCTTTATTTCGATAGTTTGATGTTCAGTGTTTATTAATGGAATGTGCCTGTTCTTGTGCAGATGAGGCGTCATGTGGATCACCAAGATGGATAGGGAAAAGTCTCTCTTGTGTATGCATCAAAAGGAAAGGGGCATATGAGCGAATATGCATGAACCTTACACCGGTGCAGGTTTGTTTTATCAAAACGTTGCCCAGATTTTGTTAACAGTTTTTTGCTTTTGGGGTAAAGAAATCCACTGATCATTGAATTTACCAGTATTTAAGATAGCAAATACCACAACATGTTCATCAACGTGTCTTTAGCCTTAATAGCTAACCTTTTGTTTTTGTGTCTTTAGCCTCTCCCCATGTGCAACGAGTTTTAGGTAGTCTAGTCTGTGACCTTCCATGCACAATCACTCTGCAGGATAGACATGACAATTTAAGTGGCCAAGTCATAGTTCTGTTCATAAGATTTTATCTTCGAATGTGTCAACTTGAATGGCCCAATTCAGAGAACTATTTAGCTGTATAAGACACAAACTAGCTAACTGTTTTTGGCCGGCCATTTACAGGAACAGAGGCTTCAGAGGTTGAGGCACCGCATGAAGGTTTATTTTGATCACTCAAGGCGAGATCATCAGGTAACTATATCTAGTACTAAATGTAGAAGTCTTGACTATTTTAATCCACACTTCTAATTTTTGAGACCATCCTAACTGATATATTTATAATACTAGCTAATTGCACATGTGTTGCAACGGTGACATACATATTCTAGTGGTTCAGCATCAATCTTGTTTGACATATATCTTACACCCACCATATTCTAGATTTTTGTAAGATTTAATTTGATTTAAGTATGAGCAAGACAAGGCAAGGAAAGTTTTGATTTAGTTGAGGTTTTGGTAAGATTTGGTTTGATTTGATTGAGTTAATGCATGATGTGGTTTTGAGAAAGTACCAACTTGGTTTAGATTATTCCAAGTTACTCCATTTATGCTTTTATTTTGTGCGGCACTGGTTAAGATTACTAAAACAATCAACAGGAAACCGAAAAGGAAGGGGATTATGGAGGAAAAAACTGAGGGAGAAGGTGAGGCGAACCTACCAACTCCCCTTTATCAGTACCGGTGGGTCTATTCTACGACCATCCTTGTAGCAACCAACTTAAGAGCATCTCTGGCATATCCCCAAAAGTTATATTTGGTGGAAAATTCCTGATTTCAGGGATTAAGCCCTATCTAACAGATCCCTCAAAATATAACTTTCCATCCCTTAAAATGCAACCATCCATCCTATTTTTACTCTGGAGATGCAGTTTAGGCGGCCACCCGACCTTCCCCTCGGCGCCGACCCGCCTCTGACCGTCGTCGACCCTCAGACGACGGAGCCGTTCCGTGCCACCATCTCGCAGCCCCGCTACCCTCTCCCGCACCTTCTCCAAACTCGTCGGTGCTGGAATCGGTATTTTTGTCTCTGACAACGCCGCCGTCGTGTAACTCTGCCCGATCGCCACGAGGTTTGTTTTCGACCGGAATCGGACCGTCTGACCTTGGAGATGGCGTAGAAAGGTCAAGCGCAAGCCCTACACCGACGATGGCGCCGGAACCACTAAGTAGACTGCCGTCGCTGCCCCTACATCCTAGACGAAGTTCGTCGCCTCCACGCCCAGGAACCGCCTCTACGGCCTGCTAGGCAGTGTCGCTGGTGTCCTCCATCGCCTTTCGGACCTAGCTCGAGCTACGTCGTCAGGCGCCGCCTCTCCGACCCCGTCCAGCCGCAAGGTGTTTGTCAAATTGCCTTTATGTTTTTTCACTTATTTCCTATTTTTCATCGAAGAAAGGTCTCAAATGGATCATTAAGTTCTCCAATGTGTAAATCAAGATGTTGTGGGAGATGATCTTCGAAGATTCATCGTCGCAGGAGGAAGAAGAAGATGGTGAATTTGAGTTGGCGACTTCTGTGGTTGCTATGGAGGAAGATTTTAGGAGACCGAGGCATGGTTCAGTTTGGTAGAAGGTTGTTTCTTCGAGATAGGATCATGGGTCATGATGGTCTAATGAGGGATTACTTTATGTAATACAGTATATCCCCCTTAATGTTTTGGCGCCGATTCCGGACACATTGGGATTTCTTCAACACCATTGTAAAAGCCATGGACAAACATGATAATTGGTTTCACCTGAGAAGGAATGCAGCGGGAACATCAAGTGCAAGTTTTGTTGAAGGTTATAGCAGACATGCGAGTCCTTGCTTATGGATATCTGACCGGTGCCATCAATGACTGTTCGCATTAGGGAAGTTCTCATCCTTGAGTGTGTGAGACGATTCTATGCAGTTGTGATCGAGATCTATAGACCGGAGTACTTGAGGGCTTCCACTAATGAAGCTACCGAGAGGCTCATGGCAGAAAATGAAGAGAGAGGTTGGCCAGGGATCTTGGAAGTTGGATCCATTGACTTTATGAATTGGACATGGAAAATTTGTCATGTGGCATGGCAAGATCAGTACAGAGGGCATTGCCATGATCCAACCATCATTCTTAAGGCAGTTGCATCCCATGATCAGTGGATATGGTACGCATACTTTGGGATGCCTGCCTCTCACAATGATCTCAATGTCCTCCAGCAATCTCCTCTTTTTTCAAGGCTTGTTGCTAGTGACAATTCACCTTGCAACTATGTTGTCAATGGTCATGAGTACAACATGAGATACTACCTTGCCGATGATATCTATCCTCCGTGGGCCACATTTGTGATGACAGTCCACCGTCCTAAAGAACACAAAAATCTGCAACATGCCAAGAATCTACGAGAAAGGATGTTGAGATAGCTTTGGGTGTGCTTCAAACACGCTTTACAATTGTCCGTGGCCCTAGTGAGTATTGGAAGCCTCGGATCCTATGGCAGATCATGATAACATGTGTTGTTATCTTGCACAACACTATCATCAAGGATAAGAGAGAGGACCCACAGGGTTTTCAATATCTCTACAATGGTGTCCAAGTGGAGCTAGAACATACCGAAATAGGATCGAAGCATTCATACAAGCATACCGAAGGATTGATAACCGAGAAGTTCACAACCAACTTCAAAAAGATCTTATGGAGCACCATTGGTGACTTCATACCACTTGCTATTTGTGCTTTCATCATGTTTATTTGGGTTCTTAGTTTATTTGGACTGTATATTGTGTTTGAATTTGAATGCTTAAGTTTGAGAACATTTAATTTGATATGTATTTGGATTGTGTGTACTTGAATAATCAAGTTTTCAATTAATATGTTGTGATAGGTTTGAAAATGGTTGGATGAATTGGCAAAAGATATTTTTAAGGGATTAAGTTTTAGCTGATCTGCTAGATGAAGACAACTTTTTGGTGATACTCTTTCAGCAGTATGGTGTGCCCATCAACTACAAGGCATCTGTGGCGACTTAAAAAATCTCAAGATCTATCGGCTGAGTCTCTCGGAGGTGTTCATTGGGGTAGGGTGTGCGTGTGTGTGTTCATAGGGGTGATTGTGCATGTGCGTGTGATCATCTGCATTTGTACTGTGTTTCCCAAAAAAAACTAATTATATGCATGCATATTTGATTAATGGTTGGAAGGGAACGTTACACCAATTAGTAGTCCGAAATGCACCAAAAGATTACATTTTATACATATCACTAGGAAATTTCCCAATTATTTGAGTCCATGATACATAAAATTTCCACTAGGAAACGGTGGCTGTAAGTCACTGTAAATTTGTGGCATTTACCATAAGATACTACAAATTAGATAACTGGATAGCTATATTATCTCCCAAATTCTTTTTTAAGTATTATCTCCCTAATTTTGATGGATATCAATTTATGATAATAGGAAGCCTTGAGAGCTCTTTGGTATGCAACATACCCTGATCAAGAACTTGAAGGTTTGGTCTCTGAACAGTGGAAGGACATGGGCTGGCAAGGAAGAGATCCATCAACTGACTTCAGGTAGACAGAGCTAGTCCAAACTAAAACTTGCCAGACTAACTTTAAGAATATTCAGCTCTGCTATGAAATTAAGCAGCATTGCACCACTTGTTACAGAGGCGCAGGATTCATATCTCTAGAGAATCTTCTATTCTTTGCAAAGACATTCTCTGTAAGCAATGTATCACAATTGCCTTTTTTCATTGCCTACTCTTATGATGAATATTGACCACCCTCCACTGTACAGGCATCATTTCAGAGGCTACTACAGAAACAAAGCGGCAATCAAGCCACTTGGGAGTACCCGTTTGCAGTTGCTGGTGTAAATATCACATTCATGATCATGCAGATGTTGGATCTCCAGTCCAGTAAGCTCGCACAGAAACATGCAAATTATTCAGTTTGTAAACTGTAATTTTACTAATTTATGGCAGTGAAATCAATTGCAGCTAAACCGAGAACGTTCGTCAAAGCTGTTTTTGTCCAAATGCTTTCAGGTAGGACCAGTGCAGTATACATATACCTTTTGTACCGTTCGTTCGTTCAAATCGTTCTCAACAAATTCTCATTGATTCCTTTTTGTGCCAGAGGATGAATGGGCATTTGATCTGCTCTACTGTGTTGCTTTCCTTGTGATGGACAAGCAGTGGGTAGAGAAGAACGCTTCTTACATGGACTTCAATGTACGTCTCATCCTCTCTACCCGCAAATCTTCAGATTGCGTGTTTGATAGATCTTATGACTGATGTAATTACCAGGAGATACTGAAGTCAACTCGAGCGCAGCTGCAGAAGGAGCTTCTGCTGGAGGATGTGATGAGGATTGAAGATATGCCATCATACAGACTGCTTTGCTAGCGGCCATATCTGTTGGAAACGATGACCGAGCTCATGATGCGTGTGCATAGACCCCTTTCTTTCCTTGTTCAGAGGATATAAAGAGACACGTTTTGTAAGCGACTAATGTCGGTTTAACAGAGGCAATGCATAATGCGTAAGCATCCCTTCTGAGCTCGAGCTCAAATGAGCTCAGATGAACAATATCGTGATGCGGATGACATATGTAAGTTTCATGCAATTTTATGAAAAGTTGACATGAAGATGATAAGGAGCATTTTGTCGCCATGGCGAAAAGAAAGGGGTGCCATGGCAAGGAATCCGAAAATAAAGCCACGATAACATATCGGTTCCGGTAACTCGATTGAGATGCCGGTGCAAAAGAAGAAGTGACGGGAGCGTGTCATGCGATGAAAAGGTGGGGTGCTCCCGATAACTGGGTTCCCACGTGTCGATGGCTCGGAAACGGGTAACGCGTAAGCGATACATCGTGCGCGGCGAGCAACAGATACATGCAATCATCCCATACACACACATCACATGCATACGGTCCACGGGTGGTCGCCTCGGCGTTATACCTTTGCAGCGTGCATTTTCGTGGCGGTTCGAGTCGGTGCGAAGTAGAGGAAGTAGACGTTCTCGGAACGGTCGTAGGGGAAGTAGTGGTACTATTGGTCCTCAGTGACGGTAGTGGAAGTAGTGGTCCACGAGTCGAAGAGGAAGTAGTCGTTCATGTTCGGGAAGCGGTAGAGGTACGGGTCTTCGACAACGGTCGTCGTACACGCTCCAATGTCGTCGGTAGAGGTTCTCGCGACCTTGGCGACGGTAGTGGTACATGTTTTTTCGTGGATGTTCGAGTCATCGGTAGCGGTACTTGGTGAACCCCGAAACGGTCTTGGCGTCTTTGCGCGTAAGGGGTACTTGGCGTTTCCGTGTAGTTGGTCTTGCCGGTCCCGGTCTCGGCAACATAGTTGTACAAGAGCGTCACCGGACTAGTCGAATCCGAACTCTTCGAGGGCTGTTGTGGTACTTGGCGCTTGCAGTCTTGACAGCTCGAACGGGTGTTTGGCATTCTCGGTCTTGCGGGTCGTGGTACTTGGCGGTCTTGACGAATCCAAGGGTACTTGGCAGTCCAAAATTGCTCCTGTCCGGGGACGTTCAGTGGAGGCAGGGTCGCAGGTGGTCGGGGGGATCATGAGGTGGTAGCATCCGAAGAGGCACGCGGAAGGGCTCGGCTCTAGGAAAAGAAGATGCCGGAGGGGAGCAGCCATGGCCTCGGCCAAGGAGGTGACGTGTGATGACCCACAAGTATAGGGGATCTATCGTAGTCCTTTCGATAAGTAAGAGTGTCGAACCCAACGAGGAGCAGAAGGAAATGATAAGCGGTTCTCAGCAAGGTATTCTCTGCAAGCACTGAACTTATAGGTAACAGAT
Organism: Triticum aestivum; assembly: GCF_018294505.1. Lineage (NCBI taxonomy): Eukaryota > Viridiplantae > Streptophyta > Magnoliopsida > Poales > Poaceae > Triticum > Triticum aestivum. The sequence goes on along the minus strand of NC_057812.1, from coordinate 448,811,148 downwards.
AGTTTTGTGATAAGATAATTGGTAACGAGCAACAAGTAACAAAAGTAAATAAAGTGCAGCAAGGTGACACAATCCTTTTTGTAGCAAAGGACAAGCCTGGACAAACTCTTATATAGAGAAAAGCGCTCCCGAGGACACACGGGAATTATCGTCAAGCTAGTTTTCATCACGTTCATATGATTCGCGTTCGGTACTTTAATAATTTGGTATGTGGGTGGACCGGTGCTTGGGTACTGTCCTTACTTGGACAAGCATCCCACTTATGATTAACTCTATTGTAAGCATCCGCAACTACAACAAAACTATTAAGGTAAACCTAACCATAGCATGAAACATATGGATCCAAATCAGCCCCTTACGAAGCAACACATAAACTAGAGTTTAAACTTCTGTCACTCTAGCAACCCATCATCTACTTATTACTTCCCAATGCCTTCCTCTAGGCCCAAATAATGGTGAAGTGTCATGTAGTCGACGTTCACATAACACCACTAGAGGAGAGACAACATACATCTCATCAAAATATCGAACGAATACCAAATTCACATGACTACTAATAGCAAGACTTCTCCCATGTCCTCAGGAACAAACTAACTACTCACAAAGCATATTCATGTTCATAATCAGAGGAGTATTAATATGCATATAGGATCTGAACATACAATCTTCCACCAAATAAACCAACTAGCATCAACTACAAGGAGTAATTAACACTACTAGCAACCCACAGGTACCAATCCCAGACTTGGACACAAGAATTGGATATAAGAGATGAACTAGGGTTTGAGAGGAGAGGGTGCTGGTGAAGATGTTGATGGAGATTGCCCTCTCCCGATGAGAGGAGCGTTGGTGATGACGATGGTGATGATTTCCCCCTCCCGGAGGGAAGTTTCCCCGGTAGAACAGCTCCGCTAGAGCCCTAGATTGGTTCCGCCAAGGTCCCGCCTCGTGGCGGCGGAGTCTCATCCCGAAAGCTGGCTTATGATTTTTTCCTCATCGAAAGACTCCATATAGCAGAAGATGGGCATCGGAGGGCCACCAAGGGGCCCACGAGGCAGGGGGGCGCCCCCACCCTCGTGGGCAGGGTGTGACCCCCCTCCGGAACTTCTTGCGCTTAGTATTTTTTATATATTCTGAAAATGACTTCCGTGAAGTTTCAAGACTTTTGGAGCTGTGCAGAATAGGTCTCTAATATTTGCTCCTTTTCCAGCCCAGAATCCCAGCTGCCGGCATTCTCCCTCTTTATGTAAACCTTGTAAAATAAGAGAGAATATGCATAAGTATTGTGATATAATGTGTAATAACAACCCATAATGCAATAAATATCGACATAAAAGCATGATGCAAAATGGACGTATCAACTCCCCCAAGCTTAGACCTCGCTTGTCCTCAAGCGAAAGACGAAATCGAAAAATATGTCCACATGTTTAGAGACAGAGGTGTCGATAAAAATAAAATACGGACATGAGGGCATCATGATCATTCTTAGAACAACAACTTATATAATTCTTGTCATATGATCTCTTATGCTAGAGTAACAATTAAATCACAATTTCAAGTATGAATCATAAATTTCATTGAAAACTAACAAACTATAATCTCAATCATTGGAGCAATTGCAATTTATCATAACATAGGAAAGAGTCAATATAAGAGCTTTTCAACAAGTCCACATACTCAACTATTATATAGTCTTTCACAATTGCTAACGCTCACACAATACTTATGGGTATGGAGTTTTAATCGGAAACAGAGAAAGATAGGGGCTTATAGTTTTGCCTCCCAACGTTTTACCTCAAGGGTAATGTCAACAATAATAGTTCATGAAAACTCACATCCAATTAGCCATATATACCAGGATCTTTCCAACATGTTGTGCTTGCCAAAAGATAAAATTTAAAAAGGAAGGGTGAAGATCACCATGACTCTTATGCAAGGTAGGAGATAAAAGTAAAAGATAGGTCCTTTACAGAGGGAAGCAGAGATTGTCATGCGCTTTTATGGTTGGATACACAAAATCTTAATGCGAAAGAACGTCACTTTATATTGCCACTTGTGATATGGACCTTTATTATGCAGTCTGTCGCTTTTATTTCTTCCGTATCACATGATCGTATAAAGCTTATTTTCTCCCACACTAATAAGTCATACATATTTAGAGGACAATTTTTTATTGCTTGCACCAATGACAACTTACTTGAGGGATCTTACTCAATCCATAGGTAGGTATGGTGGACTCTCATGGCAAAACTGGTTTAAGGGTGTTTGGCAGCACAAGTAGTATCTCTACTTGGTGCAAAGAATTTGGCTAGCATGAGGGGGAAAGGCAAGCTCAATCATGTTGGATGATCCATGACAATATAATTTATCTCAGATGTAAGAAAACATAACCCATTACGTTGTCTTCCTTGTCCAACGTCAACTCTTTAGCATGTCATATTTTAATGAGTGCTCACAATCATAAAAGATGTCCAAGATAGTGTATTTATATGTGAAGACCTCTCTTTCTTTATTACTTCCTATTAATTGCAACGATGACCAAAACTATGTTTGTCAATCTCTCAATAGCTTTTATTCATCATACTCTTTCTATGTGAGCATATTACTCTCCATAAGATCCATATGATCTCTTTGTTTCCTTTTATTTCTTTCTCTTTTCTTTTATTCACTCAAGATCATGACAAAATAATCAAACCCTTAACTCAACACTAATCTTTATTATATATATAGCTTACGGACTCGATTACATAGAAGTATCATAAAGAAAAACTCACAACTAGATCATACTAAAACTTTATGCTACTAGATCAAGATATTACCAAAAGGATCGAACTAAGGAAAACGGTAAAGATAGAAGTGATGGTGATATGATACCGGGGCACTCCCCCAAGCTTGGCAGTTGCCAAGGGGTGTGCCCATACCCATGTGATTATGTCTCCCTTTTCGGGGATGGTGATGTGATATTCTTGGCGATGATGCCCCTCAGGATACGATTCTCCTCCTCGAGCTTATTGACTTGCTGCTTGAGGTCCATTATTTCCTTTCGAAGCTTTCCTGTAATAGCCAAAGCCCCTTGCACCCAAGGGTGTTTCATAGCTGCAGGAGAACAAGTGACACTCCTTTTCATATTTTCATAAGAAAGAAATCTAACATTGGAAGGGATAACCGAGTTTGGGATAGCCGAGCTCTGCAGTTCCCCCATTGTGAATCCAGCTCGGAAGCGAGAAGTGACTTCTTGATCCTCCTCCATGGCATCTATATTCTTCAAATCAGCCTCCATCTCTTCCTCCGTTGCTGGCCCAAAGTGGTCATCATTGTTGTTTGTAATTGATCTCGATGCCGGATGAGACACCCGGCTCTCCCCGACCGACTCTTGCGAAGACATCTTGCTCTAATCTGCAGCAGCAACAACTCGAAACACAAACAGAGGATAATTGCGTGATACGGGAGTCAAAACCTCCGGGGGATTATATAATGAATTTTTACCGACCAGAATATGTATCATGCAAGAAAACGGAGTCCGGAGAGCACACGAGGTGCCCACGAGGTAGGGGCACGCCCAGGGGGGGTAGGGCGCGCTCTCCACCCTCATGGAGCCCTCGTGTCCTTCCCGGACTGCTTCTTATTTTTCTATTTTTCTATTTTTCTAAATATTCCAAAACGGAAGAAAATTGCCATTAGAACTGTTTTGGAGTCGGTTTACTTACCGTACCACATACCTATTCCTTTTTGGAGTCTGAAACGTTCTGGAAAGTGTCCCTTATGTATTCCTCTGGGGTTACGGTTTCAATAACATTGGTTTCAATATTTATAGGATTGCCTGAGATATAATGTTTAATTCTTTGACCGTTCACCACCTTCGGATTTGTGCCTTCGAAGTTGTTGATTTTTATGGCACCGGAACGATAGACCTCCTCGATAACGTAAGGACCTTCCCATTTAGAGAGAAGTTTTCCTGCAAAATTCTTGAACGAGAGTTGTATAGCAATACATAATCACCTACATTAAACTCATGCTTTTGTATTCTTTTGTCATGTCGTCTTTTAACTTTTTCTTTAAATAATTTGGCATTCTCATAGGCTTGGGTTCTTCATTCATCAAGTGAGCTAATGTCAAATAACCTCTTCTCACCGCCAAGTTTGAAATCATAATTGAGTTCTTTAATAGCCCAATAAGCCTTATGTTCTAGTTCGAGAGGTAAGTGACATGCTTTTACATAAACCATTTTATACGGAGATGTACCCATAGGATTTTTATATGCAGTTCTATAGGCCCATAATGCATCATCAAGTTTCTTGGACCAATTCTTTGTAGATCTATTAACAGTCTTTTGCAAAATTAATTTGACTTCTCTATTGCTCAATTCTACTTGACCACTAGACTGTGGGTGATAAGGAGATGCAATTCTATGATTAACATCATATTTAGCAAGCATTTTATGGAAAGCACCATGAATAAAATATGAACCACCATCAGTCATTAAATATCTAGGGACTCCATACCTTGGAAAAATAACTGCTTTAAGCATCTTAATAGAGGTGTTATGATCAGCACTACTAGTTGGAATAGCCTCTACCCACTTAGTAACGTAATCAATAGCAACTAAAATATGTGTGTATTCATTGGAGGCAGGAAAAGGTCCCATATAATCAAAGCCCCAAACATCAAATGGTTCAATAACAAGTGAATAATTCATAGGAATTTCTTGACATCTACTAATATTACCAATTCTTTGGCATTCATCACAAGATACAACAAACTTATAGGCATCCTTGAAGAGAGTAGGCCAATAAAAACCGGATTGCAATACCTTATGTGCAGTTCTATCTCCAGCGTGGTGTCCTCCATAAGCTTCGGAGTGACACTTGCGTAGGATCTGTTCCTGTTCATGCTCAGGTACACAACGTCTAATAACACCATCTACTCCTTTATAAAGTTATGGGTCATCCCAAAAGTAATGTCTCAAATCATAGAAAACCTTTTCTTTTGCTGGTATGTGAAACTAGGTGGTATAAATTTAGCAACAATATAATTAGCATAATCAGCATACCATGGAGCAGTATGAGAAGCATTTATGACATTTAATTATTCATCAGGAAAGCTATCTGTAACACCCTCGATGCGGCTATAGCTCCCACGTGTCGAGGCACGACTTAGAGACATAACCGCATTGAAAGCAATGTCGCAAGTTAGGCAATCATCACAACATCCCATGTAACATATAGAATAAAAGGGGGAATACATAGTTGGCTTACACTCGCCACGTCACATCAGAGTGCATAAATAACATACATCAACCAAACACTCATGGCCCGACTACGGCGTCAAAATAGAAAATAACCCAACATGCGACACGGTCCCGATCAAACCCCAACTGGGCACCACTACTGATCATCAGGAAAACAGACGTAGTAACGCTGAGAGTCCTCGTCGAACTCCCACTTGAGCTCATACTCGTCACCTTGAGCGGAAACACCTGGACCTGCATCTGGAGTGATAGTATGTGTGAGCCACAGGTACTCAACAATCTCGCACCCTCGCGATCAAGACTATTTAAGCTTATAGGAAGGGGTAGGTCAAATATAAGTGGAGCTGCAGCAAGCGATTAGCATATATGGTGGCTAACTTATTCGCAAAAGAGGGCGAGAAGACGAGGCAAAGCGCGAGCGAGAATCTAGAGGAACAACATGCGCAAGCATTACTCCAACACCGTGTCCACTTCCCGGACTCCGCCGAGAAGAGGCCATCACGGCTACACACTCAGTTGATTCATTTTATTTAATTAAGGTTCAAGTTATCTACAACCGGACATTAACAAATTCCCATCTGCCCATAACCGTGGGCATGGATTTTGAAAGTTCAATCCCTGCAGGGGAGTCCCAACTTAGCCCATGACAAGCTCTCACGATCAACGAAGGAATAGACCTCCTCCCAAGACGTTCCGATCAGACTCGGTATCTCGGTAACTCAAGACACTTCGACAGGTTAAAACAAGACCAGCAACACCGCCCGAATGCGCCGACAAATCCCGATAGGAGCTGCACATATCTCTTTCTCAGGGCACACTCAGATGAGCAAGACGTCGGGTAGGCCAGCCCAGAGTTGCCCCTGGTAGTCCCGGACATCGCTCGGTTGGACCAACACTCAGAGGAGCACTGGCCCGGGGGGGGGGGGTAAAATAAGATGACCCTTGAGTCTGCAGAACCCAAGGGAAAGAAAAGGCTAGGTGGCGAATGGTAAGACCAATGTTGGGCATTGCTGGAAAAGCTTTAATCAAGGCGGAATATCAAGGGGTTCCCATTATAACCCAACCGCGTAAGGAACGCAACAATCCGGGAACATAACACCGATATGACGGAAACTAGGGCGGCAAGAGTGGAACAAAACACCAGGCGAGAGGCCGAGCCTTCCACCCTTTACCAAGTATATAGATGCATTAAGATAACATAGCAATATAATGATATCCCAACAAGTAAATAAATGTTCCAACAAGGAACGGCCTCCAATCTTCACCTGCAATTAGCAACGCTATAAGAGGGGGCTGAGCAAAGCGGTAACATAGCCAATCAACGGTTTGCTAGGACAAGGTGGGTTAGAGGTTTGACATGGCAATTTGGGAGGCTTTCAAGCAAGTGGTAGGCATCGTATCAATGGCATAGCAAAAGAGCGAGCAAACTAGCATAGCAAAGATAGTAGTGATTTCGAGGGTATGATCATCTTGCTTGCATAGTTGTCAGAGTTGACTGGATCCTCGAAAGCAAACTCAATGGGCTCCTCGTTAGCGAACTCGTCTCCCAGCTCTACCCAAACAAGACAAACAAGCAACAAGGATACAATCAACCACGTGCAAGAACAAGCAAAATGATGAAATGATGATATGCTATGCGGGATGCGATGCGGGATGCAAAATGCAAGATATGACAGGAAATGCATGAACCTGGCCTCAACTTAGAATTCCAAGGGTGCCACTGGAAAGATGAGATAAAATCGCTTGAAAATGATATAAAAAACGCCGGAATCGGAGTTACGGTTTGGAAATGGCAAGCGATTCAAAAATGACACCGGTCTGCGATTTACAGCAAGTAGGCATCTAAATGTAATGACATGAACATGCTACAGCCACCAAACAAGACAACAAAATACATGGCAGGGATGCACACAAGATGCTTAACAAAAGACTAGCACTGAGCCACGGCCAATTCATCCATTATGAGGTTCAAACAAGCATGGCAAAAACGCAAATGCAAAACAGATTTCAGACTTAGTGAAATTAACACTTGTCTGAAATTTTAGATCATATAGCCCTCTTCGGAGCAACAAAACAACATGCTACAGGGCCTGAACAAGACAAAGAAGGACATGGCATGGAGATAATCAACAAGCTTAACAAAAGTCCCTTAGTGACCTTGAGCCAAAAGGGATCATAAAATATACTAACAAGCACTCGAACATAGCTAAAACACAATCAGTTTTCAGACTTAGTGAAAACTGAGACATGCTGAAATATAACTCACGAAGGCATGTTTACGAGCTCGATGCACTCACCACGGTGCAAGTCATGGCAATACAAGTATACATCCATTAAGAAGGCACACAATATAAGCTAGACATGGCAAGAACAATGGCATAGCATGCACGGATCAACTATAATAATATCGGCAAAATCGCAAACAAGTTGACGATCTGCCCAGATTCACAACGAAGCAAAAGTAGAGCTCGATTGACTCAAGCTAGGGTGCTCCATAATTGCAAGCAAAGGCATGGATGGATATAGAAGAACAAGATTAACAAAACTCCTTTACTGATCATCCTCAAAAGAGGCACGGATCACTAGGAAACAGCAAGAACATATGGCATCATGAACTAAATAATCCCAGACTTAGTGAAAACTACTAAGTCCCTGAAAACAGATTTACCGGGTGCCTCACTTTGCAAGCTTGCACAAGTCACCACACACATCCTAAAAATGCATGGGTTGCACCTCTAGAAAGATAACAAAATCCTTAACAAAACATATGAGGACTCACATGCATATCATGCACACAACAATCATGGCAAAAATGACAAAAGTCTAAGATGAACTAGCAGATCTGACAATTAACTCACGAAGCCTCCTTCTAACAGCATTTTGGGCATCAAGATGAACTCAAATGAAAATGATGCAATGGAATGAAATGATGTACTCGTCGAGGCAAACATTTTGATATGCTATATGCATGAATCGGAGCTACGGATGCAAAGTTACAGAGTCTCGAACAGAGCAACTTGGATTGAAAATTTAATGACTTAGAGAAAAAAAACCCAGATCTAGGGTTGCACGGAAACCGAGGCGGCGGAGACTCTATAGCTGTTCGTCGGGGAAGAAGCACGCAGAGGCCGGCGAGAGGAGGGAGGAGGCGGCGGTCAGCGCGCCTGGGGCCGGCGATGGCCGGGGCGGCCGGGCCGGACGAAGGGCGGCAGGGCCGGCGTGGAGGCGGCGGCCGGCTCCGGCGAGCTTGGCCTTGGCGGCGGGCGGCGGAGGCGCGAGACCGGGAGGCTGGCGAGGCGGAGGACGGGCGGCGGCATGCTCCGGTCGCCGGAGTTGGTCGCCGGCGACGGCGTGAAGGTGGCGTGGAGGCGGCTGCGGGCGTGAAGGCGGCTGCGGTAGGCGGCGGCGGATCCGGGCCCCGCGGGCCCCTGGCGGCGGAGGAGAGAGAAGGAGGACGGGTGGCGCACAGTGGTTGGTCGGGAGTGGCGGCGGGGCGACGTGGCGAGCTGCTATAGGCCGGAGTGAGGTGGCGGCGGGCGTGGACACGTCCGGTGCGCGAGAGGAGGAGTTTTTTTAGGGTTTCGGGGAGGAAGAAGATCCGAAAACGGAGGGGTGTATATATAGGCATAGAGGGAGTTAGGAGAGTCCAAATGAGGTGCGGTTTTTGGCCACGCGATCGTGATCGAACGCTCTAGGACATGGAGCAGGGTTTGGTGTTTTGGGCCAAATTGGAGGGGTGTTGGGCTGCAACACACACGAGGCCTTTTCGGTTCCTCGGTTAACCGTTGGAGTATCAAACGAAGTCCAAATGGTACGAAACTTGACAGGCGGTCTACCGGTAGTAAACCAAGGCCGCCTGGCAAGTCTCGGTCCAATCCGGAAATGTTTAATCCCCACACACGAAAGAAAGGTAGAAATGACCACCGGAGGAGAACGAAGCGCCGGAATGCAAAACGGACAACGGGGAAAATGCTCGAATGCATGAGACGAACACGTATGCAAATGCAATGCACATGATGACATGATATGAGATGCATGACAACAACAACAACACACGGAGACAAAAACCCGAACCCGAGGAAATAAATATAACTTAACGCCGGAAACGGCAAGAGTTGGAGTACAAATAGGGAAAGTTACATCCGGGGTGTTACAACACTCCACCACTACGAAAGGATCTCGTCCCGAGATCTAGGACTGAATGAACGTCGGGTACTCAGAACGGAGGTGATCCTCGCGTTCCTAGGTAGCTTCACGGTCGGAATGGTGTGACCACTTGACTTTGAGAAATTTGATTGACTTGTTGCGAGTCTTGCGTTCAGTCTCTTCAAGAATAGCAACTGGGTGCTCACGATAGGAGAGATCTTCTTGGAGCTCAATGTCCTCGAAGTTGACAGTGCGGTCAGGAGTCTTGAAGCACTTTCGAAGCTGAGAGACATGGAACACGTCATGAACATTTGCAAAGTTTGAAGGAAGCTCGAGTTGATAGGTGAGGTCGCCTCTCTTGCTTGCAATCTTGAAAGGTCCCACGTATCTAGGGGCAAGCTTCCCTTTGATACCGAAGCGACGAGTACCTTTCATAGGAGAGACACGGAGGTAAACATGATCTTCGATCTCGAAAGCCAAATCACGGTGCTTACTATCATAGTAGCTCTTCTGGCGGGATTGGGCTGCTTTGAGGTTATCTCGAATGACTTTGCACATTTCTTCTGCTTCTATGATTAAGTCATTACCCAAAAGCTGACGTTCACCGGTTTCAGACTAGTTGAGAGGGGTACGCACTTCCTGCCATACAGAATTTCAAAAGGGGCCTTGCCCGAACTTGCTTGAAAACTGTTGTTGTAGGAGAATTCAGCATAAAGAAGACAATCCTCCCACTTCATGCTGAAGGAGATCACACAAGCCCTGAGCATATCTTCAAGAATCTGGTTGACACGCTCGACTTGACCGCTTGTTTGAGGATGGAAAGCTGTGCTGAAGCGGATGTTGGTGCCCATGGCCTTCTGAAAAGAATCCCAAAACTTCGAGGTAAAGATGCTGCCACGGTCTGAAGATATCACTTGAGGAATACCGTGCAGAGAGACAATTCGAGAGGTATAGAGTTCCGCCAATTGAGCTGCAGTTATCGACTCTTTGATAGGCAGAAAGTGAGCCACTTTGGTGAGCTTGTCGATGACAACGAATATAGCATCATTGCCACGCTTGGACTTAGGAAATCCAGTCACGAAGTCCATTTCAATGTGGTCAAACTTCCATTCTGGAATGGCAAGAGGTTGGAGGAGAACAGCTGGCCTTTGGTGTTCTGCCTTCACTCTTCTGCAGACATCACATTCATTCACGAATTGAGCGATCTCGCGCTTCATTCGAGTCCACCAATAGGCTTGCTTGAGATCCTGATACATCTTCGTGCTCCCAGGGTGGATGGAGAGGAGAGAATTGTGAGCCTCGTTCATGATCACTTTACGGAGGTCACCTTTGGGTACAAAAATTTGATCCTCGAAGAAGAGAGTGTCCTTGTCATCAAGGCGGTAGCACTTGTACTTGGACTGGCTCTTGGCAATCCCAATCTTCACCTTTTTCACCATAGCATCAAGAAGCTGGGCTTGGCGAATCTGGTCTTCTAAGGTAGGAGAGACTTGAAGGTTGGCGAGGAAACCTTGAGGAACAACTTGCAGATTCAGTTTGCGGAAAGCTTCACAAAGCTCGGGTTGATAAGGCTTAAGAATCAGACTGTTGCAATACGCTTTCCTGCTCAAAGCGTCAGCAATCACATTGGCCTTGCCTGGAGTATACTCGATACTCGGATTATACTCTTGAATCATTTTGACCCATCGAGTTTGCCTGAGGTTGAGATTAGGCTGAGTGAAGATGTACTTGAGACTCTTGTGATCAGTGAAAATGTCCACTTTTCTTCCCAATAGAAGATGTCTCCAAGTCAAAAGAGCATGCGCAACTACCGCCAACTCGAGATCATGAGTGGGGTAGTTCTTCTCATTAGGCTTCAACTGGCGAGATGCATAAGCAACAACTTTCTTCTCTTGCATCAATACTACGCCAAGACCTTGGAGAGAGGCATCACAAAAGACCTCGTATGGCTTGGATTCATCAGGTGGAGTCAGAACTGGAGCAGTGATCAATTTCTCTTTCAAAGTGTTGAAAGCAATATCACACTCCGGAGACAAAACGTACTTGACGTGCTTCTGAAGAAGATTTGAGAGAGGCTTCGCGATCTTAGAAAAGTTTTCAACGAATCTTCGGCAATAGCTTGCGAGACCGAGAAAACTGCGGAGTTGCTTCACGTTCTGAGGAGGTTCCCAATTCACAATTGCAGACACCTTCTCAGGATTCACGGCAATGCCCTTGGCAGAGATGATATGACCAAGATAAAGAACCTCATCAAGCCAAAATTCACACTTGGAGAACTTGGTGTAGAACTGATGTTCCCTGAGCTTATCAAGAACCAAACGCAAGTGCTTGGCATGATCTTCCTTGTTCTTGGAGAAAACCAGAATGTCGTCGAGATAGACCAAAACGAAGTCATTGGTGTAGGCGTTGAAGATGAAGTTCATCATGCGAGAGAACGTCGGAGGAGCGTTGGCGAGGCCAAAAGACATGACAGTGTATTCATATGAACCAAAGCTTGTTCTGAATGCTGTCTTGGGAATATCTTCTTCACGGATGCGAATCTGGTGATAACCCATACAGAGATCAAGCTTGGAGAATACTTGGGCACCTTTGAGTTGTTCGAACAGCTCATTGATGTTGGGAAGTGGGTATTTGTTCTTGATGGTCTTCTTGTTCACTGGACGGTAATCAACACAAAGTCGGTCCGTTCCATCCTTCTTCTTCACAAAAAGAACACCACAACCCCACGGAGAAGAACTAGGCCGGATAAGACCCATTTTCTCTTGCATATCGAGTTGCTTCTTCAGCTCCTTCAACTCTTCAGGTCTGAGCTTGTAAGGACGTTTGCACACAGGTTCCGTGCCAGGCTCAAGTTCAATAACGAATTCAACTGGCCGGTGCAGAGGCATACCTGGGAGCTTGGAAAGACGTCTTGATATTCGCAAATGACTGTAATTTGAGAGATAGCATCCAATTCACCCTTCTCATTGAGAGAAAACAGACGGATGGTATCCTCACGAGCGGCAAAGACAATTACATCCTCAGACGAATGAGTCAATTGAATCTGCCTGGCTGCACAATCAAGCTGAGCCTTGTGCTTAGAAAGCCAATCCATTCTGAGAATAAGATCAATATCTGAGTTACCAAGCACCATAGGAGAACAAAGGAACTTGTAGTCGCCCAATGTGATAGTAACATCCGGAGCCATCATTTTGGTGTTCATGAACAAACCCGGAGAAGAAACCGCTATCGGCTTAGGCAAATCAATAGTATGCACATCATGCATGGATGCAAAAGGCTTCGACAAAAATGATAAAGATGCACCAGTGTCAAAAAGAACTCTTGCGGGAATGTCATTAACAGGAAGGTTACCCATGATCACATCTGGTGATTCCTCTGCCTGAGCTGCATTCAGCAAGTTGACCTTGGCGGACTTGGGGTTATGCTTGACCACAGCTGTACTTGCCGATCTGACAGGAGGAGGAGGAGGAGGAGGAAGATGCCTCTGGTTGAAACACTTGTTGGCATAGTGACCCTTCTGTTGGCACTTGTTGCACGTGACCTCTGAAAGCGGACGGTGATACGGGGCACTCGATCTTGGAGCTTGAGACGAAGTCTTGTTCTGAAAGCCAGGGTTGGGTGGGTGGGAAGAACCACTGCCACCTTTACTCTTCTGCTGATACGGCTGACGGAACGGAGGAGGAGGAAGCCAAAACTTCTGCTGCTTGGCCACTTGAGTAGAGGAAGAAGGAGTAGCATCTCTGACTCGCTTCTTGGAAGCATCACACCTCAACTAAGCAGCCTCTTGCTTCAGTGCCATGTTGTAGAACTCATCGTACCTCAAGGGCTCAAAGAGAACAAGAGCGAGCTGAATTTCTTCTCTAAGACCACCCCTGAACTGATATATCATGCTCTTCTCATCGGGCACGTCCTGCTTGGCAAAGCGGGCGAGCTTCTGGAACAACTTGTTGTAGTCATAGACAAACAAAGAGCCTTGCTTCAGATTGCGGAATTCCTCACGCTTGCTTTCAACCACGCTCTAGGGAATATGATGAGCTCAGAAATCTCGACGGAAAATCATCCCAAGTGATAACACGTCCACCTCTGGAGTCCTTGTACTGCTGGAACCATTCTGCAGCTTGATCTTTGAGTTGGAAGGAAGCGAACTTGACAAAGTCCTCAGGCCTGACGTTACTGCACTCGAAATGCTTACACAGATCCACAAGCCAATCGTCAGCATCGGTTGCCTCAACACAATTGCTGAAAGTCTTAGGCCCATTAGCAAGGAACTGGTTGAGTGTAGCAAAGTGACTCTGATTGCTGCCTTGATTCCCTTGACTGCCTTGATTGCGCTCTTGGAGAATTTGCATAATCAATTGTGTGTTTGTATTGGTTGCGGCCATCACAGCTTGCCATGCCTCTGGAGGAGGTGGAGGTGGTGGCGGATCAGGATTCGGAGTCGTGCGCGTTGAAGGAGCCATCCTGAAGAGGTTGACCACCATTAGCACATTGATAGATAAATTATTGAAGCTGAATCCAACGGAATGAAAACTGCAACATATTGTCTTCACATCTGAACAAAATGAACGAATGCATTCCTCTTCAAATGGTCACATATCCATAAATTGAGAAGCCACGTAGAATTAAGGTAGAGAAATAAATCAACAAGGTACGGATCAAGAATGAATAATCGGTAAGAAATCCAAATCTCAAACCAATATCCGTGGAAGAAGAACTAGAGCTACTAGAATTCCCACCTATGAAACTCCCGAACCTTTCCAGTTATGCAATCAGGTGTTGGGGATACAGGGGAAGCACAATATCTCACCCAAACTAGCAAATCCTACATCCAGCTGTATCCATCCTTCAACGCATAACCAAGAAACCTTCGGAAACCATCTACCTCAACCTTCGAAAAGCATCCGTTATACAAGTTATGGCGATACTCCCGAACTCCCGCCCCAGTACTGGGTGGCGTCGCGGTTATCTCACCAACAAACTGCATAAAAGAGATTTTCGATGTCGGCGAAAATATCTCAAGTATTCCAGAATTGCAACGATAAAATTATGATGACAACACCTCAGAGCTCAACTCCCTGGTACACTTCCACTAAATCCCTGACAGGAGGCACCAAGACAATGTTCTCATCATAAGCCCAGAACGATTCCAAGATACTCGCGTGATCCTAAATTTTTTTTAGTGAAATTTGAGAAGAGAAAAGTCAAAACTCTACGTCAGGATGCCTTACCAGAGCGATGAGGAGACTGGGAAGTAAAAAGAATTCCTAAGCTCTCCGATATATAATTCCTAAGTGACTCAAAACATTTTTCTAGACACAACTCGGCTGCTAAAAACGATCAAGCAATGGGGCTCCTAAGGTCGGGGAAGTTGCTCTGATACCAACTTGTAACGCCCTCGATGCGGCTATAGCTCCCACGTGTCGAGGCACGACTTAGAGACATAACCGCATTGAAAGCAATGTCGCAAGTTAGGCAATCATCACAACATCCCATGTAACATATAGAATAAAAGGGGGAATACATAGTTGGCTTACACTCACCACGTCACATCAGAGTGCATAAATAACATACATCAACCAAACACTCATGGCCCGACTACGGCGCCAAAATAGAAAATAACCCAACATGCGACACGGTCCCCATCAAACCCCAACTAGGCACCACTACTGATCATCAGGAAAAGAGACGTAGTAACGCTGAGAGTCCTCGTCGAACTCCCACTTGAGCTCGTACTCGTCACCTGGAGCGAAAACACCTGGACCTGCATCTGGAGTGATAGTATGTGTGAGCCACAGGTACTCAGCAATCTCGCACCCTCACGATCAAGACTATTTAAGCTTATAGGAAGGGGTAGGGCAAATATAAGTGGAGCTACAGCAAGCGATTAGCATATATGGTGGCTAACTTATTCGCAAAAGAGGGCGAGAAGAGGAGGCAAAGCACGAGCGAGAATCTCGAGGAACAACCTGCGCAAGCATTACTCCAACACCGTGTCCACTTCCCGGACTCCGCCGAGAAGAGGCCATCACGGCTACACACTCAGTTGATTCATTTTATTTAATTAAGGTTCAAGTTATCTACAACCGGACATTAACAAATTCTCATCTGCCCATAACCATGGGCACGGCTTTCGAAAGTTCAATCCCTGCAGGGGAGTCCCAACTTAGCCCATGACAAGCTCTCACGGTCAACGAAGGAATAGACCTCCTCCCAAGACGTTCCGATCAGACTCGGTACCTCGGTAACTCAAGACACTTCGATAGGTTAAAACAAGACCAACAACACCGCCCGAATGCGCCGACACATCCCGATAGGAGCTGCACATATCTCTTTCTCAGGGCACACTCAGATGAGCAAGACGTCGGGTAGGCCAGCCCAGAGTTGCCCCTGGTAGTCCCGGACATTGCTCGGTTGGACCAACACTCAGAGGAGCACTGGCCCGGGGGGGGGGGGGTAAAATAAGTTGACCCTTGAGTCTGCAGAACCCAAGGGAAAGAAAAGGCTAGGTGGCGAATGGTAAGACCAATGTTGGGCATTGCTGGAAAAGCTTTAATCAAGGCGAAATATCAAGGGGTTCCCATTATAACCCAACCGCGTAAGGAACGCAACAATCCGGGAACATAACACCGATATGACGGAAACTAGGGCGGCAAGAGTGGAACAAAACACTAGGCGAGAGGCCGAGCCTTCCACCCTTTACCAAGTATATAGATGCATTAAGATAACATAGCAATATAATGATATCCCAACAAGTAAATAAATGTTCCAACAAGGAACGGCCTCCAATCTTCACCTGCAATTAGCAACGCTATAAGAGGGGGCTGAGCAAAGCGGTAACATAGCCAATCAATGGTTTGCTAGGACAAGGTGGGTTAGAGGTTTGACATGGCAATTTGGGAGGCTTTCAAGCAAGTGGTAGGCATCGTAGCAATGGCATAGCAAAAGAGCGAGCAAACTAGCATAGCAAAGATAGTACTGATTTCGAGGGTATGATCATCTTGCTTGCACAGTTGTCAGAGTTGACTGGATCCTCGAAAGCAAACTCAATGGGCTCCTCGTTAGCGAACTCGTCTCCCGGCTCTACCCAAACAAGACAAACAAGCAACAAGGATACAATCAATCACGTGCAAGAACAAGCAATATGATGAAATGATGATATGCTATGCGGGATGCGATGCGGGATGCAAAATGCAAGATATGACAGGAAATGCATGAACCTGGCCTCAACTTAGAATTCTAAGGGTGCCACTGGAAAGATGAGATGAAATCGCTTGAAAACGATATAAAGAACGCCGGAATCGGAGTTACGGTTTGGAAATGGCAAGCGATTCAAAAATGACACCGGTCTGCGATTTACAGCAAGTAGGCATCTAAATGTAATGACATGAACATGCTACAGCCACCAAACAAGACAACAAAATACATGGCAGGGATGCACACAAGATGCTTAACAAAAGACTAGCACTAAGCCACGGCCAATTCATCCATTATGAGGTTCAAACAAGCATGGCAAAAACGCAAATGCAAAACAGATTTCAGACTTAGTGAAATTAACACTTGTCTAAAATTTCAGATCATATAGCCCTCTTCGGAGCAACAAAACAACATGCTACAGGGCCTGAACAAGACAAAGAAGGACATGGCATGGAGATAATCAACAAGCTTAACAAAAGTCCCTTAGTGACCTTGAGCCAAAATGGATCACAAAATATACTAACAAGCACTCGAACATAGCTAAAACACAATCAGCTTTCAGACTTAGTGAAAACTGAGACATGCTGAAATATAACTCACGAAGGCATGTTTACGAGCTCGATGCACTCACCATGGTGCAAGTCATGGCAAGACAAGCATACATCCATTAAGAAGGCACAAAATACAAGCTAGACATGGCAAGAACAATGGCATAGCATGCACGGATCAACTATAATAACATCGGCAAAATCGCAAACAAGTTGACGATCTGCCCAGATTCACAACGAAGCAAAAGTAGAGCTCGATTAACTCAAGCTAGGGTGCTCCATAATTGCAAGCAAAGGCATGGATGGATATAGAATAACAATATTAACAAAACTCCTTTACTGATCATCCTCAAAAGAGGCACGGATCACTAGGAAACAGCAAGAACATATGGCATCATGAACTAAATAATCCCAGACTTAGTGAAAACTACTAAGTCCCTGAAAACAGATTTACCGGGTGCCTCACTTTGCAAGCTTGCACAAGTCACCACACACATCCTAAAAATGCATGGGTTGCACCTCTGGAAAGATAACAAAATCCTTAAAAAAACATATGAAGGACTCACAGGCATATCATGCACACAACAATCATGGCAAAAATGACAAAAGTCTAAGATGAACTAGCAGATCTGACAATTAACTCACGAACATTTTGATATGCTATGTGCATGAATCGGAGCTACGGATGCAAAGTTACGGAGCCTCGAACAGAGCAACTTGGACTGAAAATTTAATGACTTAGAGAAAAAAACAACCCCAGATCTAGGGTTGCATGGAAACCGAGGCGGCGGCGGCACTGTAGCTGTTCGTCGGGGAAGAAGCACGCAGCGGCCGGCGAGAGGAGGGAGGAGGCGGCGGCCGGCGCGCCTGGGGCCGGCGATGGCCGGGGCGGCGGGGCCGGACGAAGGGCGGCGGGGCCGGCGTGGAGGCGGCGGCCGGCTCCGGCGAGCTTGGCCTTGGCGGCGGGCGGCGGATGCGCGAGACCGGGAGGCTGGCGAGGCGGAGGATGGGCGGCGGCGTGCTCCGGTCACCGGAGTTGGTCGCTGGCGACGGCGCGAAGGTGGCGTGGAGGCGGCTGCGGGCGTGGAGGCGGCTGCGGTAGGCGGCGGCGGATCCGGGCCCCGCGGGCCAGATCTGGGCCGCGCGAGCCCCTGGCGGCGGAGGAGAGAGAAGGAGGACGGGTGGTGCGCGGTGGTTGGCCGGGAGTGGCGGCGGGGCGACGTGGCGAGCTGCTATAGGCCGGAGTGAGGTGGCGGCGGGCATGGACACGTCCGGCGCAGCGTGGACACGTCCGGCGCGCGAGAGGAGGAGTTTTTTTTAGGGTTTCGGGGAGGAAGAAGATCCGAAAACGGAGGGGTGTATATATAGGCATAGAGGGAGTTAGGAGAGTCCAAATGAGGTGCGGTTTTCGGCCCCGCGATCGTGATCGAACGCTCTAGGATATGGAGCAGGGTTTGGTGGGTTTTGGGCCAAATTGGAGGGGTGTTGGGCTGCAACACACACGAGGCCTTTTCGGTCCCTCGGTTAACCGTTGGAGTATCAAACGAAGTCCAAATGGTACGAAACTTGACAGGCGGTCTACCGGTAGTAAACCAAGGCCGCCTGGCAAGTCTCGGTCCAATCCGGAAATGTTTAATCCCCACACACGAAAGAAAGGTAGAAATGACCACCTGAGGAGAACGAAGCGCCGGAATGTAAAACGAACAACGGGGAAAATGCTCGAATGCATGAGACGAACACGTATGCAAATGCAATGCACATGATGACATGATATGAGATGCATGACAACGACAACAACACACGGAGACAAAAACCCAAACCCGAGGAAATAAATATAACTTAACGCCGGAAATGGCAAGAGTTGGAGTACAAATAGGGAAAGTTACATCCGGGGTGTTACACTATCATCAATAGGTAGTGGGTCATCAAGAACATTCTCTAGCCTAGACAAGTTGTCTGCAACGGCAAGTTGTCTGCAACGGGGTTCTCAGCTCCCTTTCTATCAATAATATGCAAATCAAATTCTTGTAGCAAGAGAACCCATCTAATGAGTCTAGGTTTATCATCTTTCTTGTCCATAAGATATTTAATAGCAGCATGATCCGTATGAATAGTTACTTTAGAATCAACAATATAAGGTGTGAACTTATCACAAGCAAATACAACTGCTAAGAATTCTTTTTCAGTAGTAGCATAATTTCTCTGAGCATTGTCTAGAGTTTTACTAGCATATTGAATAACATTTAATTTCTTATCAACTCTTTGCCCTAGAACAACACCTACAACATAATCACTAGCATCACACATGATTTCAAAGGGTAAATTCCAATCAGGTGGCTGAACAATAGGTGCAGAGATCAATGCTTTCTTAAGTATTTCAAATGCTTCTACGCAATCATCATAAAAAACAAATGGTATATCTTTTTGTAATAAATTAGTCACTGACCGAGAAATTTTTGAGAAGTCCTTAATGAACCTCCTATAAAAACCGACGCGACCAAGGAAACTTCTTATACCTTTGATGTCCTTGGGACATGCATCTTTTCAATAGCATCAACCTTAGCTTTATCAACTTCAATACCTCTTTCAGAAACTTTATGCCCCAAGACAATACCTTCATTAACCATAAAGTGGCACTTCTCCCAATTCAAGACAAGGTTAGTTTCTTCACATCTCTGCAAAACTCGATCAAGGTTGCTTAAGCAATCATCAAAAGAGGATCCATAGACGGAGAAATCGTCCATGAAAACCTCATAAATCTTTTCACAAAAGTCAGAGAATATAGCCATCATGCATCTTTGGAAGGTAGCAGGTGCATTACATAAACCAAAAGGCATACGTCTATAAGCAGAAGTACCGAACGAGCAAGTAAAAATGGTCTTAGATTGATCATCAGCTGACACAGGTATTTGAGAGAAACCAGAATAACCATCTAGAAAGCAAAAATGTGTATGTTTGGATAATCTTTCTAGCATTTTATCAATAAAAGATAAGGGGTAATGATCTTTTTTAGTAGCCTTATTTAATTTGCGGAAATCAATTACCATCCTATAACCTGTAATAATTCTTTGCGGAATCAATTCATCTTTATCATTAGGAACGACAGTAATACCTCTCTTTTTAGGGACATGATGTCTACTACACAACCTTCTTCTTGTAGACGTTGTTGGGCCTCCAAGTGCAGAGGTTTGTAGGACAGTAGCAAATTTCTCTCAAGTGAATGACCTAAGGTTTATCAATCCGTAGAAGGCGTAGGATGAAGATGGTCTCTCTCAAGCAACCCTGCAACCAAATAACAGAGAGTCTCTTGTGTCCCCCAACACACCCAATACAATGGTAAATTGTATAGGTACACTAGTTCGGCGAAGAGATGGTGATACAAGTGCAATATGGATAGTAGATAAAGGTTTTTGTAATCTAAAAATATAAAAACAGCAAGGTAACTAATGATAAAAGTGAGCACAAACGGTATTGCAATGCTAGGAAACAAGGACTAGGGTTCATACTTTCACTAGTGCAAGTCCTCTCAACAATAATAACATAATTGGATCATATAACTAGCCCTCAACATGCAACAAAGAGTCACTCCAAAGTCACTAATAGCGGAAAACAAATGAAGAGATTATGGTAGGGTACAAAACTGTTGAAAATATGCCATAGAGGCAATAATAAAATGATTATTATATTTCCTTGTTCATGATAATTGTCTATTATTCATGCTATAATTGTATTATCCGGAAATCGTTATACATGTGTGAATACATAGACCACAATGTGTCCCTAGCGAGCCTCTAGTTGACTAGCTCGTTGATCAACAGATAGTCATGGTTTCCTGGCTATGGACATGGGGATGTCATTGATAACGGGATCACATCATTAGGAGAATGATGTGATGGACAAGACCCAATCCTAAGCTTAGCTCAAAGATCGTGTAGTTCGCTTGCTGTAGCTTTTCTGAATGTCAAGTATCATTTCCTTAGACCATGAGATTGTGCAACTCCCGGATACCGTAGGAGTGCTTTGGGTGTACCAAACGTCACAACGTAACTGGGTGACTATAAAGGTACATTACAGGTGTTTCCGGAAGTGTCTGTTGGGTTGGCACGAATCGAGACTGGGATTTGTCACTCTGTATGACGGAGAGGTATCTCTGGGCCCACTCGGTAATGCATCATCATAATGAGCTCAATGTGATCAAGTGGTTGATCACGGGATCATGCATTACGATACGAGTAAAGTGACTTGCTGGTAACGAGACTGAACAAGGTATTGGGATACCGACGATCGAGTCTCGGGCAAGTAACGTACCGATTGACAAAGGGAATTGTATACGGGGTTTCTTGAATCCTCGACATCGTGGTTCATCCGATGAGATCATCGAGGAGCATGTGGGAGCCAACATGGGTATCCAGATCCCGCTGTTGGTTATTGGCCGGAGAGCCGTCTCGGTCATGTCTATGTGTCTCCCGAACCCGTAGGGTCTACACACTTAAGGTTCGGTGACGCTAGGGTTGTAGAGATATGAGTACGTAGTAATCCGAAAGTTGTTCGGAGTCCCGGATGAGATCCTGGAAATCACGAGGAGTTCCAAAATGGTCCGGAGGTTAAGAATTATATATAGGAAGTGTAGTTTCGGCCATCAGGAAAGATTCGGGGTCACCGGTATTGTACCGGGACCACCGGATGGGTCCCGGGGGTCCACCGGGTGGGGCCACCCATCCCGGAGGGCCCGATGGGCTGAAGTGGGGAGGGGAACCAGCCCATAGTGGGCTGGTGCGCCCCCCCTTGGGCCCCCCTGCGCCTAGGGTTGGAAACCCTAGGGTGGGGGGCGCCTCCACTTGCCTTGGGGGGCACTCCACCCCCCTTGGCCGCCGCCCCCCCTTGGGAGATCCAATCTCCAGGGCCGGTGCCCCCCAGGGGGCCTATATAAAAGGGGGGGAGGGAGGGCAGCCGCACCTGAAGTCTTGGCGCCTCCCTCTCCCCTGCTACACCTCTCCCTCTCGCAGAAGCTCGGCGAAGCCCTGCTGCGATCATTGCTGCATCCACCACCACGCCGTCGTGCTGCTGGATCTTCATCAACCTCTTCTTTCCCTTTGCTGGATCAAGAAGGAGGAGACGTCATCCGCTCCGTACGTGTGTTGAACGCGGAGGTGCCGTCCGTTCGGCACTTGGTCATCGGTGATTTGGATCACGGCGAGTACGACTCCATCATCCTCGTTCTCTTGAACGCTTCCGCTCGCGATCTACAAGTGTATGTAGATGCACTCTCCTCTCGTTGCTAGTTGACTCCATATATTGATCTTGGTGAAACGTAGGAATTTTTTTTGTTTTATGCAACGTTCCCCAACAGTGGCATCATGAGCTAGGTCTATGCGTAGTTACTATGCACGAGTAGAACACAAAGTAGTTGTGGGCGTCGATATTGTCAATTTGCTTGCCGTTACTAGTATTATCTTGATTCGGCGGCATCATGGGATGAAGAGGCCCGGACCAACCTTGCACGTACGCTTACGTGAGACCGGTTCCACCGACTGACATGCACTAGTTGCATAAGGTGGCTGGCGGGTGTCTGTCTCTCCCACTTTAGTCGGATCGGATTCGATGAACAGGGTCCTTCTGAAGGGTAAATAGAAATTGGCAATTCACGTTGTGGTTTTGGCGTAGGTAAGAAACGTTCATGCTAGAAACCTATAGCAGCCACGTAAAAAACTTGCAACAACAATTAGAGGACGTCTAACTTGTTTTTGCAGCAAGTGTCATGTGATGTGATATGGCCAAAGTTGTGATGAATGATGAATGATATATATGTGATGTATGAGATCATGTTCTTGTAATAGGAATCACGACTTGCATGTCGATGAGTATGACAACCAACAGGAGCCATAGGAGTTGTCTTTATTTTTGTATGACCTGCATGTCATTGAGAAACGCCATGTAAATTACTTTACTTTATTGCTAAACGTGTTAGCCATAGTAGTAGAAGTAATAGTCGGCGAGCAACTTCATGGAGACACGATGATGGAGATCATGATGATGGAGATCATGGTGTCATGCCGGTGACAAGATGATCATGGAGCCCCAAGATGGAGATCAAAGGAGCTATATGATATTGGCCATATCATGTCACTATTATTTGATTGCATGTGATGTTTATCATGTTTTTGCATATTGTTTACTTAGAATGACGATAGTAAATAAGATGATCCCTCATAATAATTTCAAGAAAGTGTTCCCCCTAACTGTGCGCCATTGCGACAGTTCGTTGTTTCGAAGCACCACGTGATGATCGGGTGTGATAGATTCCAACGTTCACATACAACGGGTGTAAGACAGATTTACACATGCAAACACTTAGGTTGACTTGACGAGCCTAGCATGTACAGACATGGCCTCGGAACACGGAAGACCGAAAGGTCGAGCATGAGTCGTATAGAAGATACGATCAACATGAAGATGTTCACCGATGTTGACTAGTCCGTCTCACGTGATGATCGGACACGGCCTAGTTAACTCGGATCATGTTATACTTAGATGACTGGAGGGATGTCTATCTGAGTGGGAGTTCATTGAATAATTTGATTAGATGAACTTAATTATCATGAACTTAGTCTACAATCTTTACAATATGTCTTGTAGATCAAATGGCCAATGTTGTCCTCAACTTCAACGCGTTCCTAGAGAAAACCAAGCTGAAAGACGATGGCAGCAATTATACGGACTGGGTCCGGAACCTGAGGATCATCCTCATAGCTGCAAAGAAAGATTATGTCCTAGAAGCACCGCTAGGTGACACACCCGTCCCACAGAACCAAGACGTTATGAATGCTTGGCAGACACGTGCTGATGATTACTTCCTCGTTCAGTGCGGCATGCTTTACAGCTTAGAACCGGGGCTCCAAAAGCGTTTTGAGCGACATGGAGCATATGAGATGTTCGAAGAGCTAAAAATGGTTTTCCAAGCTCATGCCCGGGTCGAGAGATATGAAGTCTCCGACAAGTTCTTCAGCTGTAAGATGGATGAAAATAGTTCTGTCAGTGAGCACATACTCACAATGTCTGGGTTGCATAACCGCTTGACTCAGCTGGGAGTTAATCTCCCGGATGACGTGGTCATTGACAGAATCCTTCAGTCGCTTCCACCAAGCTACAAGAGCTTTGTGATGAACTTCAATATGCAGGGGATGGAAAAGACCATTCCTGAAGTATTTGCAATGCTGAAATCAGCAGAGGTAGAAGTCAAAAAGGAACATCAAGTGCTGATGGTGAATAAAACCACTAAGTTCAAGAAAGGCAAGGGTAAGAAGAACTTCAAGAAGGATGACAAGGGAGTTGCCGCGCCCGGTAAGCAAGCTGCCGGGAAGAAGCCAAAGAATGGACCCAAACCCGAGACTGGGTGTTTTTATTGCAAGGGAAGTGGTCACTGGAAGCAGAACTGCCCCAAATACTTAGCGGACAAGAAGGCCGGCATCACGAAAGGTATATGTGATATACATGTAATTGATGTGTACCTTACCAGTACTCGTAGTAGCTCCTGGGTATTTGATACCGGTGCGGTTGCTCACATTTGTAACTCAAAGCAGGAGCTGCGGAATAAGCAGAGACTGGCGAAGGACGAGGTGACGATGCGCGTCGGGAATGGTTCCAAGGTCGATGTGATCACCGTCGGCACGCTACCTCTACATTTACCTACGGGATTAGTTTTAAACCTCAATAATTGTTATTTAGTGCCAGCTTTGAGCATGAACATTGTATCAGGATCTCGTTTAATTCGAGATGGCTACTCATTTAAATTCGAGAATAATGGTTGTTCTATTTATATGAGAGATATGTTTTATGGTCATGCTCCGATGGTGAATGGTTTATTCTTAATGAATCTCGAGTGTAATGCTATACATATTCATAGTGTGAATACCAAAAGATGTAAGGTTGATAATGATAGTCCCACATACTTGTGGCACTGCCGCCTTGGTCACATAGGTGTAAAAGGCATGAAGAAGCTCCATGCAGATGGACTTTTAAAGTCTCTTGATGACAAATCATTTGACACATGCGAACCATGTCTCATGGGTAAAATGACCAAGACTCTGTTCTCAGGAACAATGGAGCGAGCAACCAACTTATTGGAAATCATACATACTGATGTGTGCGGTCCAATGAGTGTTGAGGCTCGCGGTGGCTATCGTTATGTTCTCACCCTCACTGATGACTTGAGTAGATATGGGTATGTCTACTTAATGAAACACAAGTCTGAGACCTTTGAAAAGTTCAAGGAATTTTAGAGTGAGGTTGAGAATCAACGTGACAGGAAAATCAAGTTCTTGCAATCAGATCGTGGGGGAGAATACTTGAGTCATGAATTTGGCACACACTGAAGAAAATGTGGAATAGTTTCACAACTCACGCCGCCTGGAACACCTCAGCGTAATGGTGTGTTCGAACGTCGTAATCGCACTCTATTAGATATGGTGCGATCTATGATGTCTCTTACTGATTTACCGCTATCATTTTGGGGCCATGCTTTAGAGACTGCCGCATTCACTTTAAATAGGGCTCCGTCGAAATCCGTTGAGACGACACCGTATGAATTATGGTTTGGGAAGAAACCTAAGCTGTCGTTTCTAAAAGTTTGGGGATGCGATGCTTATGTCAAGAAACTTCAACCTGAAAAGCTCGAACCCAAGTCGGAAAAATACGTCTTCATAGGATACCCTAAGGAAACCATTGGGTATACCTTCTACCTCAGATCCGAAGGCAAGATCTTCGTTGCCAAGAATGGATCCTTTCTAGAGAAGGAGTTTCTCTCGAAAGAAGTAAGTGGGAGGAAAGTAGAGCTTGATGAAGTACTGCCTCTTGAAGCAGAGAGTAGCGCAGCTCAGGAAAATGTTCCTGTGGTGCCTGCACCGATTAGAGAGGAAGTTAATGATGATGATCAAGATACTTCGGATCAAACTCCTTGAACTTCGTAGGTCCACAAGGACACGTTCCGCACCAGAGTGGTACGGTAACCCTGTCTTGGAAATCATGTTGTTAGACAACGGTGAACCTTCGAACTATGAAGAAGCGATGGCGGGCCCGGATTCCGACAAATGGCTGGAAGCCATGAAATCCGAGATAGGATCCATGTATGAAAACGAAGTATGGACTTTGACTGACTTGCCCGTTGATCGACGAGCCATAGGAAATAAATGGATCTTTAAGAAGAAGACAGACGCGGATGGTAATGTGACCATCTATAAAGCTCGGCTTGTCGCTAAGGGTTATCGACAAGTTCAAGGGGTTGACTACGATGAGACTTCCTCACCCGTAGCGAAGCTGAAGTCCGTCCGAATCATGTTAGCAATTGCCGCATTCTATGATTATGAGATATGGCAAATGGACGTCAAAACGGCATTCCTTAATGGTTTCCTTAAGGAAGAATTGTATATGATGCAGCCGGAAGGTTTTGTCGATCCTAAGAATGCTGACAAGGTGTGCAAGCTCCAACGCTCGATTTATGGGCTGGTGCAAGCATCTCGGAGTTGGAACATTCGCTTTGATGAGATGATCAAAGCGTTTGGGTTTATGCAGACTTATGGAGAAGCCTGCGTTTACAAGAAAGTGAGTGGGAGCTCTGTAGCATTTCTCATATTATATGTAGATGACATACTTTTGATGGGAAATGATACAAAACTTTTGGACAGCATTAAGGCCTACTTGAATAAGAGTTTTTCAATGAAGGACCTTGGAGAAGCTGCTTATATTTAGGCATCAAGATCTATTGAGATAGATCAAGACGCCTCATAGGTCTGTCACAAAGCACATACCTTGATAAGATATTGAAGAAGTTCAATATGGATCAGTCTAAGAAGGGGTTCTTGCCTGTGTTGCAAGGTGTGAAATTGAGCTCAGCTCAATGTCCGACCACGGCAGAAGATATAGAAGAGATGAGTGTCATCCCCTATGCCTCAGCCATAGGGTCTATTATGTATGCCATGCTGTGTACCAGACCTGATGTAAACCTTGCTGTAAGTTTGGTAGGAAGGTACCAAAGCAATCCCGACAAGGAACACTGGACAGCGGTCAAGAATATCCTGAAGTACCTGAAAAGGACTAAGGACATGTTTCTCGTTTATGGAGGTGACGAAGAGCTCGTCGTAAAGGGTTATGTCGTCGCTAGCTTCGACACGGATCTGGATGACTCTAAGTCACAAATCGGATACGTGTATATGTTGAATGGGAGAGCAGTAAGCTGGTGCAGCTGCAAGCAGATCGTCGTGGCGGGATCTACATGTGAAGCGGAGTACATGGCAGCCTCGAAGGCAGCGCATGAAGAAATTTGGGTGAAGGAGTTCATCACCGACCTAGGAGTCATACCCAATGCGTCGGGGCCGATCAAACTCTTCTGTGACAACACTAGAGCTATTGCACTTGCCAAGGAGCCCAGGTTTCACAAGAAGACCAGGCACATCAAGCGTCGTTTCAACTCCATTCATGAAAATGTTCAAGATGGAGACATAGATATTTGTAAAGTACATACGGATCTGAATGTCACAGATCCGTTGACTAAACCTCTCCCTAGAGCAAAACATGATCAACGCCAGAATTCCATGGGTGTTCGATTCATCACAATGTAACTAGATGATTGACTCTAGTGCAAGTGGGAGACTGTTGGAAATATGCCCTAGAGGCAATAATAAAATGATTATTATATTTCCTTGTTCATGATAATTGTCTATTATTCATGCTATAATTGTATTATCCGGAAATCATAATACATGTGTGAATACATAGACCACAATGTGTCCCTAGTGAGCCTCTAGTTGACTAGCTCGTTGATCAACAGATAGTCATGGTTTCTTGGCTATGGACATGGGGATGTCATTGATAATGGGATCACATCATTAGGAGAATGATGTGATGGACAAGACCCAATCCTAAGCTTATCTCAAAGATCGTGTAGTTTGTTTGCTATAGCTTTTCTGAATGTCAAGTATCATTTCCTTAGACCATGAGATTGTGCAACTCACGGATACCGTAGGAGTGCTTTGGGTGTACCAAACGTCACAACGTAACTGGGTGACTATAAAGGTACATTACAGGTGTTTCCGAAAGTGTCTGTTGGGTTGGCACGAATCGAGACTGGGATTTGTCACTCTATATGACGGAGAGGTATCTCTGGGCACACTCGGTAATGCATCATCATAATGAGCTCAATGTGATCAAGTGGTTGATCACGGGATCATGCATTACGGTACGAGTAAAGTGACTTGCTGGTAACGAGACTGAACAAGGTATTGGGATACCGACGATCGAGTCTCGGGCAAGTAACGTACCGATTGACAAAGGGAATTGTATACGGGGTTGCTTGAATCCTCGACATCGTGGTTCATCCGATGAGATCATCGAGGAGCATATGGGAGCCAACATGGGTATCCAGATCCCGCTGTTGGTTATTGGCTGGAGAGCCGTCTCGGTCATGTCTACGTGTCTCCCGAACCCGTAGGGTCTACACACTTAAGGTTCGGTGACGCTAGGGTTGTAGAGAAATGAGTATGCAGTAATCCAAAAGTTGTTCGGAGTCCCGGATGAGATCCTGGACGTCACGTGGAGTTCCGAAATGGTCCAGAGGTGAAGAATTATATATAGGAAGTGTAGTTTCGGCGATCGGGAAAGATTTGGGGTCACCGGTATTGTACCGGGACCACCGGATGGGTCCCCGGGGTCCACCGGGTGGGGCCACCCATCCCGGAAGGCCCCATGGGCTGAAGTGGGGAGGGGAACCAGCCCATAGTGGGCTGGTGCGCCCCCCCTTGGCCCCCCTGTGCCTAGGGTTGGAAACCCTAGGGTGGGGGGCGCCTCCACTTGCCTTGGGGGGGCACTCCACCCCCCTTGGCCGCCGCCCCCCCTTGGGAGATCCAATCTCCAGGGCTGGCGCCCCCCCAGGGGTCCTATATAAAAGGGGGGAGGGAGGGCAGCCGCACGTGAAGTCTTGGTGCCTCCCTCTCCCCTGCTACACCTCTCCCTCTCGCAGAAGCTCGGCGAAGCCCTGCTGCGATCATTGCTGCATCCACCACCACATCGTCGTGCTGCTGGATCTTCATCAACCTCTCCTTTCCCTTTGCTGGATCAAGAAGGAGGAGACATCATCCGCTCCGTACGTGTGTTGAACGCGGAGGTGCCGTCCGTTCGGCACTTGGTCATCGGTGATTTGGATCACGGCGAGTACGACTCCATCATCCCCGTTCTCTTGAACGCTTCCGCTCGCGATCTACAAGGGTATGTAGATGCACTCTCCTCTCCTTGCTAGTTGACTCCATAGATTGATCTTGGTGAAACGTAGGAATTTTTTTTGTTTTTTGCAATGTTCCCCAACAGAAACCACCTCAAAGTTATTCTTTCTGATCGATCTATTCAAGAGTCCGTAGTAAAATAACATGAAGCTATTCTTTTCGTTCAATCTATCCTAGAGTTCGTACTAGAATAACACCTTAAGACACAAATCAATCAAAACCCTAATGTCACCTAGATACTCCAATGTCACCTCAAGTATCCGTGGGTATGATTATATGATATGCATCACACAATCTCAGATTCATCTATTCAAACTAACACAAAGTACTTCAAAGAGTGCCCCAAAGTTTCTACCGGAGAGTCAAGACGAAAACGTGCGCCAACCCCTATGCATAGATTCCCAAGGTCACGGAACCCGCAAGTTGATCACCAAAACATACATCAAGTGGATCAATAGAATACCCCATTGTCACCACAGGTATCCCACGTAAGACATACATCAAGTGTTCTCAAATCCTTAAAGACTCAATTCGATAAGATAACTTCAAAGGGAAAACTCAATCCATTACAAGAGAGTAGAGGGGGAGAAACATCATAAGATCCAACTATAATCACAAAGCTCGTGATACATCAAGATTGTATCACCTCAAGAACACGAGAGAGAGAGAGATCAAACACATAGCTACTAGTACATACCCTCAGCCCCGAGGGAGAACTACTCCCTCCTCGTCATGGAGAGCGTCGGGATGATGAAGATGGCCACCGGAGAGGGATTTCCCCTCCGGCAGGGTGCCGAAATGGGTCTAGATTGGTTTTCGGTGGCTACAGAGGCTTCTGGCAGCGGAACTCCCGATCTATTGTGCTCCACGAAGTTTTTAGGGTATATGGGTATATATGGGAGGAAGAAGTACATCGGTGGATCTCCGGGCTGTCCACGAGGCAGGGGGGCGCGCCCAGGGGGGTGGGCGCGCCCCCTACCCTTGTGGGCAGCCCGGGACTCTCCTGGTCCAACTCCGATACTCCGTTGGCTTCTTCTAGTCCAAAAATAAGTTCCGTGAAGTTTCAGGTCAATTGGACTCCGTTTCCTTTTCCTTTTCTGTGATACTCTAAAACAAGAAAAAAAATACAAACTGGCACTGGGCTCTAGGTTAATAGGTTAGTCCTAAAAATCATATAAAATAGCATATAAATGCATATAAAACATCCAAGGTTGATAATATAATAGCATGGAACAATCAACAATTATAGATACGTTGGAGACGTATCAGGACACAATGGACAGGACATAACCACTGACTATCAGCAATGGGATAAATTATACCTGCCTCAAGGAGCTTTAGTATTTCCTTTTTTACCACTTCTTTCATCTTAGGATTCAGCCGTCGTTGGTGATCACGAACTAGTTTGGCATCTTTCTCCAACTTTATTTTGTGTTGACATAGTGTGGGACTAATGCCATTAAGATCATCGAGAGCATATCCAATAGCAGCACGGTGCTTCTTCAGAGTTTTCAATAATCTCTCTTCTTCATGCTCTGAAAGGTTAGCACTAATAATAACAGGATATATCTTTTCTCATCAAGATAAGCATATTTAAGAGTATCAGTAACGGTTTGAGCTCAATCACGGGATCACCCTTGGGTGGAGGAGGATCCCCTAGGATTTCGACAGGAAAATTGTGTTTCAGGATGGGTTCCTGTTTAGAGAATACTTTATCTATTTCCCTTCTTTCATTCATAAACATATCATTTTCATGGTCTAGCAAATACTGTTCTAAAGGATCACTAGGAGGCACGTCAATAGAAGCAAGAACAATAATTTCATATTTACTAGGCAATTCCTCTTCACGGTGTTGTCTACGAAATTTAGAGAAATTAAATTCATGAGACATATCACCTAAACCAATAGTAACAACATCCTTTTCGCAATATATCCTAGCATTAACTGTGTTCAAGAAGGGTCTACCAAATATAATGGGACAAAAGCTATCTTGTGGGGAACCAAGAACAAGAAAATCAGCAGGATATTTAGTTTTCCCACACAAGACTTCAACATCTCTAACAATTCCAATTGGTGAAATAGTATCTCTATTGGCAAGTTTAATTGTGACATCAATATCTTCTAACTCAGCAGGTGCAATATCATGCATAATCTCGTTGTACAAGTCAATAGGTATTGCACTAGCACTAGCACCCATATCACACAAGACATGATAACAATGATCTCCTATTTTAACAGAAATAACAGGCATGCCTACCACGGGTCTATGTTTATCTTTAGCACAAGGTTTAGCAATTCTAGCAGTCTCATCACAGAAATGAATAACATGCCCATCAATATTATCAGACAAGAGATCTTTAACAATAGCAATATTAGGTTCAACTTTAATTTTCTCAGGAGGTGTATATGTTCTAATATTGCTTTTACGAACCACAGTTGAAGCTTTAGCATGATCTTTTATCCTAACAGGAAAAGGTGGTTTCTCAACATAAGCAGCAGGAACAATAGGATCATTATAAGTGACAGTCTTTTCTTCAACTTTAATAGGTGCAGCTACTTTTACTTCTATGGGAGGATGATATTTAAACCACTCCCCCCTAGGAAGATCAACATGAGTAGCAAAAGATTCACAGAAGGAAGCTACTATTTCAGAGTCAAGTCCATATTAGTGCTAAATTTACGGAAAAGATCGGTATCCATAAAATATTTAACACAATCAAACTTAGGTGTCATACCTGACTTCTTACCTACATCGAGGTCCCAATCTTCAGAGTTGCGTTTAATTCTTTCCAATAAATCCCATTTGAATTCAATAGTCTTCATCATAAAATAGCCAGCACAAGAAGTATCGAGCATGGTGCGATTGTTATCAGAAAGCCGAGCATAAAATTTTTGAATAATCATTTCTCTTGAGAGCTCATAATTGGGGCATGAATATAACATTGATTTAAGCCTCCCCCAAGCTTGAGCGATGTGTTCTCCTTTGCGAGGCCAAAAATTATATATATAATTGCGATCACGATGAACAAGATGCATAGGATAAAATTTCTGATGAAATTCCAATTTCAATCATTTGTAGTTCCATGATCCCATATCATCACATAGCCTATACCATGTCAATGCATCTCCCTTCAAAGATAAAGGGAAGACCTTCTTCTTAATAACATCATCGGGCACACCTGCAAGCTTAAATAATCTGCAAACTTCATCCACATATATTAGGTGCTCATCAGGATGCATTGTTCCGTCTCCTGCAAAAGGATTAGCTAACAGTTTTTCTATCATACCCGAAGGAATCTCAAAGTAGACATTTTCATTTTCAGTAGGTTCAATAGGTTGAGGAGCAACTCTTTGCTCTACTGGTCGGGGTGAAGATACCCCGAACAAGCCCCTCAGAGGATTACTTTCCATAGTAATAAGTGACAGTAAATTTCAGCACACTATATAAATTTTTCCTTACCAAATTCCACCTACCAAAGGCGCTCCACTCCCCGGCAACGGCTCCAGAAAAGAGTCTTGATGACCCACAAGTATAGGGGATCTATAGTAGTCCTTTCGATAAGTAAGAGTGTCGAACCCAACGAGGAGCAGAAGAAAATGATAACCGGTTTTCAGCAAGGTATTCTCTGCAAGCACTGAACTTATAGGTAATAGATAGTTTTGTGATAAGATAATTGGTAACGAGCAATAGGTAACAGAAGTAAATAAAGTGCAGCATGGTGGCCCAATCCTTTTTGTAGCAAAGGACAAGCCTGGACAAACTCTTATATAGAGAAAAGCACTCCCGAGGACACATGGGAATTATTGTCAAGCTAGTTTTCATCACGTTCATATGTTTCGCATTCAGTATTTTGATAATTTGGTATGTGGGTGGACCGGTGCTTGGGTACTGTCCTTACTTGGAAAAGGATCCCACGTATGATTAACCTCTATTGCAAGCATCCGCAACTACAACAAAAGTATTAAGGTAAACCTAACCATAGCATGAAACATATGGATCCAAATCAGCCCCTTACGAAGCAACGCATAAACTAGGGTTTAAGCTTCTGTCACTCTAGCAACCCATCATCTACTTATTACTTCCCAATGCCTTCCTCTAGGCCCAAATAATGGTGAAGTGTCATGTAGTCGACATTCACATAACACCACTAGAGGAGAGACAACATACATCTCATCAAAATATCGAACGAATACCAAATTCACATGACTACTAATAGAAAGACTTCTCCCATGTCCTCAGGAACAAACATAACTACTCACAAAGCATATTCATGTTCATAATCAAAGGAGTATTAATATGCATATAGGATCTGAACATATGATCTTCCACCAAATAAACCAACTAGCACCAACTACAAGGAGTAATTAACACTACTAGCAACCCACATTTACCAATCCCAGACTTGGAGACAAGAATTGGATACTGTTGGAAATATGCCCTAGAGGCAATAATAAAATGGTTATTATTATATTTCCTTGTTCATGATAATTGTCTATGTTCATGCTATAATTGTGTTATCTGGAAATCGTAATACATGTGTGAATACATAGACCACAACATGTCCCTACTGAGCCTCTAGTTGACTAGCTCGTTGATCAATAGATGGTTACGTTTTCCTGACCATGGACATTGGATGTCATTGATAACAGGATCACATCATTAGGAGAATGATGTGATGGACAAGACCCAATCCTAAGCATAGCGCAAGATCGTGTAGTTCGTCTGCTAAAGCTTTTCTAATGTCAAGTATCTTTTCCTTAGACCATGAGATTGTGCAACTCCCGGATACTGTAGGAATACTTTGGGTGTGCCAAACGTCACAACATAACTGGGTGACTATAAAGGTGCACTGCGGGTATCGCTGAAAGTGTCTGTTGGGTTGGCACGAATCGAGACTGGGATTTGTCACTCCGTATGACGGAGAGGTATCTCTGGGCCCACTCGGTAAGACTTCATCGTAATGAGCTCAATGTGACTAAGGTTTGGTCACGAGATGATGTGTTATGCAACGAGTAAAGTGACTTGCCGGTAACGAGATTGAACGAGGTATTGGGATACTGACGATCGAATCTCGGGCAAGTAACGTACCGATTGACAAAGGGAATTGTATACGGGGTTGCTTGAATCCTTGACATCGTGGTTCATCCGATGAGATCATCATGGAACATGTGGGAGCCAACATGGGTATCCAGATCCCGCTGTTGGTTATTGGCCGGAGAGTTGTCTCGGTCTTGTCTGCATGGTTCCTGAACCCGTAGGGTCTACACACTTAAGGTTCGATGCCACTAGGGTTATTAGGAAGATTTGTATGTGATTACCGAATGTTGTTCAGAGTCCCGGATGAGATCCCAGACGTCACGAGGAGTTCCGGAATAGTCCAGAGGTGAAGATTTATATATGGGAAGTCATCATACGGTCACCGGAAATATTCGGGGGTATACCGGTATTGTACCGAGACCACCGGAGGGGTTCCGGGGTCCACCGGGAGGGTCCACCTGCCCCGGAGGGCCTTATGGGCTGTAGGTGGAAGGGAACCAGCCCCTAGTGGGCTAGGAGCCATCGCCCTAGGGCCCATGCACCTAGGGTTTGGGGGAACCCTAAAGGGGGGGCGCCCCCCTTGCTTCGAGGGCAAGCCCCCTCCCCCTTAGCCGCCGCCCCCTCTAGATCTCATCTAGAGGGGCCGGCCCCCTTCCCCCTTCTCCCTATAAATAGAGGGGCGAGGGGAGGGATGCACCACCACATCCAAGGCGCAACCCCTCCCCTCCCCAACACCTCTCCTCCTCCGCGTGAGCTTGGCGAAGCCCTGCCGGAGAACTGCCACTCCATCGCCACCACGCCGTCGTGCTGCTGTTGGAGCCTTCTTCCTCAACCTCTCCCTCCTCCCTTCTGGATCAATGCATGGGAGACGTCACCGGGCTGCACGTGTGCTGAACGCGGAGGCACCGTTGTTCGGTGCTCAGATCAGATTCGGCCGCGATTTGAATCGCTACATGTACGACTCCTCCAACCGCGTTCTTGCAACGCTTCTGACTTGCGATCTTCAAGGGTATGAAGATGCACTCCCCTCTCATTGCTAGTTACTCCATAGATTAATCTTGGTGATGCATAGAAATTTTGTAATTTCTGCAATGATCCCCAATAGTGGTATGAGAGCTAGGTCTATGCGTAGTTTCTATGCACGATTAGAACACAAGTTGTTGTGGGCGTCGATTTGTTAATTTACTTGCCGTTACTAGTCTTATCTTGATTCGGCGACATCGTGGGATGAAGCGGCCCGGACCGACCTTACACGTACGCTTATGTGAGACTGGTTCCACCGACTGACATGCACTAGTTTCATAAGGTGGCTAGCGGGTGTCTGTCTCTCCCACTTTAGTCGGACCAGATTTGATGAAAAGGGTCCTTATGAAGGGTAATAGAAATTGGCATATCACGCTGTGGTTTTGGCGTAGGTAAGAAACGTTCTTGCTAGAAACCTATAGCAGCCACGTAAAAACTTGCAACAACAATTAGAGGACGTCTAACTTGTTTTTGTAGCATATGCCGTGTGATGTGATATGACCAAAAGGATGTGATGAATGATATATGTGATGTATGAGATTGATCATGTTCTTGTAATAGGAATCACGACTTGCATGTTGATGAGTATGACAACCGACAGGAGCCATAGGAGTTGTCTTAATTTATTTATGACCTGCGTGTCAACATAAATGTCATGTAATTACTTTACTTTATTGCTAACCGTTAGCCATAGTAGTAGAAGTAATAGTTGGCGAGACAACTTCATGAAGACACGATGATGGAGGTCATGGTGTCATGCCGGTGATAATGATGATCATGGCGCCCCGAAGATGGAGATCAAAAGGAGCAAAATGATATTGGCCATATCATGTCACTATTTGATTGCATGTGATGTTTATCATGTTTTACATTTTATTTGCTTAGAACGACGGTAGCATAAATAAGATGATCCCTCGCAATAATTTCAAGAAAGTGTTCCCCCTAACTGTGCACCGTTGCTAAGGTCCGTTGTTCCGAAGCACCATGTGATGATCGGGTGTGATAGGTTCTAACGTTCGCATACAACGGGTGTAAGCCAGATTTACACACGCAATACATTTAGGTTGACTTGACGAGCCTAACATGTACAGACATGGCCTCGGAACACGGAAGACCGAAAGGTCGAACATGAGTCATATAGAAGATACGATCAACATGAAGATGTTCACCGATGATGACTAGTCCGTCTCACGTGATGATCGGACACGGCCTAGTTGAATCGGATCATGTATCACTTAGATGACTAGAGGGATGTCTATCTGAGTGGGAGTTTGTTAAATAATTTGATTAGATGAACTTAATTATCATGAACATAGTCTAAAAATTCTTTGCAATATGTCTTGTAGATCAAATGGCCCACGCTAATGTTGCCCTCAACTTCAACGCGTTCCTAGAGAAAACCAAGCTAAAAGACGATGGCAGCAACTACACGGACTGGGTCCGTAACCTGAGGATTATCCTCATAGCTGCCAGGAAAGCATATGTCCTTGATGCACCGCCAGGTGAAGCACCTGTTTTCCCAACAGAACAAGACGTTATGAACGCTTGACAAAAGCGTAGTGATGATTACTCCCTGGTTCAGTGCGGCATGCTTTACAGCTTAGAACCGAGGCTCCAAAAGCATTTTGAGCAACACGGAGCATATGAGATGTTCCAAGAGCTGAAAATGGTTTTCCAAGCTCATGCCCGGGTCGAGAGATATGAAGTCTCTGACAAGTTCTACAGTTGTAAGATGGAGGAGAATAGTTCCGTCAGCGAGCACATACTCAAAATGTCTGGGTTGCACAACCGCTTGTCTCAGCTGGGAGTTAATCTCCCGGATGATGCGGTCGTTGACAGAATCCTTCAGTCGCTCCCACCTAGCTACATGAGCTTTGTGATGAACTTCAATATGCAGGGGGTGGAAAAGACCATTCCTGAGGTATATTCAATGCTGAAATCAGTGGAGGTGGAAATCAAAAAGGAACATCAAGTGTTGATGGTGAATAAAACCACTAAGTTCAAGAAAGGCAAGGGTAAAAAGAACTTCAAGAAGGACGGCAAGGGAGTTGCCGCGCCCGGTAAGCGAGTTGCCGGGAAGAAGCCAAAGAATGGACCCAAGCCTGAGACTGAGTGCTTTTATTGCAAGGGAAACAGTCACTGGAAGCGGAACTGCCCCAAGTACTTAGCGGATAAGAAGGCCAGCAATGACAAAGGTATATGTGATATACATGTTATTGATGTGTACCTAACCAGCGCTCGTAGTAGCTCCTGGGTATTTGATACCGGTGTAGTTGCTCATATTTGTAACTCAAAACAGGAACTATGAAATAAAGGAGACTGGCGAAGGACGAGGTGATGATGCGTGTCGAGAATGGTTCCAAGGTCGATGTGATCGCCGTCGGCACGCTACCTCTACATTTACCTACGGGATTAGTTTTAAACCTCAATAATTGTTATTTAGTACCAGCTTTGAGCATGAACATTGTATCTGGATCTCGTTTAATGCGAGATGGCTACTCATTTAAATCTGAGAATAATGGTTGTTCTATTTATATGAGAGACATGTTTTATGGTCATGCCCCGCTGGTCAATGGTTTATTCTTATTTAATCTCGAACATGATGTTACACATATTCATAGTGTGAATGCCAAAAGATGTAAGATTGATAATGATAGTCCCACATACTTGTGGCACTGCCGCCTTGGTCACATTGGTGCCAAATGCATGAAGAAACTCCATGCAGATGGACTTTTGGAGTCTCTTGATTACGAATCATTTGACACATGCGAACCATGCCTCATGGGCAAAATGACCAAGACTCCGTTCTCCGGAACAATGGAGCGAGCAACCAACTTATTGGAAATCATACATACTGATGTGTGCGGTCCAATGAGTGTTGAGGCTCACGGTGGCTATCATTATGTTCTCGCCCTCACTGATGACTTGAGTAGATATGGGTATGTCTACTTAATGAAACACAAGTCTGAGACCTTTGAAAAGTTCAAGGAATTTCAGAGTGAGGTTGAGAATCAACGTGATAGGAAAATCAAGTTCTTACAGTCAGGTCGTGGGGGAGATTATTTGAGTCACGAATTTGGCACACACTTAAGGAAATGCGGAACTGTTTCACAACTCACGCCGCCTGGAACACCTCAGCGTAATGGTGTGTCCGAACGTCGTAATCACACTCTATTGGATATGGTATGATCTATGATGTCTCTTACCGATCTACCGCTGTCACTTTAAATAGGGCTCCGTCGAAATCCGTTGAGATGACACCGTATGAATTGTGGTTTGGTAAGAAACCTAAGTTGTCGCTTCTGAAAGTTTGGGGATGCGATGCTTATGTCAAGAAACTTCAACCTGAAAATCTCAAACCCAAATCGGAAAAATGTGTCTTCATAGGATACCCTAAAGAAACTATTGGGTATACCTTCTACCTCAGATCCGAAGGCAAGATCTTTGTTGCCAAGAATGGATCCTTTCTAGAGAAAGAGTTTCTCTCGATAGAAGTAAGTGAGAGGAAAGTAGAACTTGATGAAGTATTGCCTCTTGAACCGGAGAGTGGTGCAACTCAAGAAAATGTTCCTGAGGTGCCTGCACCGACTAGAGAGGAAGTTAATGATGATGATCATGAAACTTCAGATCAAGTTGCTACTGAACTTCATAGGTCCACAAGGACACGTTCCGCACCAGAGTGGTACGGCAACCCTGTCCTGGAAATCATGTTGTTAGACAATGGTGAACCTTCAAACTATGAAGAAGCGATGGCGGGCCCAGATTTCGACAAATGGCTGGAAGCCATGAAATCCGAGATAGGATCCATGTATGAAAACGAAGTATGGACTTTGACTGACTTGCCCGTTGATCGACGAGCCATAGGAAATAAATGGATCTTTAAGAATAAGACAGACGTGGATGGTAATGTGACCATCTATAAGGCCCTGCTTGTCGCTAAGGGTTATCGACAAGTTCAAGGGGTTGACTACGACGAGACTTTCTCACCCGTAGCGGAGCTGAAGTCCGTCCGAATAATGTTAGCAATTGCCGCATTCTATGATTATGAGATATGGCAAATGGACGTCAAAATGGCATTCCTTAATGGTTTCCTTAAGGAATAATTGTATATGATGCAGCCGGAAGGTTTTGTCAATCCTAAGAATGCTGACAAGGTGTGCAAGCTCCAACGCTCAATATATGGGCTGTTGCAAGCCTCTCGGAGTTGGAACATTCGATTTGATGAGATGATCAAAGCGTTTGGGTTTATGCAGACTTATGGAGAAGCATGTGTGTACAAGAAAGTGAGTGGGAGCTTGGTAGCATTTCTCATATTATATGTGGATGACATACTATTGATGGGAAATGATATAGAATTCTTGGAAAGCATAAAGACCTACTTGAACAGTGTTTTTCAATGAAGGTCCTTGGAGAAGCTGCTTATATATTAGGCGTCAAGATCTATAGAGATAGATCGAGATGCCTCATTGGTCTTTCACAAAGTACGTACCTTGACAAGATATTGAACAAGTTCAATATGGATCAGTCCAAGAAGGGGTTCTTGCCTGTATTGCAAGGTATGAGATTGAGCACAGCTCAATGCCCGACCACGGCAGAAGATAGAGAAAAGATGAGTGTCGTCCCCTATGCCTCGGCCATAGGGTCTATTATGTATGCCATGCTGTGTACCAGACCTGATGTAAACCTTGCAGTGAGTTTGGTAG
Organism: Triticum aestivum; assembly: GCF_018294505.1. Lineage (NCBI taxonomy): Eukaryota > Viridiplantae > Streptophyta > Magnoliopsida > Poales > Poaceae > Triticum > Triticum aestivum. The sequence goes on along the minus strand of NC_057812.1, from coordinate 448,770,979 downwards.
GAAGGTACCAAAGTAATCCCGGCATGGAACACTGGACAACGGTCAAGAATATCCTGAAGTACCTGAAAAGGACTAAGGATATGTTTTTGTTTATGGAGGTGACAAAGAGCTCGTCGTAAAGGGTTACGTCAATGCTAGCTTCGACACAGATCTGGATGACTCTAAGTCACAAACCGGATACGTGTATATTTTGAATGGTGAGGCAGTCAGCTGGTGTAGTTGCAAGCAAAGCGTCGTGGCGGAATCTACATGTGAAGCGGAGTACATGGCAGCCTCGGAGGCAGCACAAGAAGCAATCTGGATGAAGGAGTTCATTACCGACCTAGGAGTTATTCCCAAAGCGTCGGGCCCGATGACTCTCTTCTGTGCCAACACTGGAGCTATTGCCCTTTCCAAGGAGCCCAGGTTTCACAGGAAGACCAGGCATATCAAGCGTCGCTTCAACTCCATTCATGAAAATGTTCAAAATTGAGACATAGATATTTGTAAAGTGCATACGGACCTGAATGTCGCAGATCCGTTGACTAAACCTCTTCCTTGAGCAAAACATGATCAACACCAGTACTCTATGGGTGTTCGATTCATCACAATGAAACTAGATTATTGACTCTAGTGCAAGTGGGAGACTGTTGGAAATATGCCCTAGAGGCAATAATAAAATGGTTATTATTATATTTCTTGTTCATGATAATTGTCTATTGTTCATGCTATAATTGTGTTATCCGGAAATCGTAATACATGTGTGAATACATAGACCACAACATGTCCCTAGTGAGCCTCTAGTTGACTAGCTCGTTGATCAATAGATGGTTACGGTTTCCTGACCATGGACATTGGATGTCATTGATAACAGGATCACATCATTAGGAGAATGATGTGATGGACAAGACCCAATCCTAAGCATAGCGCAAGATCGTGTAGTTCGTCTGCTAAAGCTTTTCTAATGTCAAGTATCTTTTCCTTAGACCATGAGATTGTGCAACTCCCGGGTACTGTAGGAATACTTTGGGTGTGCCAAACGTCACAACGTAACTGGGTGACTATAAAGGTGCACTACAGGTATCTCTGAAAGTGTCTGTTGGGTTGGCACGAATCAAGACTGGGATTTGTCACTCCGTATGACGGAGAGGTATCTCTGGGCCCACTCGGTAAGACATCATTGTAATGAGCTCAATGTGACTGAGGGTTTGTCACGGGATGATGTGTTACGCAACGAGCAAATTGACTTGCCGGTAACGAGATCGAACGAGGTATTGGGATACCGATGATCGAATCTCGGGCAAGTAACGTACCGATTGACAAAGGGAATTGTATACGGGATTGCTTGAATCCTCGACATCGTGGTTCATCTGATGAGATCATTGTGGAACATGTGGGAGCCAACATGGGTATCTAGATCCCGCTGTTGGTTATTGGTCAGAGAGTTGTCTCAGTCATGTCTGCATGGTTCCCGAACCCGTAGGGTCTACACACTTAAGGTTCGATGCCACTAGTGTTATTAGGAAGATTTGTATGTGATTACCGAATGTTGTCTAGAGTCCCGGATGAGATCCCGGACATCACGAGGAGTTCCGGAATAGTCCGGAGGTGAAGATTTATATATGGGAAGTCATCATACGGTCACCGGAAATATTCGGGGGTATACCGGTATTCTACCGGGACCACCAGAGGGGTTCCGGGGGTCCACCGGGAGGGTCCACCTGCCCCGGAGGGCCTTATGGGCTGTAGGTGGAAGGGAACCATCCCCTGGTGGGCTAGGCGACATCCCCCCTAGGGCCCATGCGCCTAGGGTTTGGGGGCAACCCTAAAGGGGGCACCCCCCCTTGCTTGGGGGGCAAGCCCTCTCCCCCTTGGCCGCCGCCCCCCTCTAGATCTCATCTAGAGGGGCCGGCCCCCTTCCCCCTTCTCCCTATAAATAGAGGGGTGAGGGGAGGGCTACAGCACCACTTCCAAGGCGCAGCCCCTCCCCTCCCCAACACCTCTCCTCCTCCGCGTGAGCTTGGCGAAGCCCTGCCGGAGAACTGCCACTCCATCACCACCACGCCGTCGTGCTGCTGTTGGAGCCTTCTTCCTCAACCTCTCCCTCCTCCTTGCTGGATCAAGGCGCGGGAGATGTCACTGGGCTACACGTGTGTTGAACGTGGAGGCACCGTTGTTCGGTGCTCATATCGGATTCGGCCGCGATCTGAATCGCTACATGTACGACTCCTCCAACCGCGTTCTTGCAATGCTTCCGACTCGTGATCTTCAAGGGTATGAAGATGCACTCCCCTCTCGTTGCTAGTTAATCCATAGATTGATCTTGGTGATGCGTAGAATTTTTTTAATTTTTGCAACGATCCCCAACAGATACAAGGGATGAACTAGGGTTTGAGAGGAGATGGTGCTGGTGAAGATGTTGATGGAGATTGCCCTCTCCCGATGAGTGGAGCATTGGTGATGACGATGGCGATGATTTCCCCCTCCCGGAGGGAAGTTTCCCCGGCAGAACAGCTCCGCCAGAGGCCTAGATTGGTTCCGCCAAGGTTCCGCCTCGTGGCGGTGGAGTCTTGTCCCGAAAGTTGTCTTATGATTTTTTCCTCATCGAAAGACTCCATATAGCAGAAGATGGGCATCAGAGGGCCACCAGGGGGCCCACGAGGCAGGGGCGCGCCCAGGGGGGTAGGGCGCGCCCCCATCTTCATGGGCAGGGTGTGGCCCCCCTCCGGAACTTCTTGCGCTCAATATTTTTTATATATTCTGAAAATGACTTCCGTGAAGTTTCAGGACTTTTGGAGCTATGCAAAATATGTCTCTAATATTTGCTCCTATTCCAGCCCAGAATCCCAGCTGCCCGCATTCTCCCTCTTTATGTAAACCTTGTAAAATAAGAGAGAATAGGCATAAGTATTGTGACATAATGTGTAATAATAGCCCATAATGCAATAAATATCGATATAAAAGCATGATGCAAAATGGACGTATCAATGTGCACGGCCACGACAGGGGTTGTCAGCACCATGGAGCAGGAGAGGTGTCATGAAGGAGGGTGGCGGAGGCGCTAGTCGAAGCAGAGGAAGGGACAGCGCAAAAGGCGAGACCCGTCGTCATCTCCTTCCAGAGGCCGAGCGGTGATAGCGCTGCAGCTTGCTGATGCAGCTCTGACCGGCGGCGGAGGCATGGGTCGAAGTAGGGATGGTGAGGTAGGAGGCCAAGGGAGGAAGCCCATGGCGGAGAGCAGCCGAGGCCCTACCGACGGTGTCACTCACTAGCGACAGCAGGGTTGCCGGGTGGTGCGAGGGGCTGCGCTCCTCCCCTATCCGAGAAGGAGGGAGATGGCCATGGCGCGACCATCGCGGGCGCGCGGCTCGTGTCCCAGCAAGGAGAGACAAGGCGCATGAGGGCGGCGCCGGTGTAGCTTGCCGGAGCGGTGGTGTGCTATGCGGCACCGGGAGATCGAGAGGGAGGAGGGGGTCGAGCGGATGGGGATGGGGATCGGGCTGCGTGCGTGGGATCGTGCAAGCGGTGGCGGGCACAGGGAACGAGTGAGAGGGATCGAGATGAGATGGTGCTCGATTAGCTAGGTTTAGAGAGGGGATCATCCAGGCCTAGGGGGAGGGCGCCGGCTGGGCCTTGGGCCATCTCGATGGAGGGGGAAAACCCAGGAGGCCTAGCAGGCTGGATTAAAAGAAAAGAAGGGAAAATAATTTTTTTCCTTTACTATTAACAGAAAGGAGGTAGAAGCAAAATATTTATTTGGAGGGCCAAATAAATACAAGTTGAGTTGGAAACTGGCATGGAGCTACTCTGACAAATTTCAAAGTTCCACAACTGGAATTGAAGTATTTGGAGAAGGATCAAGGAATTAGAATATTTGAAAATGAGAGAGATTTGAAATGCAAGTTTGTTTGGGTTGATTCCATACGAATGGTATATTTATTGGAGATCCCTAATAATATTGGGAGACTTAGTATATGTTATAAACAGAAATCACCATTGTGAACATCCCTCGATTTAAATGGACAAAGATCCATGCAATTTATTTAGTTGAGATTAAAAAAAGGTTGCATGAAGACATGATGCAATGCAAATGATGCAATGATGAAATGCAACAAGCAAATAGAACACACGGTGACAACGAAAAACATGGGAGACGTCTGGAGCGTCGATCTTGGGGCGTTACAACAAATTGTAACACCCACGATGCGGCTATATCTCCCACGTGTTGAGGCACGACTTAGAGGCATAACCGCATGGTGGTTTAGTCACAAGTGGGGTAATCTTCACACAATCCCATGTACTGGATAAGAAAGGGATAAAGAGTTGGCTTACAATCACCACTTCACACAAATAACAAGTTAAACATACATCATTTAGAGTACAATCAAGGTCCGTTTATGGAACCAAAATAAAAGAAGACAACCCCAAATGCTAGATCCCCGATCATCCCAACTGGGCTCCACTACTGATCAACCGGAAAAGACACATAACAACGACCAAGATCTTCATCGGTCTCCCACTTAAGATGGATTGCGTCACCTACACTGGCGTCATCGACACCCGCAACTGTTTTGGAAGTATCCGTGAGCCACAATGACTCAGCAATCTCACACCCGCAAGATCAAGACTATTTAAGATTATGGGTAGGATAAGGTAATGAGGTGGAGCTGCAGCAAGCGCTAAGAAAGTATGGTGGCTAACATACACAAATAATAGCAAGAAGAGAAACAACGCAGCTGTCGAGAATTTAGAAGTGATCAAGAAGTGATCCTGAAACTACTTACGTTCATACATAACACAAGACCGTGTTCACTTCCCGGACTCCGCCGAAAAGAGACCATCGCGTCTACACAGACGGTTGATGCATTTTAATTAAGTCAAGTGTCAAGTTCTCTAAAACCGGATATTAACAAATTCCCATCTGCCACATAACCGCGTGCACGACTATCGAAAGTTCAAACCCTGCAGGGGTGTCCCAACTTAGCCCATCACAAGCTCTCACGGTCAATGAAGGATATTCCTTCTCCCAGGAAGACCTGATCAGGCTCGGAATCCCGGTTACAAGACATTTCGACAATGGTAAAACAAGACCATCAAAGCCGCCCGAATGTGCTGACAAATCCCGATAGGAGCTGCACATATCTCATTCTCAGGGCACACCAGATTGTCCAAACTTCTGGTAGGCCAGCCCAGAGTTGCCCCTGGTGGCCACCGGCGGTTGACAGGTTGGACCAACACTCAGAGGAGCACTGGCCCGGGGGTTTAAAATAAAGATGACCCTTGAGTCTGCAGAACCCAAGGGAAAAGGCTTAGGTGGCAAATGTTAAAACCAAGGTTGGGCCTTGTTGGAGGAGTTTTATTCAAGGCGAACTATCAAGGGGTTCCCATAACACCCAACCGCGTAAGGAACGCAAAATCAAGGAACATAACACCGGTATGACGGAAACTAGGGCGGCAAGAGTGGAACAAAACACTAGGCATAAGGCCGAGCCTTCCATCCTTTACCAAATATATAGATGCATTAATTAAAATAAGAGATATTGTGATATCCCAACATAAACATGTTCCAACATGTAACAAACTTCAACTTCACCTGCAACTAACAACGCTATAAGAGGGACTGAGCAAAAGTGGTAACATAGCCAAACAATAGTTTGCTAGGAAGGTGGGTTAGAGGCTTGACATGGCAATATGGGAGGCATGATATAACAAGTGGTAGGTAGCACGACATAGCGATAGAGCGATCAACTAGCAAGCAAAGATAGAAGTGATTTCGAGGATATGGTCATCTTGCTTGAGATCCCGCAAGGAAGAAGAACGAGTCCATGAAGAAGACAGACAGACGTAGTCGAACGGATCCTCACAACTCCGGAACAAAACCGAAGCTAACGAGAGAAGCAACCCGGAAAGAAGCAAGCAACATAGTAAACCAACAAGCATAAACATGGCATGATGCACAATCAAGTATGATGCATGTCTGGTTTAATGAGGCATAGCATGGCAAAGTGCACAAACAACACTACAAATTAAGTGGAGCTCAATATGCAATGAGTTGCATATCGACGAAACACCACAAGACTTATTTAGTTCTCTCCCGTTTATGTACCCAACAATATTAAATGTTATTAAACATGGCAAGGGGTGAAGCATAAATAAACTAACTAATCAGGCAAGTTTAAATGAGGCCGGAAACATCGAACAACAATTCTGGTAAATCCCCATGTGCATTCAGAAATTTAGTGCAAACAATAATTTTAAACATTTTTAATGTTGTTATCATGATGCGGATGACATATGCAAGTTTCATGCAATTTTATGTAAAGTTGACATGAAGATGATAAGGAGCATTTTGTCGCCATGTCGGAAAGAAAGGGGTGCCACGGCAAGGAATCCAAAAATGAAGCCACGACAACATATCGGTTCCGGTAACTCGATTGAGATGCCGGTGCAAAATAAGAAGTGATGGGAGCGTGTCATGCGATGAAAAGGTGGGGTGCTCCTGGTAACCGGGTTCCCACGTGTCAATGGCTCGGAAACGGGTAACGCGCAAGCGATACATCGTGCGCGGCGAGCAACAGATACATGCAACCATCTCATGCACACACATCACATGCATACGGTCCACGGGCGGTCGTCTCAGCGTTATACCTTTGCAGCGTGCATTTTCGGGGCGGTTCGAGTCGGTGCGAAGTAGAGGAAGTAGACGTTCTTGAAATAGCCATAGGGGAAGTAGTGGCACTATCGGTCCTCAGTGACGGTAGTGGAAGTAGTGGTTCATGAGTCGAAGAGGAAGTAGTCGTTCATGTTCGGGAAGCGATAGAGGTACGGGTCTTCAACAACAGTCGCCGTACACGCTCCGATGTCGTCGGTAGAGGTTCTCGCGACCTCGGCGATGGTAGTGGTACATGTTATTCGTGGATGTTTGAGTCATCGGTAGCGGTATTTGGTGAATCCCGAAACGGTCTTGGCGTCTTTGCGCGTAGGGGTACTTGGCGTTTTCGTGTAGTTGGGCTTGCCGGTCCCGGTCTTGGCAACATAGTTGTACAAGAGTGTCACCGGACTTGTTGAATCTGAACTCTTCGAGGGCCGTCGTGGTACTTGGCGCTTGCGGTCTTGACAACTCGAAGGGGTGTTTGGCGTTATCGGTCTTGCGGGTCGTGGTACTTGGCGGTCTTGACGAATCCAAGGGTACTTGGCAGTCCAAAATTGCTCCTGTCCTGGGACGTTCAGTGGAGGCATGGTCGCAGGTGGTCGAGGGGATCATGAGGTGGTAGCATCTGGAGAGGCATGCGGAAGGGCTCAGCTCTAGGCAAAGAAGATGCCGGAGGGGAGCAACCATGGCCTCGGCCAGGGAGGCAAAGTGCACGACCACGACAGGGGTTATCAGCACCATGGAGTAGGAGAGGTGTCATGAAGGAGCGTGGCGGAGGCGCTAGTCGGAGCAGAGGAAGGGACAGCGCAAGAGGCGAGACCCATCGTCGTCTCCTTCCAGAGGTCGAGCGGCGGCAGCGCTGCAGCTTGCTGATGCAGCTCTGACAGGAGGCGGAGGCGCGTGTCGAAGCAGGGATGGTGAGGTAGGAGGCTAAGGGAGGAAGGCCATGGCAGAGAGCAGCCGAGGCCCTGCCGACGGTGTCCCTCTCCAGTGACAGCAGGGTTGCCGGGCGGTGCGAGGGGCTGCGCTCCTCCCCTATCTGAGGAGGAGGGAGATGGCCATGGCGCGACCGTCGCGGGCGCGCGGCTCGTGTCCCAGCAAGGAGAAACAAGGCGCGCAAGGGCGGCGTCGGGGTAGCTTGCCAGAGCAGTGGTGCGCTGTGCGGCACTGGGAGATCGAGAAGGAGGAGGGGGTCGAGCAAATGGGGATGGGGATCGGGCTGCGTGCGTGGGATCGTGCAAGCGGCAACGTGTAGAGGGAATGAGGGAAAGGGATCGAGATGAGATGGTGCTTGATCGGATAGGGTTAGAGAGGGGATCAGCCAGACCTAGGGGGAGGGCGCCGGCTAGGCCTTGGGCTATCTCGATGGAGGAAAGAAAACCCAGGAGGCCTAGCAGGCTGTATTAAAAGAAAAGAAGGGAAAAACATTTTCCTTTACTATTAACAGAAAGGAGGTAGAAGCAAAATATTTATTTGGAGGGCCAAATAAATACAAGTTGAGTTGGAAACTGGCATGGAGCTACTTTGACAAATTTCAAAGTGCCACAACTGGAATTGAAGTATTTGGACAAGGATCAAGGACTTAGAATATTTGAAAACGATAGAGATTTGAAATGCAAGTTTGTTTGGGTTGATTCCATACGAATGGGATATTTATTGTAGCTCCCTAATAATATTGGGAGACTTAGTATATGTTATAAAGAGAAATCACCATTGTGAATATCCCTCGATTTAAATGGACCAAAGATCCATGCAATTTATTTAATTGAGTTTAAAAAAATGTTGCATGAAGACATGATGCAATGATGAAATGCAACAAGCAAATAGAACACACGGTGACAACGAAAAACATGGGAGATGCCTGGAGCGTCGGTCTTAGGGCGTTACAACACTCCACCACTACAAGAGGATCTCGCCCCGAGATCTAAGGATGGCACCGGAGAGAAGCAGAAGAGGATGAGGTAAAACAAAGTTGCTTCTTCGACAAACGAGTGAAAGCACGAACCTTGAGAGGTTGAAAAAATTGAAAGAAAGAATACAACGAAGATGAACAAAGTCAAAAACACTCCGTTAGAAAAGAGGAACAATGAATATTACTAGAACCTTGTAGGTTGAAAGACATAAGAAAAGGGTTGTAATGGACAAGAAGTACATGCAAGCACTCCGGTTGAAACGAGATGTACAAGGAGCGATAAAGATCAATTACGATAACACTCCGGTTGGAAAAGGAAGGCATAGAACATGAACTTGGCAAAATGAAAGCACTTGGATGAGACTCCGGTTAGAAGAGGAATGATAGACACAACACTCCGGTTAAAACAAGATAGAGAAGGAATAAGAATGATATATTTTGGACAGCACTCCGACTGTAAATGGAAGGAATTGAACATGATCTTGACAAGATAAGAGGATACTTGAAAAGAGGACACGACACTCCAGTTAAATGGATAAGCACGAAAAGAACACGATCCTCACCATTCGAGATGATGAGAGAAAAGAGCAACATCACAATGCCTCCGGAAGAAAGAATAGGAGGTCGATCATCGGAAGAATAGAACAGAGAAGAAAATGACAACTTCCGCCATAATTGAGCTTGGAAGGCACCCTTCCAACAAGGTTATAACGGAGTGGTTGGAGAACCAACAACGAAACGAATAAGCTTGTAGTGGGCATATGGAAAGCTTCTCAGAATTATGAGGTGCAATTCTGCCACTACGGAAACAATTGATTGATTAAGTTCAATGAAGAGATGAAAACTTCTTTCATTGCGAGAAAAGGAGGAAACTTGGATTATTGATAAGCACCACAATAGAAACATTCCTTAAGGAAGGCTTTAGGTGAAATATAACCCAAGATCACTCCAACGAAGAGATTGATGGATTTAAAATACCTCATTCTTGACAACATGTGAATCATGAAACATGAACTCAAATTATCAAGAATGACATAACACCACCTCAAATGATAAGGTAGAAATAATTGCACTTCGAATGCAAGATGAAGAATGCTTGAATTCCTCGCAACTAAACACGTGTCGAGCACCATGTTAAATTTAGAGTATAGCTTGGCGGATCATAATTTCGAGAGAAATCTTGAAGAACAATTGAAGAATGAAAAGAATCCTTGACGAACCACCATGTAACCTCCATGAAGAACTCCAGTAATAAAAGAATGACCAAACGAAAGGAAGTTGAAAAGAACAAGATGAGGCCTTGCAATAATTTAGATGGAGCTTCGGGACGATATAACCAAGACAACTTGGAACTCTGGAAAGAAAGATGGACAAGTTGGAACCGAGAATTTTGATGAACCTCCGGAATAAGTATTTGAATTTAATCGATGAAACAAGAATAAGAATTGCATTATGCTTATCCTTCATCAATTAAATTGATGCCACACAATGGATTTGGCATACTAATCATTCTCATTGGAAAGGATTAAGGAGAGATATAGCATAATCTTGGTAAGGTCTTCAATGAACCACCAGTAGGGCTTGAAAAGAACAAATGAATTGATATGATAACCCAGGAAGAGAACTCTTGAACGGACCACCTTAAGAATTAAATAAAGAAAACATAGCGAAACACCGGGAAGAATTAGAAAATGAACAAAGATACTTGAGAGAATATATATACATGAGAACGAAGAGATCACGAGCTGATTAGAGAATACTTGAACGATGCCCCATAAGAATTTGAGAACGAGAGTTGAAAGCTGGAATGAATAATTCTGAGATGATGGGCTCCGGAGAATCAAACTGAAAAGACTCCTGAATTGCTCCGGATGGGTGAAAAGAATATCTCACAATCGAAAACAACTATGAGAGGATGGCATCAAGCTAGAACCATGAATCTTTGGAAGAATGGGTAAGGATTTAAGAGGAACTCCTCTTTGGTCTTCAAAATCCAAGAATGACGACGAGAAATACCACCAAGAATTATTGAGATACTCCGGGAGAATGAAAAATGAAGAAGTTGAGCCAACGACGAAAAAGAATTTGAAAGATCTTGGAGGAAGACATATGACTGATCATATTTCATTCTTACGTCAACTTTGAAAGAATTTGAGAATTACTCCGGGAAAATAGAAGAGTCGGGTAAGATCCTGGAAAAAGACCTGTGGGTTAGGGCCCACTCAAGAGAAACACCATTGGAAATAATTGCTTGAAAGATATTGCACTGGTTGAATTAAATGGCTTGAAAGAGATAACAACCTCGAGATAGCTTGAACGGATTAGGAATGAAAGCCTGAATCTCCTGAGATATCTTCCGTACTCCAGAACAAATGAATGGCCAGAAGTGGATGATTAAGAGGTGCACCGGCATGAGAAAACATTTGGAACAAGGAAAGGATATGATCGACAAAGCTTGACTTGAATCCACCAGAGAAGAAACCGAGTGAAGAGTGACGAACTTGAAGCTCCCTTAGCATCTTCATAAGAAACACCGGGTAAAACATTGAAAGAAAAGACTGAAGAGACTTCTCACAAATAAAAGGATACAAGATTAAGAAATCTGAATCGTTGAAGAAAAGGGTGGGAGGGCAGGAAAAGGAAGGTATGGAATCTACACTTGACATTGAAGCAACTCGAATACCACCATTCAAAACAAAACAAAGGATTGGCTTGCAAAATAAGCCAGGAACAAACATATGATAGATCCCATATCATATCAGGTGTTTGTTGGAAGGATATCCTACGTGACACTTGAATTCCCACTTATAAACTCCCGAAACTTTCTGTTTATGCAATCGGGTGTTGGTGATACACGGGAAGCATAATATCTCACCCAAACTAACAATCCCTACATCCAGCTGTATCCATCCTTCAGCACATAACCAAGAAACCTTCGGAAATCGTGTACCTCAACCTTCGAAAAGCATCCTTTATACAAGTTATGGCAATAATCCCGAACTCCCGCCCTAGTACTGGGTCGTGTCGAGGTTATCTCACGAACAACTGCATAAAAGAGATTTTTGATGTCAGCGAAACTCAGGTATTCCAGAACTGCAATGATTAAATTGTGACGACAACACCTTGGAGCTCAACTCCATGGGACACTTCCACAACTCCTAAATGTTAGGAGGCACCAAGAACAATGTTCTTGTCAAAAGAATATCAGAACGATTCCAAGATACCCGCGTGATCCTAATTTTTTTCGTGAAATTTGAGGAGAGAAAAGTCAAAACTTCTACGTCAGAAGGCCTCACCAGAGTGACGAAGGGACCGAGGATTAAAAAGAATCCTACTCTTCGATATATATATATATATATATATATATATATATATATATTCCTAAGACTCAAAACATTTTGTTCTAGACTCAACAACGTCAGTGATTCAATCAAGCAGGGGGCTCCTAAGTCGGGGATGGCTTTGATTAAGGCATTCAACTCGCCCTTCTCATTGAGAGAAAACAGTCGAATGGTTTTGTCACGAGCGACATAGATGATCACATCCTCAGAAGAGTGTGTCAATTGAATTTCCCTGGCAGCACAATCAAGCTGAGCCTTGTGCTTAGAAAGCCAGTCCATGCCGATAATTAGATCAATATCCGAGTCACCAAGAGCAATTGGAGAAGACAGAAATTTATAGTTTCCCATCTTGATAGAAACATCCCGAACCATGGAGCTTGCGTTCATGCATTTACCCGGAGAGATAAATGATAACGGTCTAGGCAAAACTTGGAAAGCCAACTCATGCTTAGATGCAAATGGTCTTGAGATGAAACTAAGCGATGCACCAATATCAAATAAAACTTTTGCAGGAAAGTCATCAATAGGAAGATTACCCATGATCACTTCTGAAGAATCCTCTACTTGATCTGCGTTCATCATGTTCACCTTTGCAAACTTGGAATTATGCTTGACCACTACATTGCTTGAAGATCTCACAGGAGGAGGAGGAGGCAGAAGGCGCCTTTGATTGAAGCACTTGTTTGCATAGTGCCCTTTCTGCTGACACTTGTTGCAAGTAACCTCTGAGAGCGGATGATGATAAGGAGCACTTGACCTTGGAGCTTGAGACTGAGCTTTGTTCTGATAACCTGGGTTGGGTGGGTGGGAAGATCCATTGCCACCTTTGCTCTTTTGCTAGTAGGGTTGGCGAAACGGAGGAGGATGCGGAAGCCAGAACTTCTTGCTTAGCTGCCACTTGTGAGGAAGAAGAAGACTGCACTACGTCCCTGACTCTCTTCTTAGATGCCTCACACTTGAGCTAAGCAGCTTCTTGCTTTAGTGCCATGTTATAGAATTGATCGAACTTAGTCGGCTCAAGAAGCACGAGAGCTAACTGCAGATCTTCTCTGAGGCCACCTCTGAATTGATAGATCATACTCTTTTCGTAAGGAACGTCTTGTTTAGCGAAGCGAGCGAGTTTCTGAAACTGGATATTGTATTGGTACACGGACATGCTGCCTTGCTTGAGATTGTGGAACTCCTCACGCTCTCTCTCAGCAACACTTGGTGGGATATGATGAGCTTTGAAGTCTCGGTGGAAATCATCCCAGGTAATCACATGACCTCCTCTGGAATCTCTGTATTGTTAAAACCACTCAGCAGCTTGGTCCTTGAGTTGAAATGAATCAAACTTGACAAAGTCCTCAAGTCTGACATTGCTACATTCAAAATGCTTGCAAATGTCTACGAGCCAATCATCGGCGTCTGTGGCCTCGACACAGTTGCTGAAAGACTTCGGCTGGTTTGCAAGGAACTGGTTGAGGGTAGCAAACTGAGGCTGATTGTTGCCTTGGCCTTGATTTCCTTGGTTGCCTTGACCTTGGTTGCGCTCTTGCAAGAGTTGCAAAAGCATCTGAGTGTTGGCGTTGGTGGCTGCCATGACAGCTTGCCATGCCTTCGGAGGTGGAGGTGGTGGCAGAGGGTTCAACTGATCCCCATCATTGCGGTCCGGATTCTGATGCGTTGGAGGAGCCATCCTGAAGAGGGTGACATCCGTTAGAATCTTGATAGACAGATATTGAAGCTGAATCAAATGGATAGAAAAAGCAACATATAGTCTTCACAATACACATTCAAACAAGGATGAACGAATGAATTCCAAAGTAAATCACCACACGTCCATTAAGGTGAGAAGCCACTTAGATAAAGGTAGAAGAATAAAGCAACAAGGTACAAATATGAACAAATAAGTGGTAAGGATTACCCAATCACAAACCAAATATCTGTGGGAAGAAATACTAGAGCTACTTGAATTCCCACCTATAAAACTCCCGAAACTTTCTGGTTATGCAATCAGGTGTTGGGGATACAAGGGAAGCATAAAATCTCACCCAAACTAACAATTCCTACATCCAGCTGTATCCAGCCTTCAAGACATAGCCAATAAACCTTCGGAAATCATGTACCTCAACCTTCGAAAAGCATCCGTTATACGAGTTATGGCAATACTCCCGAACTCCCGCCCCAGTACTGGGTGGCGTCGAGGTTACCTCACCAACAACTGCATAAGAGAGATTTTCGATGTCGGCGAACTCAGGTATTCCAGAACTGCAACGATAAAATTGTGACGACAACACCTCGGAGCTCAACTCCCCGGGACACTGCCACAACCCCTAAATGTCAGGAGGCACCAAGAACAATGTTCTCGTCACAATACTATTGGAACGATTTCAAGATACCCGCGTGATCCTAATTTTTTTTCGTGAAATTTGAGGAGAGAAAAGTCAAAACTTCTACGTCAGGAGGCCTCACCAGAGCGACGAAGGGACTGGGGAGTAAAAAGAATCCTACTCTCCGATATATATATTCCTAAGACTCAAATCATTTTGTTCTAGACTCAACAACGTCAGCGATTCAATCAAGCAGGGGTCCTAAGTCGGGGATGGCTCTGATACCAACTTGTAATGCCCCGGACACACCCGCCGGTGGTCGTTACTCTCAGCGGGATCCAGATTGGCCCCACAGATCAATACTAGTCTTTTCTGCGCACTTTGTCCTCACTCGTGCACACCCGGGAGCAACTTCTCGGTCGGTCACTGAAAGTGCTAGTGATCGACTAGAGGGGGGTGAATAGGCGATTTTTATGAAAGTCTTCAAAACATGGAAGTTTCAAAGGCAAACGATAGAAATAAACCTATTTCCATGCAGCGCAAGGTAGACTACACTAAGCAAGCCATAGTCAAGTATTCAATGAAATGAAAGCACAAAGACTAATAGCAGCTAGGCAATATAGATCAGGATGGAAGATAGTATGAAGCCAATCAGAACAAGCAGTCACACAGTGAAGACAAATAGATAATGCAAACAGGCAATGACTTCACAAGGACCAATCTGCAAATAAAGAGATGGGAAGGATAGAACCAGTGGCTCGTTGAAGACAATGATTTGTTGGACCAGTTCCAGTTGTTGTGACAACTGTACGTCTGGTTAGGGAGGCTGAGATTCAACTCAAAAGACCACGTCTTCACCTTATTCCCCTTGAGCTAAGGACACCCAGTCCTCGCCCAATTACTCTGGTAAGTCTTCAAGGTAGACTTCCAAACCTTCACAGACTTCGTTCACCGGCGATCCACAATGACTCTTGGATGCTCAGAACGCGACGCCTAACCGGCTGGAGGATTCACAGTCCTCAAGTGTAATAAGTCTTCAGATCACACAGACAAGAAGACTTAAGTGATGCCTAACACTCTTTGGCTCTGGGTGTTTAGGGCTTTGTCCTCGCAAGGATTTCTCTCTCAAAGGCTTCGAGGTGGGTTGCTCTCAAACGACAAAAGCCGTGCACTAACTCTGAGCAGCCAACCAATTTATGGTGTAGGGGTGGGCTATTTATAGCCACTAGGCAACCCGACTTGATTTGTCCGAAATGACCCTAGGTCACTAAGGAACTGACACGTGTTCCAACGGTCAGATTTCAAACACACACGACAACTTTACTTGAGCTACAAGCAAAGCTGACTTATCCAGCTCTGGATAAGATTTACTCTCATTGTCTTCGCTCGAAGACATAGGATTTTGGTTAAGCATCACTTCAGTCATTCTGACTGGTTTACTTGGACCCCACTTAACAGTACGGTGGTTCCTATGACTCAACAAAGAAGAAAAAGAACGATGAAACAACTAAGTCTTCATGCTCCATAGTCTTCACGCGATGTCTTCTCTTGTCATAGTCTTCAATGTGAATGTCTTCACATACCACCTTTGACTTCAATGTCTTCATACATTTTTAGGGGTCATCTCTGGTAGGAAAACCGAATCAATGAGGGACTTCTACCTGTGTTATCCTGCAATTCTCACAAACACATTAGTCCCTCAACCAGGTTTGTCGTCAATACTCCAAAACCAACTAGGGGTGGCACTAGATGCACTTACAATCTCCCCCTTTTTGGTGATTGATGACAAACTGGTTGAAGTTTTCAACGGGGATAGAAATATGTGAAATTGTAAAGGATTTAAGTATTGTCTTCGTAAGTAGCAGAAAGGCCCCCCTGAAGATGTGCATATAAGTATTTTGCTTTTGAATGCAAATGCACATGGCAGGTTGTACTTGCGGAGCTCCTCTTTTACTTATGAAGACAATTCATCATGCATGAAAGGATATATCGAAGATAATGACATGCATAATGAAAAATGGACGTCTGCAAAATGACTTCGTGCGGAATTTATCGTCCCACATGCGGAATTTATCATCGCATCACATAGTGTCGAAAAAGGTAGCAGACGACCATTAAGTTTAAGTGTTACAACTCAAAACGAACCAAATGTTTCAAAAGCAAGAGTTGTAAGCACTTGGCAAAAGTAGCAAAAAGTAAAGCAACCACCCATATAGGACCCTCTTGAAGACTATCAACTCATATGCTTCTCCCCCTTTTGTCAGTAAGGACCAAAAAGGTTTGAAGACATAGAGCTTCTACTCGTTCCCATGAGGTGCAGGCGAAGCAGCAGGGTCGTCGTTGAGGTCCGGTGGTGCAGAAGAACTTGGTGCAGTGTCGAGACGCGCTGAAGGTGGGGGTGGTGAAGTGGCATCATCTTGATCATCGATAACTCTGGCATTCACCGTGGCAGCTGAGGAAGAATAGTCAGAGTCTTCAAGGGAGGGAGTCCGACGCAAGTGAGCATTCCTTGGAGGAGTGGAGTCAAACTTGAATCTTTCTGTGAAGCCATCGTCTTGAAGATCTTTAGCAGTGAGCAAAGTCAAACTCTTCCAAGACCTTCGACAGGTTTCATGTGTAACAAAGGCATTCTTGGTGGCAAGATTGCGAATGCGATTGACGTCCACCAAGAGGATTTGCATCTGACCCTTAAGCCAGTCATGATGCTTATCTGTTTCTGATGTAGCGCGACGAGAAGCTCTCGGTCATTGAGAACACGAGATCGCTTCCGAGGCCTTTGGGCAATGGTGCTTCCAGTGGCGTCAGTTTGGGCGCGAGGGGCACGTGTGTTACCAGCCAAGGGATAAACACGAGAGACTGCCTGAACTCCTTCAATGGGCTGGGTGAAGCTTTGACGATCAACATTGTGAAGATAAATCGGATCCTTAGCAAGCTCTGGGTAAATAGCTTCAACAGACAGATCAACCTCTAGCAAGAATACAAGATGATTGCGCGTAGACGGCTGATAGTTGAAGGCAGAGTGAAGCTTGATAAGACGCATTACCCATGGAGCATAGAACTTCAGACCAAAAATGTCGGAGCCATATGCAGCCAACTGCCTGATGAAGAAGTCTTGAGCATTGAATCTGATGCCATTGAAGATATAGAAAACCAAAGTCTTCATTGCTCCTTCAAGCTTCGCTACAGATGAATGTCCTTTGACAGGCCATAGAGTTTTCCTGATGATATGGTAAATGGTACGGAGCAGATACTCTAGGTCTTCAACAAAGAATTCCGTTGGGTATTCAGCGTCGCGTGGTAGAGGCTTCATCATGCTTAGCATTTGGCTCATGTTGGGTTCTGGCTTCTGAAAAATGCTCTCCAAAGCATTCTGGTGTTGTTGACAACCGGGTTCATAGTATTCACCAGGAGTGGGCAGGGCTGTGAGCTCAATGATATCAAGAGCTTTGGCTTCATGATGGACATTGCCTGTCATCCACTCAAGGACCCAAGTCTTTGGATCCCTGTTGTAGCCGCGAATGTGAAGAGTTGCATAAAACTGTAATAGAAGCTCTTCATTCCAGTGTTCCTTGTCTGTGACAAATTGCAGGAGTCCAGCGTCTCTTAAGCAATCCAACGCTTCTTCTAGAGAGGGCAGGCCAGCTATAGCTTCAGTGTCGAGACGCATATGTGGAAATATGCGCCCTTGATTGTATAAGACGCATGAATAGTAGCTGCGCTGCTGATAGCTCCAGAACCGATCCGATGAAATGCGAGGTTTGGAGTATGGGTTCTTGGCGCTGTCGAAGAAGGTGTTATGTGCCATGAAGCCATTCACATTGAAGACCCCAGGTGAGGTTGCAGTGCCTAGGAATCTTGGAAGTCTTGGCTTGGGCTTCTGGACTTGAGGCCTGTGCTCGACATGATAGTCAAATTGTGGACCCGCAGCAGGTGGAGGAACCAGAATGGGCCATCGGACCATAACAGGCTGACCATGATCAAATGCCAGCTCAATAGTATGAGGTCTTGGAGGGGGTACAAGAGCATTGGCATTTTCGTTGACATGGGCTGCAAGTGGCACAATAGCTTCAGGAGGAATGATTACGTCTGGTGCAGCATTGGCTTCAGGGGCCACATTGGCTTCAGGTGCTTCATTATTGGCTTCGGGCATGACGACATCAGTGTCGTCAGCAGTGTTGTTGGTGGTGGTGACGTTAGCTTCAACCTCCACTTGTGTGGCTGGAGGGTTGGACACATTTTCCTCGGGAGCAGCATCTTGGTGGACTGGGGAAGTTGCAACTCGTTCTTCTTCAACTCTTGGTTCTTCTTTATCGTCGACTGATGTAGCCGGAATATCTTCAACCGTTTTGTCTTCAGACTCAGAGACGTTCATAGTTGG
The DNA here is from genome assembly GCF_018294505.1 of Triticum aestivum. Classification (NCBI taxonomy): domain Eukaryota; kingdom Viridiplantae; phylum Streptophyta; class Magnoliopsida; order Poales; family Poaceae; genus Triticum; species Triticum aestivum. Next base: position 448,752,405 of record NC_057812.1, on the reverse strand, counting down.
AGTGGCTTCTGGGAACACTTGACGTGCAACAGATCGGTGGTGCACTTCTCCTTCTGGAACACTCGGAAGAGTGACTTGGGGCCTTGGTCCTTTGCGAAGCCTGCGTAACGCTGGCGACGCCTGTGGAGATGGAGTTGGCTGGGCCTCAAAGTCATCTTCATCTTGCACTGGTGAGGTGACTTGTGGTTGGGGAGTACTTGGGGTGTCTTGTTGTTGTGGGTGATCAGCCCACGATGCATCCTGAGCAATTGGCGTCAGAGGACGACCAATACTGATGAGCTCGCTGTGCGTGAGCACATGCGATGATACCACATTTTGTTCAATCTGAGGAAGGACTTCATCATCTGCTACATTGTCATGGTGACCAATGTCTTCAGCTGTGGTGGGGTCAACAGCTGGATTCTCTTCAGATTCAGGAGCCTCTGTGGAAGCAGGCTCATGAACTACCAGACAGCATTCATGATGTTCAGATGCAGGACGAGCAACAGAAATTGGCTCGACAAGAAGGGGCTCTGTGGAAGCAGCCCGGTCTCTCTTCTTTGTTTTCCTTTTCTTGGTTGGGGGAGCATCATCAGTGGTGGCTTTGGTCTTGCGCTTTCTGGCTTTGGCTTCAGCTGCTCTAGTTTTCTTGAATTCTGAAGCCACTGTGGGGACCTTAGGCTTCGAGCCTGTCATACTAGCTGGGAAGACAATGCGAGGTTCTTCCTGCCTTGATGCTTCTGGTTCTGCCACAGCTGGCTTCTTCTTCTTCTTGGCAGCCATTTTGGGGTCGATGCCTGGTCGCCCCAAGGCCTTGCACTTTTCAGCTTCATTGTAGCCCTGAACACATTTGGCAGCAAGATTCTTCATGCGCTCACGAGAACCTTTTGCTTCTTCTCATTTCTTGTGGAATGCCTCCTTGAGCTCATGCATCATGACCTTGAAGTTTTGAATGTCTTCAACATTGAGTTTGGCCATGTGCTTCTTGAACTGAGCCTTTTCATAATCGATCTTATGCTTCAGCTCAACAATTTTCTGAGCGAGAGCCAGCTCAGGAGCAATGGCTCCATGGAAGGAGACGATGAGGCCAATTGGAAGCTGAAGATCATCAAAACTGACATCTGGGCTGTCAAACACTCATCAATAAACTTGTATAATATTTCCACATCAAAGAGGGGAAGATCATTGAAGATTTCCGCCTCTTGCTTGCTCTTTATCAACTGCTCAAGAGTGTCACCGCCAAGATCGTCATCGCTGGACAGATCAATGGCGTCATTCTCGTTTCTCAAAACAGCAGCAGGGGTCAGTGCTTGACCATTGGGTTGCATGGGCTTTTTCAACTTGGCAGACTTGGAGATGCGTGAGAGATCTTCAGACTGCACACTGGCTTCAGGAGGTGCAGTGGCTAGAGGCTTCGCTCGTGAGACCTTTGGTGCAGAGAGGGGCTTTGAAGCCTTTGGTTTCTTTTGCTTTTTCGGCTTCGGAGGTGCAGGCGCTTCATCAGAGTCAGCGTCATCTGCAGGTCGATCCACATCTGCCCCTTGAACCCTGATATGAGTGATGAGACCTTCTAAGTCATAGAAGGGCCCAACCAGATTTGGTTCAGCTTCGCGTGTGTCATCGGCACGAGGCGTAGAGGGGCCAGGATTGAATTCTAATCCCCAAGATTTCTTGTTCTCCTTGGCCGAGTTCTTGGCAAACTGAAAGTTGCACTTGAACAGATTGTCATCCCGACACCATAGCAGAGATGTGGGAATGAGCATCAGTAGGTTGAGGTCCACGGACCATGCAAGGGAAGAAACCCTGAGCAATGGCTTCAGTTCTGGTCTTGGGTTGAAGATTTTTATAGAGAATATCTCCCCAGGGACGCTTGATAGCATTCTTCTCAGCATACTCCTTGGTGACGAATCTGTACTTAAACCATTGCTCGGCCCAATATCTTCGAATCCATTGGATTCGAGTTTTGCGTTCATTATAGGTTTCTTCAGGATCAGTTTTGTACAGTTCATGCAGATCAGCTGGCAAATCCTTTGATGTTTCCCCGCGGCGCTGTCTGCCGCCCTTCCTCACTGACTTTTGCGAAGCCATGAAGTTCAAACTGTATGGCTTCAACACTGACAAAGGCTTCTTGGTCAGACAAGAACTGGCTTCGGGAGAGTTGATATGATGTTGTAAGAATTCTGCAAATGAATGCAGACTATGAGAACCAAGGGATTCTCCCACGGACATGTACCTGTGACAGCATTAAACATGCGAGGGAAGGGGAAGAGGTCATATGCATTCTCAGAAGATTTTGAAGATAAATCTATTTGAAGACATTGACCTCATAACGCGAAGACATTCACTTATGTGTTTGAAGTTGGTTCTAGATTTGTATGAATCCAAGAATAGGTACAAGTGAGGAATCTAACTAGTTTATATGCATAAGTGAAGATGCTAGGCACAATATGAGATGCAGAACTAGATAGATCCAAGTTTGTAGTCACAGAAACCACTTTTGGTGAAGAAGGATGAATCGATTAGATCAAAAGACTGTAAAAAGTGAGATTTTAATTACCACACGATGAACTGCTAGATGGGAAGAGCAGGAGACCGAGCAGTTCGATCCACCGTGCCCTAACTTGGCGACGGAGGACACCAACGGCGGCCTCGGAGAAGACGATGTCCGTGACCAACGTGAGGACGGCGTCGCTGAAGTCGCGGCAGCTAAGCGCTTCGTCGCCAGCGTCATCGAGAGCTAGCGGAGGCTCTAGGGTTTTGACGAGGTGGAGAGGTGGAAGAAGGATTTTTGACCGTGAGGGGACATGTATTTATAAGGAAAAGAACAGCACAGCGCAATTACGCAGGTGCCCTGGCGGTTCACATCTGAGGACACGTGGCGAACATGCAACACATTGAAAGCAGTTCCATGTTCCCACGCCCGTCTGGATTGTAGGGCGATCGTTCCAGCTTCTTCGGGTTTCAGGCAATAAGGATTAAGCATTTAAAACAGATTAAATGTTTGTCTCTGTGTCTTCTGCTGACAAGGACGCAGAGAAGACATTCGACAGTTTCAATAGAATGCATATGATTTGGATAGATAGATTTGAGGGAGAAGCATAGAGAGGTTAGGGTCCGTTCACATTCACTTAGATCAAAAGATTCAAATGAAAAGACATAGCTATAAGTGAATGCTGTAGAGGACAGAACACTTAATATATGCATATACCAAGTCAACATTGTGAAAATAATCAAGAAACCAAATCAATGTTGAAGACAAATCAAGTGTGAAGATTTTGTAAAAGTAATGCCATGAGAAAAACACTTCTAAAGGAAGAATTTGGTGGTGGTGTTACTCACCGTATAGGAAGTATTAGACCCAGACACGGCGCACAATTATTGTGGCGTTCCGAAGTCAAATTCCACGTTAATGTATTCACACTCAGAATGTAAGTCTTCATTGATTGAAGATATACTTTACTTCGTGTGTTGCACATCTAAGTCATCAACATGCATAAGTGTTAGGATGTGTGCCCGATCACAGGACATTTGAGGATTCCAAGATATTTAGCTCACACCGTAACTTGCAAAACCTTTTCTCATCCAAGGGCTTTGTGAAGATATCTGCCAATTGCTCTTCAGTGTTGACGTGTATGATATCAATATCTTCCTTCATGACATGATCTCTGAGAAAGTGATGACAAATTTCAATGTGCTTTGTCTTCGAGTGCTGAACTGGGTTGTTGGCAATCTTGATGGCGCTTTCGTTGTCGCAGTAGAGTGGCACTTACTTCAGATGAATGGCATAGTATTTGAGTGTTTGCTTCATCCATAGAAGCTGAGCGCAGCAAGACCCAGCAGCAATGTATTCAGATTCAGCAGTGGAGAGAGATACACAGTTCTGCTTCTTTCAAGACCAACATACAAGTGATCGTCCCAGAAAGTGACATGTGCCTGATGTAGACTTGCGATCCACCTTGTCACCAGCATAATCAGCATCCGAGAATCCAACTAGATCAAACTCTGAGCCCTTTGGATACCATAATCCTAATGTTGGGGTGTAAGCCAAATATCGAAGAATTCGCTTCACAGCTAAGTGATGTGATTCCTTTGGTGCCGCTTGGAATCGAGCACACATGCAAACACTAAGCATAATATCTGGCCTAGATGCACATAGATAAAGTAAAGAGCGAATCATGCAGCGGTATACCTTTTGATCAAACTCTTTACCATTGTCGTCGGGACCCAGATGGTGTTTAGCTGGCATTGGCGTCGTGTAACCTTTGCAATCTTGCATTCCAAACTTCTTCAGGCAATCTTTGAGGTATTTCTCTTGAGATATGAAGATTGCTTGCGTTGCTGTCGTATTTGAAGACCAAGGAAGAACTTCAACTCACCCATCATGGACATCTGATATTGCTCTTGCATCATGTATCCAAACTCATCACTGTATTTCTGATTAGTGCAGCCGAAGATAATGTCATCCACATATATTTGGCACACAAACAGTTCACCATCATATGTCTTCGTGAAGAGCGTGGGATCCAGGGAACCAGGTTTGAAGCCTTTGCTCTTCAGGAAGTCCTTGAGTGTGTCATACCAAGCACGAGGGGCTTGTTTGAGGCCATACAGTGCCTTGTTAAGCTTATAAACCATGTCAGGATGTTTTGGATCTTCAAAGCCAGGCGGTTGTGCAACATACACTTCTTCTTCAATCTTGCCATTGAGAAAGGCACTCTTCACATCCATTTGATACAGAAGAATGTTATGATGATTTGCATAGGCCAGCAGTATGCGTATAGCTTCAAGCCTAGCCACAGGAGCAAATGTTTCATCGAAGTCAATTCCTTCAACTTGAGTGTATCCTTGAGCAACGAGACGAGCCTTGTTTCTGACAACTTGACCATGCTCATCTTGCTTGTTGCGATATATCCATTAGTGCCTATGATATTGTGCTTACGAGGATCAGGACGCTTGACCAGTTCCCATACATTATTCAGCTCAAATTGTTGAAGCTCTTCTTGCATAGCTTGAATCCATTCAGGTTCCATGAAGGCTTCATCAACTTTCTTGGGTTCAGATATTGAGACGAATGCGAAGTGCCCACAGAAATTTGCTAGTTGTGTTGCCCTTGAACGAGTGAGTGGACCAGGTGCATTGATGCTATCAATTATTTTCTCAATCTGTACTTCATTTGCAACACGAGGATGAACAGGACGAAGATTTTGCTCTTGCTGATCATTGTCATCGTTAGAAGGATTGTCTTCAGGCTGAGCATTGTCTTCAGGTTGATCAGGTGCAGAGATGATGAGTTCCTCTTCGGGCTGTGCTTCAGACGGTATGATTTCTCCAGTTCCCATAAGCTTGATGGATTCACTGGATGGAACTTCATCTAGCACATTTGGCAGGTGCTCTCTTTGCGAGCCGTTAGTCTCATCGAACCGCACATCCACAGTTTCAACCACTTTATAGTGAAAGAGGTTGAAGACTCTGTAGGAGTGCGAATCCTTTCCGTATCCAAGCATAAAACCTTCATGTGCTTTCGGTGCAAATTTTGAAGTGTGATGTGGATCCTTGATCCAGCACCTGGCACCAAATACTCTAAAGTAACTGACATTTGGCTTCTTACCAGTGAGGAGCTCATAGGATGTTTTGTTCAGAAGCTTGTGAAGATAAACACGGTTGATGATATGGCATGCAGTATCAATGGCTTCAGGCCAGAACTTTCTTGGAGTCTTGTATTCATCGAGCATCGTCCGGGCCATCTCAATGAGTGTTCTATTCTTGCGTTCCACGATGCCATTCTGCTGCGGCGTGTACGGAGCTGAGAACTCATGAGTGATGCCCAAAGTATCAAGATAAGTGTCGAGGCCGGTGTTCTTGAATTCAGTGTCATTGTCACTTATGATGTGCTTGATCTTGACGCCACAGTTGTTCATGGCTCGATTGGCGAAGCGTCTGAAGACATCCTGCACTTCAGTCTTGTAGAGGATTATATGCACCCATGTATATCTTGAATAATCATCAACAATGATGAAGCCATAGAGACAAGCAGTAGTAGTAAGAGTTGAGTAGTGAGTGGGACCGAAGAGGTCCATGTGTAGCAGTTCGAAGGGTTGAGTCATTGTCATGATTGTCTTCGAGGGATGCTTGGCCCTCATCATCTTTCCAGCTTCGCAGGCACCGCATAAGTGATCATTCTTGAACTTGACACTCTTGATGCCTATGATATGCTTCTTCTTTGCAAGAGTGTGCAAATTCCTCATGCCAGCATGCCCTAGCCTCCGATGCCAGAGCCAGCATTCTGAAGCTTCTGCAAGAAGACATACGACAAGCTGTGGTCCTGCTGAGAAATCTACCATGTAGAAATCATCTTTCCGATACCCTTCAAAGACTAGAGGCTTGTCAGATTCCATTAGAACAAGGCAACGATATTTTCCAAACATCACAATCATGTTTAAATCACAAAGCATTGAGACAGACATTAAGTTGAAACCAAGGGATTCAACAAGCATCACTTTATCCATGTGCTGATCCCTTGAGATTGCAACTCTACCTAGACCCAATACCTTGCTTTTACCAGTATCAGCAAATGTGATGTGACTCTTGTCAGATGGACGTAAGGTTGAGTCCATGAGAAGACTTCACTTGCCAGTCATGTGATTAGTACATCCACTATCAATAATCCATTCCGAAGCAGCTGGTGTCATACCCTACAGTGCAGTTAGGGGGATAGGCTTCACGAAGAGAATTGTGAAGCATAAACATTTGACGAGCAAGTGGATTATGAAAGCTTAGATCGAGGTTAGGACTGATAGGGCAAGTAGCAAGCGACTCAGGAACAAAATACATAATAAGACCATTTGGGCATTTGATCTTGCACCCTACAAGATGTTTAAGGTCCCCAGCAATAGCTTCAGACGCATTTGATTTTCGGCTGGAGACCCTTCCCTGCAAAAAAGAGTTAAGCTTTCTTAGCCACCCACATCTTCAAGGGTGGCTTCGAAGCAATGAGTCTAAGTGCAGCATCTGAGAACTTTGGCTTTGGAGCCCTAGCAAATAGTCTTGCAGGTGGACAATAGTACTCATAAGAATAAGCAGAGTAGTTCTTGGTCTTATGAACATGGCGGTTTGATGAAACACGCTCATATTCATAGGCCTGAGTATGGTTTCCCTGCAAAACATTTGCGTTAGTGCGACTCAGGTGAGTCCTCTGTCTGTATGAAGCCTTTGGACCATATGAAGCCCGTGGTCTGGGGTTTGTCTTCTTCACTTGTGGTGTCATGACGACATACACAGGAAGATTTTCCAGACACTTTTTCGGCACCCAGACTTTCTTCATAGGTGGCCCATTCCTGCAGTTAGTACCAATATACCTGGCAAACACTTCACCATTCTGATTCTTAAACAGTTTATAGTTTGCATCAAAGGATTCATCAATAACAATGGGATTAGCACAAGTGAAGCCAGATAGGGTGGATGGATCCACTGAAGGTTCCTTTGCAGCAACCCATGTGGTTTTGGGGTACTGCTCAGGTTTCCAGTAAGAGCCATCAGCATTCATTTTCCTTTCGAACCCAACACCCTCTTTCCTAGGGTTTCGGTTCAGGATCTGCCTTTTGAGGACATCACATAGTGTCTGATGCCCTTTGAGACTTTTGTACATCCCTGTTTCAAGCAATGTCTTCAACCTAGCATTTTCATCAGCAATAGCAGTGGCATCCTCAGCAGAGGGGTTAGTTACCACATCAACAGTTGAAGATATTGCAACAGTAGCAGCAGTAGAACATCCAGCAACAGAAGTAGCGTTGTCATGCTCAATGCATTTAAGACATGGTGGTTCAAATCCTTCCTGAGCGGAACTGATCTGTTTGGCGCGAAGTGACTCGTTTCCTTTTGAAGATCTTCATGAGCCGCTCTCAATTTCTCAAGATCTTGCTTCCTTTGAAGATAATCATAGGAAAGCTTTTCATGAGTTGTTGAGAGCGTTTCATGACGACTTTCAAGTTCCTCATACTTAACATGAAGATTTTTTATGTCTTCAATTAAGGACTGAGATCAGTCATTTCAGCGTCTAACAGGTCATCGCTTTTGTCTAACAGTTTTTGAATATGTTCCATAGCTTTCTGTTGTTCAGTTGCAATTTTAGCAAGTGTTTTGTAGCTGGGTTTGGAACCACAATCAGAGTCATCTTCACTGGATGTTTGATAGTGAGTAGTGCGTGAGTTTACCTTGGCACCGCGTGCCATGAAGCAGTAGGTGGGAGCGGAGTTGTCCTTGTCATTAGCATCGGCGTCGGTGATGAAGTCATTGTCTTCAATGTTGAAGATGGACTTGGCAACGTAGGCTGTAGCCAGACTTGCAACGCCAGAATCGGACTCCTCCTCAGACTCCACCTCCGCCTCCTCAGAAGCAGACTCCTCCTCTGAATCCATTTCCTTGCCAACAAATGCACGAGCCTTGCCAGATGAGCTCTTCTTGTGTGATGAAGACTTTGATGAAGACTTGGAAGAAGACTTTGAGTATTTCTTCTTCTTCTTGTCATCAGAATCATATTGCTTGCTCTTCTTCTTCTTGTTGTTCTCATTGTCCCACTGCAGACACTCAGAGATGTAGTGACCAGGTTTCTTGCACTTGTGGCATGTTCTCTTCTTGTAGTCATGAGCAGAAGCTTCATCATTCCTTGAGCTGGATCGTGAGGACTTTCTGAAGCCTTTCTTCTTGGTGAATTTCTGGAACTTCTTCACAAGCATAACAAGTCCTTTCCAATGTCTTCAGGATCATCAGAACTGCAATCAGATTCTTCTTCAGATGAGGAAACAACTTTTGCCTTCAAAGCACGAGTTCGCCCATAGTTGGGATCGTAGATGTCTCTTTTGTCAGAAAGCTGAAACTCATGTGTGTTGAGCCTTTCAAGTATGTCAGACGGATCGAGTGTCTTGAAATCAGGGCATTCTTGAATCATCAGGGCTAGGGTGTCAAACGAGCTGTCAAGTGATCTCAGGAGTGTCTTGACGACTTCATGCTTGGTGATCTCAGTAGTGCCGAGGGCTTGAAGCTCATTTGTGATGTCAGTGAGTCGATCAAACATGAGCTGAACATTCTCATTGTCGTTTCTCTTGAAGCGGTTGAAGAGGTTGCGAAGGACACTGATTCTTTGATCTCTCTGGGTTGAGACGCCTTCGTTGACCTTGGAGAGCCAGTCCCAGACTAGCTTGGATGTTTCCAGAGCACTCACACGGCCATACTGTCCTTTGGTCAGATGACCACAGATGATGTTCTTGGCAGTGGAATCTAGTTGAACGAACTTCCTGACATCAGCAGCGGTGACACCTTCACCAGCCTTGGGGACGCCATTCTTGACGACATACAAGAGGCCGACATCAATGGCTTCCAGATGCATGCGCATCTTATTCTTCCAGTAGGGATATTCAGTTCCATCGAAGACTGGGCACGCAGCGGAGACTTTGATTATCCCTGCAGTCGACATAGCTAAAACTCCAGGTGGTTAAACCGAATCACACAGAACAAGGGAGTACCTTGCTCTGATACCAATTGAAAGTGCTAGTGATCGACTAGAGGGGGGTGAATAGGCGATTTTTATGAAAGTCTTCAAAACATGGAAGTTTCGAAGACAAACGATAGAAATAAACCTATTACCATGCAGCGGAAGGTAGACTACACTAAGCAAGCCATAGTCAAGTATTCAATGAAATGAAAGCACAAAGACTAATAGCAGCTAGGCAGTATAGATCAGGATGGAAGATAGTATGAAGCCAATCAGAACAAGCAGTCACACAGTGAAGACAAATAGATAATGCAAACATGCAATGACTTCACAAGGACCAATCTGCAAATAAAGAGATGGGAAGGATAGAACCAGTGGCTCGTTGAAGACAATGATTTCTTGGACCAGTTCCAGTTGCTGTGACAACTGTACGTCTGGTTAGGGAGGCTGAGATTCAACTCAGAAGACCGTGTCTTCACCTTATCCCCCTTGAGCTAAGGACACCCAGTCCTCGCCCAATTACTCTGGTAAGTCGTCAAGGTAGGCTTCTAAACCTTCACAAACTTCATTCACTAGCGGTCCACAATGACTCTTGGATGCTCAGAACGCGACGCCTAACCGGCTGGAGGATTCACAGTCCTCAAGTGTAATAAGTCTTCAGATCACATAGACAAGAAGACTTAAGTGATGCCTAACACTCTTTGGCTCTGGGTGTTTAGGGCTTTGTCCTCGCAAGGATTTCTCTCTCAAAGGCTTCGAGGTGGGTTGCTCTCAAACGACAAAAGCCGTGCACTAACTCTGAGCAGCCAACCAATTTATGGTGTAGGGGGTGGGCTATTTATAGCCACTAGGCAACCCGACCTGATTTGTCCGAAATGACCCTGGGTCACTAAGGAACTGACACGTGTTCCAACGGTCAGATTTCAAACACACACGACAACTTTACTTGAGCTACAAGCAAAGCTGACTTATCCAGCTCTGGATAATATTTGCTCTCATTGTCTTCACTCGAAGACATAGGATTTTGGTTAAGCATCACTTCAGTCATTCTGACTAGTTTACTTGGACCCCACTTAACAGTACGGTGGTTCCTATGACTCAACAAAGAAGAAAAAGAACGAGGAAACAACTAAGTCTTCGCGCTCCATAGTCTTCACGCGATGTCTTCTCTTGTCATAGTCTTCAATGTGAATGTCTTCACATACCACCTTTGACTTCAATGTCTTCATACATTTTTAGGGGTCATCTCTGGTAGGAAAACTGAATGAATGAGGGACTTCTACCTGTGTTACCCTGCAATTCTCACAAACACATTAGTCCCTCAACCAGGTTTGTCGTCAATACTCCAAAACCAACTAGGGGTGGAACTAGATGCACTTACAGTCACCCATCCTGAAACTACTCCAAAGTTAAGCATGCTCAGCTTGGAGTAGTTTCAGGATGGGTGGCCGACTGGGAAGTTGCTCCCGGGTGCGCATGAGTGAGGACAAAGTGCACAGAAAAGACTAGTATTGATCTATGGGGCCAGTCTAGATCCCGCCAGGAGTAACGACCACCGGCGGGTGTGTCCGGGGCGTTACAAGTCTAATTTACTAATGTCGTTTTAGGCAATGCATAATCTGTAAGCATCTCTCACTGCAAATAAACACATACTATCACCAAAGTACCATTCTGATCTCGAGCTCAAATGAGCTTGGATGAATAGTAAAAAGAAGGGTAACCCGGTGCATATAGCTCCCGCTTGCGCAGGGCCGGAGAAGGATCCGACCACTTTGGGTCTATTGTACGCAGCCTTTCCCTGCATTTTTGCAAGAGACTGTTTTTTCAGGACTCGAACCCGTGACCTCATGGTCACAAGGCATAGCTTTATGATGTGCCAAGGCTCCTCTTCAGCTTGGATGAACAATAAGAGCAAAAAAAATCTATAGTTTTATTGTGGTAGACTTTGACAAATGTTCTAAGTGCTTGCAAATTTTCATCATGAGATCTGGGAGGCGTGGCAAAAAACAAAATCAATGCTCCAACATGCTTTCAAAAGTAGCATTTTCGAAGCATCGAGTTTTTTTTGTCACGCCTTCCACGAATGTGATCTCATGATGAAAATTTGCAAGCACTTACAAATATTGTCGAAGTTTCACACAAAAAAATTCGAGCTCATTTGAGCTCGAGCTCAGATACCTCGCGTCATACTATCATCTTTGTATTGCATACCCTTCGACACCATAGTGCCGAAAACTTAAACAAGGTAAACGATGACGCGTTCCATAACTATTATAGATCTAATAAAGTAATCATAGAAAATTTTGCAAACATTTTTGTAACCATGATAGCATATTATTTTACCACAGCAACAATAGCACCAGTCTAACATCAATATATGCAATACAACAGATACATCATTAATTTGCAAGTGAGTGAGCAACAGACAAGATTTCACAAGGAACAATTGTCTACATCTGTCAGTGTATTGGGTTCCGAGACATGTCAATCTGCAAAATGATATGTAAATCTTTTATACCAACAGACAATTACTGGAAGTTTAGATGGTGTATAAAACACACATATGCATACTTGTGGACCCAAGCCAATGTGTTTAGCAATCTCCGTCTTCCTCATAATATACCGGTGCCACATCTTGGGTTTATGAAGCTGAAAATGAACTGAAAATGAGTTGCAATCTTCAAGAATAATTAAGAATTGTCCAATGCATCTGCATACCTTATTCCAAACTGCCGATGTAATCAACTGCCATGCTCCATCCTTTGTAGCCTAAAAAAACATCAGTGTTTGTGTCATTGATGTGATCAAGAAATGTTGCATTACCGGTGCAAATACATGGCCACTATACACCAAACTTACATCATCGGGGATGTCTTCCACGCAGGTATCAAACTAAACAAGAAATAAAGTAGATGCAAGGTATTAGCAGAGAAATGCACAGTCAATAATCAGAAATCACAGGATCAAGGCATAAATTGCAGCAGAACAACTGGATACAATAACTTACATTTGATTCCAAATCAGAAAGAGTACTATGATCCAGTGCGAATTGCATTCTCTTTCTATATCGAGGGAATATATTCCTTCGATAGACGTCAACCAAACCAGCTCTAAAATCGACCTGAGCCATGTTCAAGAAAGGAAACATACATCACCAAGCATATACAGCATGCACAAACATAAACATACACTATTGTTGTTTATTCCTAAATAAGACCAAGGTTTTGTTCCATGAGTACATCACAAATGGCGATTCCATGGCATATGTTTACAATGCTAATGAAAGATCGTGGATGTCGCCTAGAGGGGGGGGTGAATAGGCACTTTAAAATAATTATGGTTTAGGCTTGAACAAATGTGGAATAAACCTAGCGGTTAATTTGACAAGCACAAAACCTACAACAACTAGGCTCACCTATGTGCACCAACAACTTATGCTAAGCAAGATAAACAACTAAGTGATAGCAAGATATATGACAAGAAACAATATGGCTATCACAAAGTAAAGTGCAGAGGTAAAGGGCTCGGGTAAGAGATAACCGAGGAATGTGGAGACGATGATGTATCCCGAAGTTCACACCCTTGCGGATGCTAATCTCCGTTTGGAGCGGTGTGGAGGCACAATGCTCCCCAAGAAACCACTAGGGCCACTGTAATCTCCTCACGCCCTCGCACAATGCAAGATGCCGTGATTCCACTAAGGGACCCTTGAGGGCGGTCATCGAACCCGTACAAATGGCAACCCTTGGGGGCGGTCACCGAACCCGTACACTTTGGCAACCCTTGGGGGCGGTCACCAGTACCCGTCAAATTGCTCGGGGCGATCTCCACAACCTAATTGGAGACCCCGACGCTTGCCCGGAGCTTTACACCACAATGATTGAGCTCTGAACTCCACCAACTGTCTAGGGCGCCAAGGCACCCAAGAGGAACAAGCTCTAGGGTGCCCAAACACCCAAGAGTAATAAGCTTCTCAAACTTCACTTCCACATATCACCGTGGAGAACTCAAACCGATGCACCAAATGCAATGGCAAGGGCACACGTAGTGCCCAAGTCCTTCTCTCTCAAATCCCACCGAAGCAACTAATGCTAGGGAGGAAAATGAGAGGAAGAACAAGAAGGAGAACACTAAGAACTCCAAGATCTAGATCCAATGGGTTCCCCTCACACAGACGAGAAAGTGATTGGTGGAAATGTGGATCTAGATCTCCTCTCTCTTTTCCCTCAAAAACTAGCAAGAATCCATGGAGGGATTGAGAGTTAGCAAGCTCGAAGAAGGTCAACAATGGGGGAAGAACACGAGCTTAAAGCATAAGGTTGAATGGGGAAGAAGACCCCCTTTTATAGGAGCTCCCGAATCCAACCGTTATGTGCGCAGTCTGCGCACGAGCGGTACTACCGCTCAAGGGAGCGGTACTACCGCCCGGGAGGTAGAACATGGAGAGCGGAGCGAAACGAAGTGTGTGGCGGAGCCGTATGAGCGGCACTACCGCTGGAGCCAGCGGTACTACCATTGGCCGCAGCGATACTGCCGCTTGGGACAGCGGTACTACCGCTAGGACCACGCACAACGCCTACCACGAGCACAGGGAGAAGGAATAGAGAGGAGGTCCATTGAGCAGCAGTAGGGGTGGTGGTAGCCATGGTACTACCGCACATGAGCGGTACTACCGCTCCTACTACCGCTAAACCCGACACGAGAAAACCACGTCTCGAGTCGAGGCGGTACCAGCGCGGAACCGGAGCTGTACTACCGCTTATGGCCATGGGCGGTACTACCGCTGTGGGACAGTGGTACTACCGCTTGTGGCGATAAGCGGTACTGCCGCTCTGGCCCAGCGGTACTACCGCTGGTGCCATCCTTATGCCACTTCCACGAAAGCAAGTAAACTCCACGGAAAACTAGAACTGCCATAACTTCTGCATATGAGCTCCGAATTGAGCAAACTCAAGCTTGTTGGTTATAGTAAGAAGAGGCAGGGGAGGTATGCCAACAAAAAGAGGAGTGAAACCTCCAACCGAGAAGAACCGGCAAAACCTCCAACATCGAAAACATCATAGAAGATGCAAGTGAACTCCGTTTTCGATGAACTCGAGCTTGTCAACAAGATGACCATAAGCTGCAAAAATCACAAAAAGAAGAACCAAACAAGAACCAATAAAGATGATGCAAGGATGCAATGGTTTGAGCTCTCTACGAACAATACAATGAAGCTACTCATCGAGAGCCCCCCTTGATAGTACGACAATCGATCCTATAACCCGGTCTCCCAACTACTAGTATGAGACCGGTAAAATAGAAAACCTATCAAGGGCAAACCTTTGTCTTGCACATAGTCCACTTCAGCTAGATGATGACGATCTTGACTTCCTCAAGTTGGACCACCTTTCTTGATTGCGTTGGCTTGGTGAAGACTAGTAGATTGCTCCCCCATACTCCACTATGGGTGAGCAACTCTTCCGCACATCTTCACAAGTCCATTGTCACCATAATGGATGCCAAGCTTCAAGCACTTGATCTCTTCGTGATGTATCACTTGAACTTGCACACGGCAACCTAACCCCACACAGAACTCTCACGAAGACCATGGGTTAGTACACAAAGCGTAATTGACAATGGTTACCATACCATGGGGTCACTTGATCCCTCTCGGTATATCTTCTGCGCTTTGTGAGTTGATCAAATTGATTCACTCTTGACTTAGTCTTGATCAACCTTGAACCTTTCCAATTCTCTTCATTTGGATGGTGTCTAGAAGGTAGACATGAATGATCACACAATCTTCTTCTTCAAGACATACTTGCAATAAGCTCAACACTCACATTAGCCGACACACACTCTCCTTGAAACCAACAAATGTACTCCAAGAAAAGTCTATGGACAAAACCTTTAAATATAACTCAAGGCAACCATTAGTCCATAGAGATTGTCATCAATTGCCAAAACCAAACATGGGGGCACCGCATGTTCTTTTAGCTAACCTTCTTAATAGTGGCACCCATTTTCTTAGTAGCAAACATCCAAATCTCAAAAAAGAGACGATCAATGTCTTCACGTTGCCAATAATCAAACATTAGATTCCACACATTCTCCTGAACCAAAGGAATGTTACGCTCTCAAATACAGCAAAGAGCGGTGTGATCACAACAACTAAGAAATATTGATGAGAAACTGTACCTCATAGGCCATTAAAATTAACTTATAGCTCATGCATGGAAAGCTTGCCGCAATCTTCGTTGCTTGGCAGAATCCTCTATCATACATCTCCTTCCACTAAAGAGCAAAGAAGTTATCATGGTATTATGCCTGCTATGTTTGTACCTTTACTCCGCTGTTTTCTTCACGGAATACTTACCTTGGAAGATGCTCGTTCATATTCCATATAACGTTTAAGCCACTATCCCAAAGGATAAAAGTTATCAGCATCCCCCAAAAAACATGAGATTAGAGTATTGTAACATATCTTTGCCTGCTAACATAGACCTTGATTTTCTTTGATATTTCTTCAAAGAGTTTTACATACTCTTCATCAATTTCATAGCTAGTAAACGATGAGCGGTATGTTTCCCAATCGTAGAACCTTCTACCATCCTGCAACCCAAAGGAAAAAGGAATAGATGAAATACACAACTACACTGGAAATTCAGAGAATGGTTTTGATGTTGTTTAAGGTACGGTGAAATGTCCATCTGTCAGAGGGCAATTTTGTTTCTCATTACACTGTGCATGCTTTTTCTCAATGAATCTGTGTAATGTCGTTTGATTCTGATTTCATTTTATGGAAGTCATTATAGTTCAGGAAATGGCATGCGGGATGATCGCACCTAGTAGCCACATACCAGCTGCGCTCAATATACAAGATTTTTATGAATTTGGACTTAGTGAAAAGGACTCTAACTGTCTCTAAGCCTTCACGCAAACAAGCAAAGTAAAAGCAAGACGAGGAAGTGGAGCTGTCGTAGAAGCAGCAGTTTAGAATATAAAAATTGATAAAATCGGACGTCTATTTGCAAAAGTTATGCCTATGATCTAAGTAATTTGTTCCAAAATATCTTAACTCAACTCCTCAACGAATGTTGACTGTAAGAGAACTATCCTAGTTACCAAAAATTAATCCGCATTAAACATGCTAATCACAATGGTCATGACATCTTGATTTACAATGGCAACCAACAACTTAACAGTATAGAACATATTGAGTACAACATTCATTAGTCATGACATCATGATTTACAATGCCAACAAACAACTTAACCGTGTACATATTCAGTATGCTGAGTACAATGATCATTACATCACAATATACAATGGCAACTTAACCATATTTGAGTACTATGATCATTAAATCATGATTTTCAATGGCACACAAATATGTGACTAAACCACCACTAACGTGCACAGTTAATCAGCTACTTAGTTTAGTAATTATCAATCTGGAAAAAAATCATGAACAGGTAGGAAATGATATTGCCAAGAACCAAATATTTTTATGGGCAATTCATGTAAAACTTTATTCGCAAAAAAAAACTCATGTAAAACTTAAGCCTTTCGTCTCTGAAGCTACAATCAACAGGAAACACAATAGTACCCACATGTAATTACCTGTGGCAGAATATTTTAGATTGTATTTCTTAAACTAGCTGAACTTTTCAAAGTAAAAAAGAAGGCATTTCTAGTACCATGGAGCTTTAAGAAAGATAAGACATAAATTACATGTTGACCATAACCCTCGTAAACCGTAAATAAAGAACATGGACATGCCATTGCAACCTGTGTTATGTTTTTCTATGCATTAGCACTAAACTAGCCACACATTATGAGTCCAAATCAGACACACTTACATCTCCATTGGTAAGGACAAGGCTCTAGTAGTCATCCAAGTCAGCGAGCAAATAGTAGCCACGGTCAAAGTACCAATCCACAGAATCGGCTTTCTTATAGTGATCAAACAGGTCCTCCAGATTGTCAGAGGAGTACTCCTTTCTCAAAGTCACATCATTCTGATCATCTATGCAAACTCCTTGTGCCAACTACACACATCATAGACATAAGCAGTACGAGATTAAATTCCGTGCAAACAAGAGGGTTGCAAATTACTCCCTCCGTCCCATAATATAAGAGCGTTTTTACACTAATGTATTGTAAACACATGAATAGTTATAAAAGAACACAATGTCGACTAGTAATAGTAACATACACCAGAAAATATCGCCACGGGGTAGGGTATGGATGAGAAGGAACCATGAATGCTTTGATACGGCAGAGAGTGAGGCGCTCGTAGAGCTTGCGCTGATGTTCCTCGTCCAGCCTGCGCCCTGTGATGATCATAGGAGCACGCCTGGTGACTAAAAACTTAAGGCATCCGTGGAACTCCTCCTCGCTGATGATATCATTTTCCAGGTCTGCCAGCGGCTCATCTGGTGAATCCACGATCTTGTTGGGATGATCTTCGTTGTCCATAAGCATCAGGGGATGATGTCAGAGATGGGGCTTCGTGCTTGCGCCTCTTTTGTCCAATCCATGCCGGGTTCTCATCCAGCTTCTCCACCCGCACGCCGAACCTTAATTTAGAGCATCTCCAGCCGTGCCCCTAACCGCGCCCCAAGGGCCTTTTTTCGGTGCCGGCGCCCAAAAATCGGCCCAGTCACGTCCCAGGAGCCCATTTTTCGTCGGTTTGGCCTGAAATTGGTGCCGGCGGACACATGCCAAATCCGGCGCACTGGGGGCGCCCGGGGGCGTCGGGGCAAATGATTTTGGTGTGAACAAATGGCGGGCGCGCTGAGTCAGCGACCCACGTCTCGTCGTCCTCACAATGTCTCGTTTCTTGTGAGGAATCAATGTAAAGGCTGCCACCGGTCAGCCTTTCATTGATTCCTCACGGGCGGCACGGTGCGGCGACGCGCCCTCTCCCGCCACGCGTACACACAACGCCGCCCCTCCCCCAGCCGCAATAGAAAGCAGCACCTCCCCTCGTTGGAGACGCACCCGCCCGCAGCCCCCTCTCTCCCCGTGCACAGCAGCCGCCGACGAACTCTTTCCGCCCTCTTTCCGCCGCACGATGGGCGAGAGGTTCCCCGGCAACGGTGCGGCGACCAATGGGTTCGGCCGCCGCTCACTGCACGAGTGGGAAGCCCACCTCCGGCATGAAGCGAACATCCTAGCGCCTCCCGGCATGCACGTGTCAGGGCGGTGGAGCCTCAGCGCCGGGGGAGTCCCCGTGCCCCCGCTGCCCGACGTCATGCGCCCCGACTACTTCAACGCTGAGGTCGAGCGTGCGCAGGCGTCGTTGACGGAGGAGCAGCAGGCCCGCCCGGAGTACGCAGCCAGCAACCACCAGGCGTGGGCGGCCTACTTCGAGCGCAGGCAGGCAGAGCGGCTGGCCTCCACCAACAACACACTGGTGGTGCGGGGGACCAAGAACAGCAATGGCCACCGCCTGTGGTGGGGTGCCCCCAGTCGCATGCTCACGCCGTCCTCGAGCACCTCGAGGACGATAACGAGCCACCGTTCACGTACCCTACCGCCCCGGCACCCCGTCGGAGCGTCAAGGACGAGCCCGCGGAGACGCCGCTTGGCCGGCGCACCCGCAGCGCCGGGATCGTCATCAACGAGGGCAGGCGCCCCTCCTCCTCAGCTCCTCCCCACCTCGTCAATTCAAAGAGGGAGCCAGGGCTCGCCGCCGTCAAGACATAGGTGGGGTTCGATGACGCCGCAACCATGAAGTGGGCGCAGGAGGAGTGGTGAAAGGACACGCGGTGCCCCCATGTGCGTTTTGGTAATTGATGACATTCTCTATGGACTAATGGTTGCATTGAGTTATATTTGAAGGATTGGTCCATTGGCTTTTCTTGAAGTCCATGTGTTGGGTTCAAGGAGTTTATGAGTTGACCAAGGTGCTATTAAGGAATTATCCAAAGATTGGTCATGTGAGTGTTGAGCTTATTGCAAGCATGTCTTGAAGGAGAAGATTGTGTGATCATTCATGTCTACCTTCAAGACATCATCCAAATGAAGAGTTTTGGAAAGATTCAACACACAAAGCATACAAGATGTATCGAGGGATCAAGTGATCCCATGGTATGGTTGCGGTGTGCAAGTTCAAATGGAGCACCACGAAGAGATCAAATGCTTGAAGCTTGCCATCCATTATGGTGACAATGCACTTGTAAAGATGTGCGGAAGAGTGGCTCACCCATGGTGGAGTATGGGGGAGCAATCAACTAGTCTTCATCGAGCCAACGTAATCAAGAAAGATGGTCCAACTTGAGGGAGTCAAGATCGTCATCATCTAGCTCAAGTGGACCATGTGCAAGGAAAATGTTTACCCTTGATAGGTTTTCTATTTTATCGGTCTCATGGTGGTAGTTGGGAGACCGGGTTATAGGATCGATTGTCGTACTATCAAGGGGGCTCTTGATAAGTAGCTTCATCGTATCATTCATAGTGAGCTCAAACCATTGCATCATTGCATCATCTTTCTTGGTTCTTGTTTGGTTCTTCTCCTTGTGAGATTTGGAGCTTATGATCATCTTGATGACAAGCTTGAGTTCATCGAAAACGGAGTTCTCATGCACCTTCTATGATGTTTTCGATGTTGGAGGTCATGCCGGTTCTTCTCTGTTGGAGATTTCACTCCTCTCTATGTCAGGCATACCTCCCCTGCCTCTTCTTATTATAACCAGTCGCTGCTGGATAGTTTTTGTCATCTTCTATTCAGCAAGCTTGAGTTTGCTCTATTCGAAGCTCATTTGCAGAAGTTGTGGCACTTTTGGTTTTTCTTGGGGTGTACTTGTTTTCGTGGAAGTGGCATAAGGATGGTGCCAGCGGTAGTACCGATGGGCCGGAGCGGCAGTGCCGCGTATCGCCACAAGCGGTAGTACCGCTGTCTCACAGCTGTAGTACCTTCCATGGCCATAAGCGGTAGTACGTCTCCGGTTCCGCGCTGGTACCGCCTCGACTCGAGACATGGTTTTTTCGTGTTGGGTTCAGCGGCACTAGTAGCGGCATTAGAAGCGGTAGTACCGCTCGTGTGCAGTAGTACCGCGGCTACCACCGCCCTTAGTGCCGCTAAATGGCCCTCCTCCCTGTGCTTATGGTAGGCCTTGTGCGCGGTCCCATCGGTAGTACCGCTAGGCCAAGCGGCAGTACTGCTGTGGCCAATGGTAGTACCGCTGGCTCCATCGGTAGTGCCGCTCATACAGCTCCGCCTCGTCCTCTGTTTTGCTCCGCTCTCTGTGTTCTACCGCCCAGGCGGTAGTACCCCTCCCCTGAGTGGTAGTACAGCTCGTGCGCGGACTGTGCACATAACGGTTTGATTCGAGAGTGAAAGTGCATTATATCGACTAGAGGGGGATCAATAGGCGATTTTTATGAAAGTCTTCAAAACGTGGAAGTTTCGAAGACAAACGATAGAAATAAACCTATAACCATGCAGCGGAAGGTAGACTACACTAGGTAAACCACAGTCATGTATTCAATGAAGTGAAAGCACAATGACTAATAGCAGCTAGGTAGTAAGGATCAGGTAGGAAGATATTAAGAAGCCAAACAGAACACGCAGTCACTCAGTGAAGACAAAAGATAGTGCAATCATACAATGACTTCACAAGGACCAACAGTAAGTAAAGGGAAGGGAAGGATGAAACCAGTGACTCGTTGAAGACAATGATTTGTTGGACCAGTTCCAGTTGCTGTGACAACTGTACGTCTGGTTAGGGCGGCTAGGTATTTAAACCTGAGGACACACAGTCCCAGACACCCAGTCCTGAACACACAGCTCAGGACACCCAGTCCTCACCGTATTCCCCTTGATCTAAGGTCACACAGACCTCGCCCAATCACTCTGGTAAGTCTTCAAGGTAGACTCCCAAACCTTCACAGACGTTGTTCACCGGCGATCCACAATGTCTCTTGGACGCTCAGAACGCGACGCCTAACCGGCTGGAGGATTCACAGTTCTCAAGTGTAATAAGTCTTCAGATCACACAGACAAGAAGACTTAAGTGATGCCTAATTCTCTTTGGCTCTGGGTGGTTAGGGCTTTATCCTCGCAAGGAATTCTCTCTCAAAGGCTTCGAGGTGGGTTGCTCTCAAACGACAAAAGCCATACTCTAACTCTGAGCAGCCAACCATTTATGGTTGTAGGGGGTGGGCTATTTATAGCCACTAGGCAACCTGACCTGATTTGTCCGAAATGACCCTGGGTCACTAAGGAACTAACACGTGTTCCAACAGTCAGATTTCAAACTCACACGGCAATTTTACTTGGGCTACAAGCAAAGCTGACTTGTCCGACTCTGGACAAGATTCGCTCTCATAGTCTTCACTCGAAGACATAGGTTTTGGTTAAGCATCACTTCAGTCATTCTGAATGGTTCTCTTGGACCCCACTTAATAGTACGGTGGTTCCTATGACTCAATAAAGAAGAAACAGAACTACAAAAGATCTAAGTATTCGAGCTCCATATGCTTCATGTCACGTCTTCTCTTGTCATAGTCTTCAATGTGAATATCTTCATATACCACCTTTGCCATCGATGTCTTCATACATTTTTAGGGGCCATCTCTGGTAGGAAAACCGAATCAATGAGGGACTTCAACCTGTGTTATCCTGCAATTCTCACAAACACATTAGTCCCTCAACCAGGTTTGTCGTCAATACTCCAAAACCAACTAGGGGTGGCACTAGATGCACTTACAATCTCACCATTTTGGTGATTGATGACAAACTAGTTGAAGTTTTCAACGGGGAATATAATATGTGAAATTGTAAAGGATAAGGAATTGTCTTCATAAGTTGCAAGGGCTCCCCCTGAAGATGTGCATATAATTAATTTGCTTTTGGAATGCAAATGCACATGGTAGGTTGTGCTTGTGGAGATCCTCTTCAACTTATGATGACAATCCACCATGCATGTGAAGGTATGTGAAGATAATGACATGCATAATGGAAAATGGACGTCTGCAAAATGATCTAAGTGCGGAATTTATCGTCGCACATGCGGAATTTAAGTGTTACAACTCAAAGAACCAAATGTATCGAAACGAGAGTTGTAAACACGAAGCAAAATATAAAGCACCCGCCCATATGGACCCGCTTGAAGACTATCAAACTCATATGCTTCTCCCCCTTTTGTCAGTAAGGACCAAAAAGGTTTGAAGACATAGAGCATCTACTCGTTACCATGAAGAGTAGGTGAAGCAGCAGGGTCGTCAGTAGTGTTTGGCGGTGCAGAAGAACTTGGAGCAGTGTCGAAGCATGCTGAAGGAGGTGGCGGTGAAGTAGCATCATCTTCATCCTCGATCACTCTGGCATTCACAGTTGTAGCAGAGGAAGAGAACTCAGAGTCTTCAAGAGATGGGGTTCGTCGCAGCACTGCCCGTCGAGGAGGTGTGGAGTCAAACTTAAAGCGTTCAGAGAAGCCATCCTCTTGAAGATCATCTTTAGAGAACATTAGCGTCAGCCCTTTCCAGGTGCGTCGAGAGGTTTCATGTGCAAGAAAGGCATTCTTGGTGGCAAGATTGCGAATGCGATTAACATCCACCAAGAGGCTTTGCATTTGACGCTTCAGCCAGTCATGATGCCTATCCTGTTTCTGATGAAGAGCCACAAGAAGCTCTCGGTCATTGAGAACATGAGTGCACTTCTTGGGTCGTTGGGCAATTGTGCTATCAGTGGCTTCAGTGAGAGCAGGATGCGGTGCACGTGTAGTTCCATCCAAAGGATACACACGAGTGACTGCTTCAACTCCTTCAATGTTCTGAGAAAAACTTTGATGCTCCGCATTCTGAAGACTTAGAGGTTCCTTGGCAGGCTCAGGATAAATTGCTTCAATAGACATATCCACATCAGGCAGAAAGATCCGATGATTGCGAGCAGATGGCTGATATGAGATGGCGGAGTGGAGTTTGATCAGCCGCATTATCCATGGAGCGTAGAACTTCAAGCCAAAAAGATCAGAGCCTGATGCAGCAAGTTGGCGGATGAAGAAGTCCTATGCATTGAAGCATTTGCCATGAAGAATATAGAAGACCAAAGTCTTCATTGCACCTTCCAGATTGGCATGTGGAGAATGTCCTTTGATGGGCCGGAGAGTTCGCCTTATGATGTGATAGATAGTCCTTGGCAGATACTCAAGGTCTTCAACAAAGAACTCCGTGGGATATGCAACATCTTGGGGCAATGGCTTCATCATACTGAGCATCTGACTCATGTTAGGTTCAGGCTTCTGAAAGATGCTCTCCACAGCTTCACTGTGAAGCTGACAGCCATGTTCGTAGAGATCGCCAGGAGTGGGCAGACTAGTGAGCTCAATGATGTCAAAGGCTTTGGCTTCGTGATGAACATTTGCTGTCATCCACTCCAGGACCCAAGTCTTCGGATCTCTGTTGTACCCACGGATGTGAAGTGTGGCATAGAATTGGAGCAGCAACTCTTCATTCCAATGCTTTTGGTCGGTGACGAACGGCAGCAATCCAACCTCTTTGAAGCAATCCAGAGCTTCTTCCAGACAGGGCAGACCAGCTATTGCTTCAATGTCAAGACGCTTATGTGGGAAGATGTGACCTTGATTGTATAGAATGCAGGAGTAATAGCTTCGCTGCGGATAGCTCCAGAACCGATCAGATGATATTCTTTCCCTTGAGTAGGGGTTCCTGGAGCTATTGAAAAAAGTGTTGTCTACTTTGAAGCCATTGATATTGAAGGATCCAGGTGCTGATGCAGGACCTGGAAACCTGGGCAATCTTGGGATTGACTTCTGGACCTGAGGCCTGTGCTCAACATGATAGTCGAACTGAGGACCAGCAGCAGGCGCAGGAACAGAAGCAGTGGGATCAGTGGCTTCGCTGACTTCTGGTGCTTGGGTTGGTGAAGGCTCCACATTAGCTTCAGCCATGACAGCGTCATTGGCTTCATTGGTGTTAGTGATGGCAGCCTCGAGATTCTCATCCTCCACTTGACGAGCTAGAGGGTCGTCACAGTCATGTTCTCCTCGAGAACAGCTTCTTGGTGAGACGGGGGTGTAACATCGCTTGGTGTTTCTTCTTCATTGGCTGATGTAGCTGGAATGTCTTCAGCAGCTTTAGCTTCAGACTCAGAGACTGGAGGCCTTGGTCCTTTGCGAAGCCTGCGTAACGCTGGCGGCGCCTGTGGAGTTGGAGTTGGCTGGGCCTCAAAGTCTTCTTCCTCTTGTGCTTGTGGACGATCAGCCCATGATGCATCCTGACCAATTGGCGTCAGAGGACGACCAATGCTGATGAGTTCGTTGTGCGTTAGCACAGGCGATGATACCTGTTGGTGCTTGAGCTGAGGAAGAACTGCATCATCTTCAACATGGTTATGATGATCAATGTCTTCAGCAGCGATGGGATCAGCTGCTGGAATGTCTTTAGCTTCATGAGACCTGTGAAAGCAGGCTCATGGACAGTCAATTGGCTCTCTTGAGGTTCAGCGTCAGAGTGAACCATGGAGATGGGTTCAACAATCAAGGGCTCTGTGGGAGCAGTCTGTTCCTTCTTGGTCTTGCGCTTCTTCTTGGAGGGGGCAGTAGCAGAGGCTTCAGGATGTTTCCTCTTCCTTGCTTCAGCCTCAGCAGTCCTCGTCTTCTTCAGTTCTGAAGCAGTAGACCTGGCTTTTGGCTTTGAGCCAGTCATGCTAGTTGGGAAGACAATGGGAACTGCTTCCTGCCTTGGTGCGTCGGGTTCAGCCATAGCGGGCTTCTTCTTCTTCTTTGCAGCCATCTTGGGGTTGATGTCAGGACGCCCAAGGGCCTTGCGCTTCTCAGCCTCATTGTAGGCTTGCACACACCTGTCAGCCAGGACCTTCATGCGCTCACGAGAACCCTGAGCTTCTGCACGTTTCTTGAGAAAGGCTTCCTTAAGCTCGTGTAGCATAATCTTGAAGTTCTTCACCTCTTGCACGCTGAGCTTGGCCATATGCTTCTTGAACTGAGATTTCTCAAAGTCAATCTTCTGCTTCAGTTCAACAATGCGGTGGGCGATAGCTAATTCTGAAGCAATGGCGCCATGGAAGGCGACACTGAGGCCAATGGGAAGTTGCAGATCTTTGAAGCTGATGTTGGGCGTGTCAAACCACTCATCAAGGAAGTTGTGGATGATTGCCACGTCAAAGAGAGGCAGATTATTGAAGATTTCTGCTTCTTCTTTGCTCTTGATCAGTTGCTCAAGAGCGTCATCTGCAAGATTTTCATCACTGGACAGATCAATGGCATCATTACGCAGAACAACAGCAGCTGTCAGTTCTTGGCCGGTGTGTGGCAGAGGCATCTTGACCTTCTGGGGCTTGGAGATGCGTGACAAATCTTCAGACTGCACACTGTCTTCAGGAGGTGCAGTTGCTAGTGGCTTCGCCCGTGAGATTTTTGGAGCAGAGGCAGGCTATGAAGCTTTAGGCTGCTTCTTTGGCTTCGGTGCTGCAGGCGCTTCATCTGATTTAGCATCATCTACAGGCTCATTCACGGCTGTCCCTTGAACCAAGATATGGGTGATGAGACCTTCAAGGTTGTAGAAAGGACCGACAACATTGGGTTCTACATCTCGTGTGCCATCAGCCCTTGGAGTAGAAGGACCAGGGTTGAAGTCTAGTCCCAATGACTTCTTGTTCTGCTTTGCTGAGTTCTAGGCAAACTGGAAGTTGCGCTTGAACAAAATGTCGTCACGACACCATAGTAGTGACGATGAGTGTGCATCTGTAGGCTGTGGCCCACGGACCATGCAGGGATAGAAGCCTTGTTCAATGGCTTCATCTCTGGTCCTGGGTTGAAGATTTTTGTAGAGGATGTCTCCCCATGGTCGCTTGATGGCATTCTTTTCAGCATATTCCTTTGTCACAAATCTGTACTTGAACCACTGTTCTGCCCAATAGCGTCGAATCCATTGGATTCGTGTCTTGCGCTGATTGTAATCCTCTTCGGGATCTGTCTTGTACAGCTCTGAGAGGTCATCGGGCAGATCTCTTGATGTTTCTCCACGACACTTTCTGTCACCCTTCCTTGCTGATTTCTCTGAAGCCATGAACTTTAAACTGAAAGGCTTCAATACGTTCAAAGGCTTTCGCTTGCTGGACAGATAGGAACTGGCTTCGGGAGAATTTATGTGATACTGTAAGAATTCTGCAAATGAATGCAGACTATGAGAACCAAGGGATTCTCCCACGGACATGTACCTGTGACAGCATTAAGGTGCGAGGGAAGGGGAAGAGGTCATATGCATTCTCAGAAGATTTTGAAGATAAACCAGTTTAGAAGACATTGACCTCATCGTGTGAAGACATTCACTCATAGATAAGGAGTTGGTTCCAGATTTGTACGAATCCACGGATCAGTACAAGTGAGGAATCTAACTACTTTGTGAAGCATAAGTGAATATACTAGGCATGTTATGAGATGCAGTATGAAAGAGATCCAACTTGTGTGAATAGAAACTGCTTGTCGTAGAAAGTGATAAAGCTATAGGATCAAAGGGGCCGTAAAAAGGAAGTTTTATTTACCACACGAAGAACTGCTAGACGGAGTGGAAGAGGAGGCCGAGCAGTTCGATCTTCCGTGCCCTAACTTGGTGACGGAGGACACCTATGGCGACGGCGGAGAGGATGATGTCCGCGGTCGGCGTGAAGACGGCGTCGAAGAGGTTGCGGCAGCGAAGCGCTTCATCGCCGGCGTCGTCGAGGGCTAGCGGTGGCGCTAGGGTTCATGCGAGAGTGGAAGAAGAGATAATGACTGTGGTGAGGCGTGTATTTATAGGGACAGGGGCGGCTCAGTGTTATTACACAGGTGCCCCTGGCGATTCATATTTGAGGAACATGTGGCCATCATGCAGCATATCGGGGGTTGTTCCATGTCCCATGCACGCCTGGATTGTCGGGTGGTCGTTCCCACTTCTCCGGGTTTCAGGTGAACGAATGAGCATTGAAAACGGACTTAATGTTTGTCTCTGTATCTTCTGCTGACAAGGACACAGAGAAGACATTCGACATTTTCAATAGAATGCATATGATTTGGAGAGATAGAGTTTGAGACAGAAAGCATAGAGAGGTTAGGGTCCGATCACATTCACTTAGTTCAAAAGATTCAACAAAAAGACATAGCTATAAGTGAATGTTGTAGAGGACAGAACACTAGTATATATATATAATCAACATAGTGAAGATAATCATGAAGATATGTTGAGATTGAAGCCAAATCAAATGTGAAGACATAGCAAATGTAACGCCATGAGTGAAACACTTTAAACAGAAAATTTGGTGGTGGCGTTACCCACCGTATAGGAAGTATTAGACGCAGACACGGTGCACAATTATCGTGGCGCTCCGAAGTCAAATTTCACATTAATGTATTCACACTTAGAATGTATGTCTTCATTGATTGAAGATATACTTTACTTCGTGTGTTGCACATCTAAGTCATCAATATGCATAAGTGTTAGGATGTGTGCTTGATCACAGGACATTTGAGGATTCCAAGATATTTAGCTCACACCGTAACTTGCAAAATCTCTTCTCATCCAAGGGCTTGGTGAAGATATCTGCCAATTGCTCTTCAGTGTTGACGTGTATGATATCAATATCTTCCTTCACAACATGATCTCTGAGAAAATGATGACGAATTTCAATGTGCTTTGTCTTCGAGTGCTGAACTGGGTTGTTGGCAATCTTGATGGCGCTTTCGATGTCGCAGTAGAGTGGCACTTGCTTCAGATGAATGCCATAGTCCTTGAGTGTTTGCTTCATCCACAGAAGCTGAGCGCAGCAAGATCCAGCAGCAATGTATTCATATTCAGCAGTGGAGAGAGATACACAGTTTTGCTTCTTTGAAGACCAACATACAAGTGATCGTCCCAGAAAATGACATGTGCCTGATGTAGACTTGCGATCCACTTTCTCACCAGCATAATCAGCATCCGAGAATCCAACCAGATCAAACTCTGAGCCCTTTGGATACCATAATCCTAAAGTTGGGGTGTGAGACAAATATCGAAGAATTCGCTTCACAGCTAAGTGATGCGACTCCTTTGGTGCCGCTTGAAATCGAGCACACATGCAAACACTAAGCATAATATCTGGCCTAGATGCACATAGATAAAGCAAAGAACCAATCATGGAGCGGTATACCTTTTGATTGAACTCTTTACCATTGTCGTCAGGACCCAGATAATGGTTGGCTGGCATTGGCGTCGTGAAGCCTTTGCAGTCTTGCATACCGAACTTCTTCAGGCGATCTTTGAGATACTTCTCTTGAGATATGAAGATGCCGTTGCGTTGCTGTCGTATTTGAAGACCGAGGAAGAATTTCAGCTCTCCCATCATGGACATCTGATACTGCTCTTGCATAATATATCCAAACTCTTCACTGTACTTCTGATTGGTGCAGCTAAAGATAATGTCATCCACATATATTTGGCACACAAACAGTTCACCATCATATGTCTTCGTGAAGAGAGTGGGGTCGAGGGAACCAGGTATGAAGCCTTTGCTCTTTAGGAAGTATTTGAGTGTGTCATACCAGGCCCGAGGGGCTTGTTTGAGGCCATACAGTGCCTTGTTGAGCTTGTATACCATGTCAGGATGTTTTGGATTTTCAAAGCCAGGCGGTTGTGCAACATACACTTCTTCTTCAATCTTGCCATTGAGAAAGGCGCTCTTCACATCCATTTTATATAGAAGTATGTTATGATGATTTGCATAGGCCAGCAGTATGCGTATGGCTTCAAGTCTAGCCACAGGAGCAAATGTTTCATCGAAGTCAATGCCTTCCACTTGAGTATATCCTTGAGCAACGAGACGAGCTTTGTTTCTGACAACTTGACCATGCTCATCTTGCTTGTTGCGGTATATCCATTTGGTGCCTATTATGTTGTGCTTCCGAGGATCAGGACGCTTAACCAGTTCCCATACATTATTCAGCTCAAACTGTTGAAGCTCTTCTTGCATAGCTTGAATTCATTCAGGTTTCATGAAGACTTCTTCAACTTTCGTGGGTTCTGTTATTGAGACGAATGCGAAGTTCCCATAGAAATTTGCTAGCTGAGTTGCCCTTGAACGAGTGAGCGGACCGGGTGCATTGATGCTATCAATTATTCTCTCAATCTGCACTTCATTGGCAACACGAGGATGTACAGGGCGAAGATTTTGCTCTTGCTGATCATTGTCGTTGTTAGAGGGATTGTCTTCAGGCTGAGCATTGTCTTCAGGTTGATCAGGTGCGGAGATGATAAGTTCCTCTTCAGGTTGAGCTTCAGAAGGTATGATTTCTTCAGTTCCCATTAGCTTGATTGATTCGCTGGATGGAACTTCATCTAGCACATTTGGCAGGTGTTCTCTTTGTGAACCGTTACTCTCATCAAATCGCACATCCACTGTTTCAACCACTTTATAATGAAAGAGATTAAAGACTCTGTAGGAGTGCGAATCCTTTCCATATCTAAGCATAAAACCCTCATGTGCTTTTGGTGCAAATTTTAAAGTGTGATGTGGATCCTTGATCCAGCACCTGGTGCAAAATACTCTGAAGTAACTGACATTTGGGTTCTTGCCAGTAAGGAGCTCATAAGATGTCTTGTTCAGAAGCTTGTGAAGATAAACACGATTGATTGTATGTCATGCAGTATCAATGGCTTCAGGCCAGAATTTTCTTGGAGTATTGTATTCATCAAGCATCGTTCGGGCCATCTCAATGAGTGTTCTATTCTTGCGTTCGACGACGCCATTCTTCTATGGCATGTACGGGGCTGAGAATTCATGTGTGATGCCCAAGGTATCAAGATATGTATTAAGGCCAGTGTTCTTGAATTCAGTGCCATTGTCACTTCTGATGTGCTTTATCTTGGCGCCATAGTTGTTCATTGCTCGATTGGCGAAGCGTCTGAAGACATCCTGCACTTCAGTCTTGTAGAGGATTATGTGCACCCAAGTATATCTAGAATAATCATCAACAATGACAAAGCCATAGAGACAAGCAGTAGTAGTAAGAGTTGAGTAATGAGTGGGACCTAAAAGATCCATGTGGAGCAGTTCGAAGGGTCGAGTAGTAGTCATGATTGTCTTCGAGGGATGTTTGGCCCTCGTCATCTTTCCTGCTTCACAGGCACCGCATAAGTGATCTTTCTTGAACTTGATGCCCTCGATGCCTATGACATGCTTCTTCTTTGCAAGGGTGTGGAGGTTCCTCTTGCCAGCATATCCAAGCCTCCGATGCCAGAGCTAGCATTCTGAAACTTTTGCTAGAAGACATACGGAAAGCTGTGGTCCTGCTGAGAAATCTACCACGTACAAATCATCTGTCCAATACCCTTCAAACACTAGAGACTTTTCAGATTCCATTAGAACAAGGCAACGATATTTTCCAAATATTATGATCATGTTTAAATCGCAAAGCATTGAGACAGACATTAAGTTGAAGCCAAGGGATTCAACAAGCATGACTTTATCCATGTGTTGATTCTTTGAGATTGCAACTCTACCTAGACCCAATACCTTACTTTTACTAGTGTCAGCAAATGTGATGTGACTCTTGTCGGATGGACGTAAGGTTGAGTCCATAAGAAGGCTTCTTTTGCCAGTCATGTGGTTGGTACACCCATTATCAATAATCCATTTTGAAGACGCTGGTGTCGTACCCTGGAGTGCAGTTAGGGGGATAGGCTTCACGAAGAGAATTGTGAAGCAAAAACATTTGACGAACCAGTGGGTTATGAAAGCTTAGATCCAGATTAGGACTGATATGGAGAGTAGCAAGCGATTCAGGAACGAAGTACATAGTAAGACCATTCGGGCATTTGATCTTGCGCCCTACAAGATGTTTAAGGTCCCCAGCAATATTGTTAGACGATTTTGGTTTTCTGCTGGAGACCTTTCCCTGCAAAAGAGAGTTAAGATTTCTTAGCCACCCACATCTTCAAGGGTGGCTTAGAAGCGATAAGTCTAAGTGCAGCGTCTGAGAACTTTGGCTTTGGAGCCCTAGCAAAAAGTCTTGCAGGCGAACAATAGTATTCATAAGAATAAGCAGAATAGTTCTTGGTCTTATGAACATGGCGGTTCGATGAACCACGCCTGAGTATGGTTTCCCTGCAAAACATTTGCGTTAGTGCGACTCAGGTGAGTCCTCTGTCTGTATGAAGCCTTTGGACCGTATGAAGCCTGTGGTCTGGGGTTTGTCTTCTTCACCTGTGGTGTCATGATGACATTCACAGGAAGATTTTCCAAACACTTTTTCGGCACCCAGATCTTCTTCATAGGCGTCCCATTCCTGCAGTTAGTACCAATATACCCGGCAAACACTTCACCATTCTGATTCTTAAATAGTTTATAGTTTGCATCAAAGGATTCATCAATGACAATGGGGTTAGCACAAGTGAAGCCAGATAGATTGGATGGATCTGCTGAAGGTTCCTTTGCAGCAACCCAGGTGGTTTTGGGGTACTGCTCAGGTTTCTAGTAAGAGCCATCATCATTCATTTTCCTTTCGAACCCAACACCCTCTTTCCTCGGGTTTCGGTTCAGAATCTGCCTTTTGAGGACATCACATAGTGTCTGATGCCCTTTAAGACTTTTGTACATCCCTGTTTCAAGCAATGTCTTCAACCTAGCATTCTCATCAGCAATAGCAGTGGTATCCTCTGCAGAGGGGTTAGTTACCACATCAACAGTTGAAGATATTGCAACAGTAGCAGCAGTAGAACATTCAGCAACAGAAGTAGCATTATCGCGCTCAATGCATTTAAGACATGGTGGTTCAAATCCTTCCTGAGCGGAACTGATCTGTTCGGCGCGAAGTGACTTATTTTCCTTTTGAAGATCTTCATGAGCCGCTCTCAATTTCTCAAGATCTTGCTTCCTTTGAAGATAATCATAGGAAAGCTTTTCATGAGTTGTTGAGAGCGTTTCATGACGACTTTCATGTTCCTCATACTTAACGTGAAGATTTTTTATGTCTTCAATTAAGGACTCAGATCGAGTCATTTCAGCGCCTAACAGATCATCGCTTTTGTCTAACAGTTTTTGAATATGTTCCATAGCTTTCTGTTGTTCAGTTGCAATTTTAGCAAGTGTTTTGTAGCTGGGTCTTGAACCACAATCAGAGTCATCTTCACTAGATGTTTGATAGTGAGTAGTGCGTGTGTTTACCTTGGCACCGCGTGCCATGAAGAAGTAGGTAGGAGCGGAGTAGTCCTTGTCATTTGCATTGGTGTCGGTGATGAAGTCATTGTCTTCAGTGTTGAAGATGGACTTGGCAACGTATGCTGTAGCCAGACTTGCAATGCCAGAATCGGACTCCTCCTCAGACTCCACCTCTGCCTCCTCAGAAGTGGACTCCTCCTCTGAATCCATTTCCTTGCCAACAAACGCACGTGCCTTGCCAGATGAGCTCTTCTTGTGTGATGAAGACTTTGAGGAAGACTTGGAAGAAGACTTTGAGTATTTCTTCTTCTTCTTGTCGTCAGAGTCATATTCCTTGCTCTTCTTATTTTTTTGTTCTCATTGTCCCACTGCGGACACTCAGAGATGAAGTGGCCAGTTTTCTTGCACTTGTGGCATGTTTTCTTCTTGTAGTCATGAGCAAAAACTTCATCATTCCTTGAGCTTGATCGTGAAGACTTCCTGAAGCCTTTCTTCTTGGTGAATTTTTGGGGCTTCTTCACAAGCATAGCAAGTTCCTTTCCAATGTCTTTAGGGTCATCAGAACTGCTGTCAGATTCTTCTTCAGATGAGGAGACAGCTTTTGCCTTCAAGGCACGAGTTCGCCCATAGTTTGGACCGTAGATATCTCTTTTCTCAGAAAGATGAAACTCATGTGTGTTGAGCCTCTCAAGTATGTCAGACGGATCGAGTGTCTTGAAATCAGGACGTTCTTGAATCATCAGGGCTAGGGTGTCAAACGAGCTGTCAAGTGATCTCAGTAGTGTCTTGACGACTTCATGCTTGGTGATCTCAGTAGCGCCGAGGGCTTGAAGCTCATTTGTGATGTTAGTGAGTCGATCAAACGTGAGCTGGACATTCTCATTATCATTTCGCTTGAAGCAGTTGAAGAGGTTGCGAAGGACACTGATTCTCTGATCTCTCTGGGTTGAGACGCCTTCGTTGACCTTGGAAAGCCAGTCCCAGACTAGCTTAGATGTTTCCAAAGCACTTACACGGCCATACTGTCCTTTGGTCAGATGACCACAGATGATATTCTTGGCAGTAGAGTCCAGTTGAACGAACTTCTTGACATCAGCGGCAATGACACCTTCTCCAGCCTTGGGAACGCCGTTCTTGACGACATACCATTAGGTCGACGTCAATGGCTTCAAGATGCATGCGCATCTTATTCTTCCAGTAGGGATATTCAGTTCCATCGAAGACGGGGCACGCAGCGGAGACTTTAATTATCCCTGCAGTCGACATAGCTAAAACTCCAGGTGGTTAAACTGAATCACATAGAACAAGGGAGTACCTTGCTCTGATACCAATTGAAAGTGCGTTATATCGACTAGAGGTGGGGTGAATAGGCGATTTTTATGAAAGTCTTCAAAACGTGGAAGTTTCAAAGACAAACGATAGATATAAACCTATAACCATGCAGCGGAAGGTCGACTACCCTAGGTAAACCACAGTCATGTATTCAATGAAGTGAAAGCACAATGACTAATAGCAGCTAGATAGTAAGGATCAGGTAGGAAGATATTAAGAAGTCAAACAGAACACACAGTCACTCAGTGAAGACAAAAGATAGTGCAATTATACAATGACTTCACAAGGACCAACAGTAAGTAAAGGGAAGGGAAGGATGAAACCAGTGACTCATTGAAGACAGTGATTTGTTGGACCAGTTCCAGTTGCTGTGACAACTGTACGTCTGGTTAGGGCGGCTAGGTATTTAAACCTGAGGACACACAGTCCTGGACACCCAGTCCTAAACACGCAGCT
Organism: Triticum aestivum; assembly: GCF_018294505.1. NCBI lineage: Eukaryota > Viridiplantae > Streptophyta > Magnoliopsida > Poales > Poaceae > Triticum > Triticum aestivum. The sequence goes on along the minus strand of NC_057812.1, from coordinate 448,718,014 downwards.
CAGGACACCCAGTCCTCACCGTATTCCCCTTGAGCTAAGGTCACACAGACCTCGCCCAATCACTCTGGTAAGTCTTCAAGGTAGACTCCCAAAACTTCACAGACTTCGTTCACCGGCGATCCACAATGTCTCTTGGACGCTCAGAACGCGACGCCTAACCGGCTGGAGGATTCACAGTCCTCAAGTGTAATAAGTCTTCAGATCACACAGACAAGAAGACTTAAGTGATGCCTAATTCTTTTTGGCTCTGGGTGGTTAGGGCTTTATCCTCGCAAGGAATTCTCTCTCAAAGGCTTCGAGGTGGGTTGCTCTCAAACGACAAAAGCCGTACTCTAACTCTGAGCAGCCAACCATTTATGGTTGTAGGGGTTGGGCTATTTATATCACTAGGCAACCCGACCTGATTTGTCCGAAATGACCCTGGGTCACTAAGGAACTGACACGTGTTCCAACGGTCAGATTTCAAACTCACACGGCAACTTTACTTGGGCTACAAGCAAAGCTGACTTGTCCGACTCTGGACAAGATTCGCTCTCATAGTCTTCACTCGAAGACATAGGTTTTGGTTAAGCATCACTTCAGTCATTCTGAATGGTTCTCTTGGACCCCACTTAATAGTACGGTGGTTCCTATGACTCAATAAAGAAGAAACAGAACTACGAAAGATCTAAGTCTTCGAGCTCCATATGCTTCATGTCACGTCTCCTCTTGTTATAGTCTTCAATGTGAATATCTTCATATACCACCTTTGCCATCGATGTCTTCATACATTTTTATGGGCCATCTCTGGTAGGAAAACCGAATCAATGAGGGACTTCTACCTGTGTTATCCTGCAATTCTCACAAACACATTAGTCACTCAACTAGGTTTGTCGTCAATACTCCAAAACCAACTAGGGGTGGCACTAGATGCACTTACAGAGAGCTCCTATAAAAGGGGGTCTTCTTCCCCATTCAACCTTATCCTTTGAGCTCGTGTTCTTCTCCCATTGTTGACCTTCTTCGAACTTGCCATCTCTCAATCCCTTCATGGATTCTTGCTAGTTTTGGGGGGAAAGAGAGAGGAGATCTAGATCCACATTTTCACCAATCACTTTCTCCTCTATGTGAGGGGAACCCCTTTGATCTAGATCTTAAAGTTCTTGGTGTTCTTCTTTTTCTTCCTCTCATTTTCCTCCCTGGCATTAGTTGCTTTGGTGGGATTTGGGAGAGAAGGACTTGGGCACTCCATGTGCCCTTGCCATTGCATTTGTGCATCGATTTGAGTTTTCCACGGTGATACGTGGAAGTTACAAGTTGAGAAGCTTATTACTATTGGGTGCTTGGTACCCTTGAGCTTGTTCCTCTTGGGTGCTCGGGCGCCCTAAACGGTTGGTGGTGTTCGGAGCTCAATCATTGTGGTGTAAAGCTCCGGGCAAGCGTCGGGGTCTCCAATTAGGTTGTGGAGATCGCGCTGAGCAATTTGACGGGTACCGGTGACCGCCCACAAGGGTTGCCAAAGTGTACGGGTTCGGTGACCGTCCCAAGGGTTGCCATTTGTACGGGTTCGGTGACCGCCCTCAAGGGTCCCTTAGTGGAATCACGACATCTTGCATTGTGCGAGGGCGTGAGGAGATTACGGTGGCCCTAGTAGCTTCTTCGGGAGCATTGTGTCTCCACACCGCTTCAAACGGAGATTAGCATCCGCAAGGGTGTGAACTTCGGGATACATCGCCGTCTCCGCGTACCTCGGTTATCTCTTACCCGAGCCTTTTATTTATGCACTTTACTTTGTGATAGCCATATTGTTTCTTGTCATATATCTTGCTATTACATAGTTGTTTATCTTGCTTAGTATAAGTCGTTAGTGCATATGGGTGAGCCTAGTTGTTGTAGGTTTTTTGCTTGACAATTTAACCGCTAGGTTTATTCTGCATTTGTTCAAGCATAAACCGTAATTATTTTAAATCGCCTA